>NC_088360.1:34861298-34866208 GCF_034508935.2 Berghia stephanieae
TGTCTTAAAATAATAATAGAGAACTGAGTGACGTCAATTTCGCTCCATCTGCAATATATGAGTATGCACCTCATGGCGCACAAATGAGACTTGAGACAATTGTGCGCTGCAAAGCGAACAAAGCAGTAATGTATGAGAATGGAGCTACAATGTATTGATGTAGACAAAAGCTGTAATGTTCGAGAATGGAGCTACAATGTATTGATGTAGACAGAAGTTGTAATGTACAAGAATGGATCTACAATGTATTGATGTAGACAAAAGCTGTAATATACGAGAATGGAGCTACAATGTATTGATGTAGACAGAAGCTGTAATGTACAAGAATGGAGCTACAATAATGTAGTCTCGTCATTAAAAATAACACTGAAAAATTAAAACTTTTACTAGTCCTCTTAACGAGCATTGTTTTGGTTTTTGTTGCTGGGTTTTTTTTCTTCTGTGGTTTGTCTGTTTTGTCCTTTTTTTTGGGGAGGGGGGGGGGGGGTTGTTTTAGTTTTTAGCTTGATAATCGACTCAGGTCAGGTTCACGGATATTAATGGTATCAAAATCAAATCCTCTGTGTTAAAAGTGCACTTGCTATCAATGATTTTGATATCGTATCAAACATGACGTTGGCAAAATGAAACCGAACGCATTTTGACTGAATTCATCTACACGTTGCATACAAGCCTTTCTCATTTACCGAACAAGATATTATGGTCTTAGAAATAAAACGATAATGTTTATTATTTATCAGTGAGGCAATATCAAAAAAGAAAAAATGAGGTCAACCACTATAGGCAGTGCATATGACCGTGATTTGACGAATGTATAATTGTATAATTTATCCCAAGGCATTAAGTTAAATATTTTTTGACAAGTTGAGAATTACTATTATTATTATTATTATTATTATTATTATTATTATTTTATTATTATTTATTATTATTATTATTTTATTATTATTATTTTTATTATTATTATTATTATTATTATTATTATTATTATTATTATTTATTATTATTATTATATTATTATTATTATAATATACCTAATGTATTTAAATCGTGCCAATCGCTTACATTAGGTGAAACCATATAAAAGTTACATCAGAAAAAGCATCGAAATTAGGCGGTATCAGATTATTTTGATTCGACTATTGGTTTCATCCCAAAGGATAATTATTTGATTAAATTATAATGAATAAGTAGTAAGGGCAGCGTGGCTCAGTGGTACAGTCCCTGCTTCGTACCCGAAAGGTACCAAATTCGAATACGCGTTGCACTTTTCGGCCTTGAGCAAGTCACCTCGCCTTAGCTCAATTTGCGGCGCTGCACTGCGGTTGACGCCTTGTTTTTCCAGTTTTCCCCTGGAATAGACCCAAGATAAATGTTCCCCTATGGGATGAATAAAGGGAATTTTATTATTATTTTTATTATTATCATTATTATTATTAATAATAACAGTATCCTCCATTCTTACCAACATCAGTCGTAATTCAGAAATAATTTTTAAACTATGTAGACGTCTATTTTATGAAAATGCACATTTTTGCGATAGGATTTTACGAAATATGTTTTGGTGCTTGAAGTTGATGGAAAGGAAGTTTGTCAGGTATCTTCCAGGTTTTACATTCAACCAAGATATGGGCGAGTCTGATTTGTTTGATGTGAGACATTAAAGTTTGGAACGGCTTATCTATTAAGTTCAAATCGTCATATATATTGCAATATGGATCAGGCAACTAGGTGCTTGTCATCATCATCATCATCATCATCATGATCATCATCATCATCATCATCATCATCATCATCACCATCATCATCATCATCACACTATCACCATTATCATCATCACCATCACCAAGGTCATTATCTCATTAAAATGTTTATCTTTGGTAAAAAGTCTTTAAAATATTTACAGACCGCTGTTTTAACCGATAGTCACTAATTAAGCACAGATGTATGGATATTGATGATATGCGTTTAGGTAAAGCACTAACAATATCCGCCAGCCATATATAATATATAGACACAAAAAACTAGTTGTAACCTTGAACGTTGATAATCTGATTGATATAATTTAAGATAACTTATCATCAAAATGGTTGTCTTAAAATAATAATAGATAACTGAGTGACGTCAATTTCGCTCCATCTCCCCAGGCTCTTCAGATCAAATGACAATAGTATGGAACACTGTAAACGACACGCAAGACAGCCGCGTTCTTTACGGGAAGAACAGACGTGCCTTGATCCAAGAAACAGTTGGAACAAGGTCCAAATTTGTTGATGGGGGTTCAGAGAGGAGAGTCCAATTTGTACACACCGTCATACTCTCGGGTCTAGATTCTGACACAGTTTACCGTGAGTTTGACATTTTTTTCTTTTAAAGTCACAAATATAACAATCAAAATATCGCAATTGTTCTGTGCCTTGATCACACACACACACACACACACACACACACACACACACACACACATACTTACTTCCTCTTTTTTTCCTTTTATTATCTTTAAAATGTAACCACGCCCTTAAATTCAATTATATCCAACATGAACAGTGCAATTATATTCACAAGATTTATTTTTAATTATTTCTTTTTAGTATGACGAAAGGAAAAACATGTTCTGGTCAATAATAATAATATTAATAATAATAATAATAATAATAAAATAATAATTATTAATAATAAATAATATGTTAAAAATAATAAAAAAATAATAAAAATAATAATAATAATAAAATAATAATAATAATAATAATGATAATAATAACAATAATGATATAATAATAATAATAATAATAATAATAATATAATAATAATAATAATAATAATAATAATAATAATAATAATATAATAATATTAATAATTGATGATAGTAATAATAATAATAATAATAAGAAGAGAAGAAGAAGAAGAAGAAGAAGAAGAAGAAGAAGAAGAAGAAGAAGAAGAAGAAGAAAGAAGAAGAAGAAGAAGAAGAAGAAGAAGAAGAAGAAGAAGAAGAAGAAGAAGAAGAAGATGAAGTTGAAGAAGAAGAAGAAGGAAGAAGAAGAAGAAGAAGAAGAAGAAGAAGAAGAAGAAGAAGAAGAAGAAGAAGAAGAAGAAGAAGAAGAAGAAGAGGATGATGGTGTGATGATGATGATGGTGATGATAATGATGATGATACATTTATACATACATACATACATCATACATACATACATCATAATACATAAATTAAAATAATACATACATACATACATACATACATACATACATACATACATACATACATACATACATACATACATACATACATACATACATACATACATACATACATACCTACATACATACATACAACCCTACATACGTGCATAAAAAAGACAGCTCATTTATTATTTAAAAGAAGAAAATTCGAGACTTAAAAAATGCTTAATTTTTTTATTTAAAAAAAAATAAATTTTACAGACTACATGGTTGGCAGCAAGCAATAGGATTTTCAAAAACTTTCTTCTTTAAGACCTGGCCTGCAGGAGAGAAACTGGAGTCCGAGGCTTGCATCTTTGGAGAAATGGGAAACCAGAACGCCCAGTCATTACCAGACTTCAAGTTGATCAGCACGGGGGATGTACGACGCCATTTTACATGTCGGTAGGTGGGAATGTGGTACACTTAAAATATATTTTTATAAAAATTGCTGAATATACGCCGTATTCTTATGGAGCTACGAGATCCATAAAGCTTTAAAAACGACAACTACTTACATTCCTGAAGATTGCGAAAGCAATCGTTTAGTTTATAAATTAAATGGATAGATTAAATAGATAGATATTTTCAATGATATTTCCCAATGTAACCCCCCCCCTCCCCCCACCCCCCCACCCCCCCCCCCCCCCCTCCCCCCCTCCCCCCCCCCCCCCCCCCCCCCCAACCCCTGTTTGTTTTCAAATCGGTAGGCAGCCACTATCAATTTTAATTCATTCTATTTAAAACTTGACATCCTATTAGTAAGACCGGGCAATTTCTAATCAAATTTTATTCATACCTCTTTTACCTGCGCATGCAAATTATTGTTTTCATTTCAGGGGATTTCGCATACGACATGGATTGGGTGAGTAAACTTAAAACTTACTGTTTTGACAAGTGAAAAACAAATTAAAATTTAATAATGCATTTTTGTTTGATTTATATTTTTCACACTGATTTTCATATGGACACAATTATGGGCTTGATTTAACATCGTTGTTATTAGGATTATCTGGCGATATAATTTTAATGTAGAATCCAATATTATGTGACTTGTAAATTAGTACATTGTACAATAGTAATTGTGCGGCTATGTGGTCTGTGGTATGACAATCAATTTTGGATCGGAAAGTCCACTGTTTAAGCCTCGCTCAGCGCATAGTTGAGTCCTTGGAAAAGGACATTTACTCAAATTGTCCTACCGTACTCAGATGTAAAATGAGTACCTGGCAATTAACAGGATTGTCTCTGTCCGAAAATAACTTTAATATCGCCTACAGGCGTCAAGTCCCTCGTACATTTTAAGTGTTGTTGTTGGCCAGGGGATCCCTTGTGAAGCGCTTTGAACACGTTTAGTAGATATTGCGCTATATAAAGGTCAAAGCTCAAGTTTAGTCACGGAAGCTTCTTGTAATATTGTAGTTGATTGTGATTACAACACAGTACTCGCTAGATCTAGCACGCGAATTCCAGCTCACTATGCAATTCGACACGTTGGAGCTGAGTGACCGAATGTAGAGGAATGAGATTAGCGGAAGAGTAGCGTCCTTGATTGGACGTCACCATAGTCTGAACGTCACCGGCGGAAAAGTTATTAGAGAGAGAACGTCATGTTGGTTGTGCGCATGCGTCTCTCGTCCTCGTTGATTGATACCTTCCATAAGCATCGGATTTTTGGCAAGCTCGGATCC
>NC_088360.1:34873808-34988808 GCF_034508935.2 Berghia stephanieae
CTTGTCTCACGCATGCACTCGTCTTGGTATAGATGTTGCTTGGCTAAAAACTCAAAACATTGCCATTCGGAAGTATAACGGACCAACACACAAAACTATGTGTAACCTTAAACGTTTATAGTCTGGTTAATACAGTTTACTAATAACAAAAGCCTGAGCGACGTCATCTTCGTTCTTTCTATAACGATAATGAGTACACTCGAAACTTTTCTCTTATCCCCCCCCCCCCCCTCGTCTTAATCCATACAGCAATAATTGGGTCTGTTGGGTCTGGTGGAAAGTACTATGAGATATACTTAGGTTCAACCCAAGGGGGTGAGGGTAAGAAGTGGCAAGAAATTGCTAATGTACATTAAACGCTAAAGAGACCCGGCATAAACTCAGCCAGTATAACAAGTATGTTTATCCGTCTTGCTATTTTCCAGATTACTGATAAATGTAAATTTCAATTTTGAAATCCTGATAAATGTCCTTTAAATCAAACAAATGACTCAACAGTCATGTTGTATTTACATAAATTTAAACATTATGCGTAATTTGTTATTGTATTAATCTGGCTTTTTCAATGCCCCCCCCCCCCCCCCACCCTCGTCCCCTCTGTGTATAACCTTTCGTTAAAATTCTGACAAAATGATATTTAATGAAAATACACCAGATTCGAACTGGCATCCCTTTTCTCCATATTCTTGGATGGGAAAAATTGTTCTACGAGAATGGAGTGGATATTGCTCTGTGGGCTCACGAACATTCTTATGAAAGACTCTGGCCTGTCTATAATAGAAAGGTATGATCGCATTTTAAAAAATTGCATTTCGAAGCACACAAGTCTTTACTCTTTTTCAATTGCATGTGTGAATAACATAATATAGAGATGAGCATCCTTTAGTGTGTTTTAATTCAACAGGACTTATACTACGTGAGAAATAAAATGTTGAAGCTATACCAACATCAGATTTTTTTTATTGTAAAGTTAGCTATACTATAAAATTAAATATATTATTTATTATTCGTTTTTTCCCTGTATATAAAGCGCTGATGATTTGAACTAAGAGTAGCGTAAAAGACGCTTTGCTTTTCATATTCATTTGTTTAAAAAGTAAAAAGCATGGAACATATTTTAAATGTGTCACGATGGAGCTAATTATAATAGTATTTTTCCATGATATTTTTTTAAAAGTATAGATAACTTTGTTTAATAGCGAGGTTCTTTTAAAGTTTACTGTTCATTGTTGCACCAACCAATTTTCTTTTTTTTTCTTCTCAATATACTTCAGGTTATGAACGGGAGCACTGAAGAGCCATACACCAATCCAAAGGCACCCGTTCACATTATCACTGGTTCTGCTGTAAGTAATTAAGTCCAGAAATACAATCATAATCCATAAAAATTCAACTCTCAAGTCTCCCATGAATCTTATTATTTGATCAGAGCTCACAGCTCTGTTTTCATGCTTAGTCTGTGACATAGCTCTGTTGTCATGATAAGTTTATGACACGGTTCTGTTTTCATGATAAGTTTATGATGTTTTGATGTTAGTTCATGGTCTGTTTTCATTGACAAAGCACAAAATTGGACATTCCGATATATTTGATCTTTCGACAACAATGGCAGCATAATCTGATGGTTGCAAACTTTCTGTTTGTTTCTTTGGAACGGTGGGAAGAAGGGGAGCGGGTTTTGAAGAAATCAATAAGATACCGATAAATTGGGAAAATAGCGAGTGATTGTATCAATCGCATTAACTTTCAGTCTGTCATTGCCTTAAAGTCTTAAAGGTTTGATGATTTCGTACGCCACAAATTGGTTTCTTTGAATTTTACAAAATATTTGTCTGAAAGTGTTGGAATAAAATTGAGACCATCCATATCACTAATAGTATGATGATGATGATGATTTCATTTAGTGAAAAATATATAGCATTCTCGTTGTCTAACTTTTAAAAAAATCATTTCCAGTTAAATTTGATTATGTGGGGGGAGGGGAGAAAGATTCCACAAAGTACGAAAGTATCTGCATGATTGTCTTTCTCAAGGGCTGCAGAGAACATCACAACCCATTTTATTCCCATCCTGAGAGCTGGTCTGCCTTCCGTGCCGTGGACTACGGTTACACCCGTATGAAAGTCTTCAACGCTACCCATTTGTACATGGAACAGGTCTCCGATGATAAGGTAGGCGGTGATACGGATTATAGCACTGCTTAACTCTCTTCTTACCGACTATTTTCTGGGTGGGGTTTTTTTTACCTCCCATAGTGGACAGGACAGGATGTCACTTGCAGTGTCTTCTACCCCCCTATATCTGTTTTCTGAGTTGCTTTCTGTATTTTGTCTTGTAATGGGATTACGTACTTGGTTTTGTCCTGGCCCTTGTTGGAGTCCTTGGCTGAGGGGGAAACAGGCAAATGTATAATGCTAGTTTTGGAAGGTGGTATTATTTTCCTTGTAAATCATCTCTCCGTTAAGTCCTGAAAGTTATATTTTTGTTGTAAACATTTGACTGTAATCCTCTTATTTTGAGATACGGTGCTGATGATCTGAAACTTAGTATACTGATAATGTGCTCTCGGAATTTACAACTTCTCCCCATGTAAATAAATTCCCCTTTGTCTTTCTTTTTCTTGGGTGCTTTAATTGTAATACTAGAATTTTTTGACAATCTCATTATTTTCCGTTTTACTGGCTCTGATATGACCTAAATGTGTTGCAACCGCAGCAAAACCCTTAAAAACAAAAACGATTACCGACGTTTTTTCAGGATTTTCATGTAAATGTCACACCGACCCAATACAAAAATACACTGAAACTCAGAAGCAATAAGCATATGAAAGTAGTCCTTCAGAACCATAAGGCCCATGGAACCGGAGTTTATCCCGGTTTCTATAACGCGAAACGGACGATAGCAATTACTTGCTACCCTTTTGATAGGACTCTAGTCTATGGCAAAGTACTTTCCGTCAGATCTAATAGACCCAGCTACACATTTACTGCTGGGGGGACAGAGGGGTCAGAAAAATAATCTCGACTGCACCCGATCTTGGTCCTTATGCGTGTGAAGCGAGTGGTCTACCAACTGAGCTATCGGGACCCCCAATAAGTACATATTATACACTTTTTTTTTTTTGCAGCAAAACGAGCGTTGCATAACAGCACTACAATCCTATAGAAATAACAAAACAAAAAATTGTCTTTAAATTTTGTGATGGACAAAACACATCTGATTAATAAAATGTTTAGTGTGTCGTTTTGAATGTGATGAATTTTCTGCAGTTGGTAGCGAGAGAATTAAACATTAATTCTTAGACATGAAGAAACTAGCATAAGGAAAGAGCATCGAAAGATTTTAAAACTGCTAATTTAGGACGCAAATTATTATGCGATGTTAACTTAATGAATGTCTTTCAATTTGCAGTCTCGTAATTAACACGGTACTTTGATTAATACTCGCTAGTCCAATAAACTTTTGTGATCTCAATCTCTGAATAAGCTGCAAGATAGTTTGAATTTCACCATCATTATTACAACAATCATCTAGGCAATAACCAAATCGCCAACATCCATAAAACATCCAACAATACCACTAATTTTACGCCAGGGCTAATATCATTGTCCTCTTTAAAAAATTTTTACAAAAAAATTGAGCTTTTATATAGGGCAATATCCACTAAACGTGCTCAAAGTCCATCACCATAATAATCACAATCATCACCACAGTCATCATCATCAAGAGAATTACCAATACCACCACCATGACCATCATTATCATTATCACCAGCACAATCACCATTTTCATCAACCTCAGTATCGCTATTGGCGGGAATAATAGACTAAATTTATTCATCTGAATCTAAATGTCATAAAGTTAGGGAATGGACATTATACAAAGCTGATAAGTACGGGTGAATATTACAGCTCTCTACAAAACAATAAATGCAAACTTTTAAAATTGTTTTTTTTTTTTGTTTTTCACTTGTATTATTCTCATCTGCTTTATCTGAGCTGTATCAACATACCTTTACAGTTTATATCAATTTTTTAAATCATAAACTGACCTGGTGTAAAATTCGAGTCAAATACCATAAAGATGTGTAAAATCTTTTGTCATAATTATATTGTAATACACACATTTCTCTTGTTTAATAGAGTGGAGCTATAATCGACAAGGTAATGGTAATAAAGGAGAAGCATGGCTCGTACAAATACGACCCGACACCGATCAAACCTGTAGGAGACCAGTACAACGTCTGGAAGAAATTTCAACACCTTGTGGAGAAAGGACAAGATTACCTGCCATAATATAATTTATATGCATGACCCATATATATATATATATATATATATATATATATATATATATATATATATATATATATATATAGGATATATATATTTTAATAAATTGTTTTAACCACCCCTGTGATTTGATATAGAAGCTGTCAAGAAACTAGCTTATAATATTTCTTCATTTTCTGAAATTATGCACGGTTTGAAAAAATAATAATTAAAATATCTTTTACAGAATTGACTCCATTTTCATTTTCAAGAGCTTAATTTGCGGCTAAGGGGTTGTCCAGTAGTGCCGCGCTGAGGATCGGTTCTTGGGACCGGTCCCACGGTCCTTTAGCTGAGAACCGGGGACCGGTCCCAAAGTGATGGACCGTTGCGGTCCAATCTTCTTATAACCTTTCAACGGCCCCACCGATTCTCGCGCCATACTACTTCCGTTATTTTGTTCCAGCGATTCTTTGCCTTCTGCCACCAATCACCACCCATCCCACTTAATTAATCGCACCCACCCCCCTTTGCCAACCGATACAGACAACCATCTCCCTCCACTCCGCAAACCGCCCTCCCGTGTGTGGGATGGGGGAAGCAGGGGTCGCAGACAATCATCAACGCCTTGGACGATTCCATTATACGGGGTAAATTTCAAAATTTACTACACCATAATGATCGCAATGGCAATGATCTATGATTAAGGCATGACCCCTGTTCTCTAATGGGTTGTCGTTTGAAACGAATGTGACTATTAAAGATGTGTGTGTGTGTGTGTGTGTGTGTGTACGTGTGTGTGCTTATGTGTGTGTGTGTTTGTGTGTGTGTGTGTTTTGAACCTAGCAAGTCCGATTTTTTGTTTTCTTTTGGCTGGTTCGGATAAGTAAGTAATCTCTGGTTCTGATAAGTAAGTTATCTTTTGTCTGTCTCTTGTCACCACTCCTTTCTATCGCATTGTTGTCATTTAAAATACTACAATATTAAAATTTCGTTTGGTGTTTTAACTAATCAAATGATATGAGTTTCACATATTATATCTTCCTTCGAAAATAACAGTTATAACGTCTGTATTTTTAAAAAACCCAATAGAGTATTTGGGGGCCCCGATAGCTCAGTTGATAGAGCACTCTCTTTACTCTTTACAAGCAAAGGGCCAGAGATTGATCCTGGGTGCAGTCGAGCTTTTTTTTCTGAACTCCCTGTCTACTCAGCAGTGAATGGGTAGCTGGGTTTATTAGATCTGGCGAAAAGTACTTTGGGATAGACTAGCGTCCTATCCACAGGTAGAAATATTTTTTTAAATTAAAAATCAAAAAATAAATTAAGCTTTTATATAGCGCAATATACACTAAATGTGCTCAAATGTGTTTACAACGGGTCCCTGACTAATAACAACACGTAACATGTAGAACGAGACATGACGCCTGTTAGGCGATGTTACAATTTTTTTCCGACAGAGACAACACTGTTGACGACCAGGTACTCATTTTACACCCGAGTGCGGTGATAGGATGTGAGTAAAGAGTCTTTCAAGGATTCAACTAGGCGCCGAGCGAGGCTCGAACCCAGGACCTTCCGATCCGAAAGCCAGTGTCATACCACAAGACCATATAGCCGCACAAAAAGAGAAAAAAGGAATGGAGACAAAACAAAAATAAAAAAATAAAAAAAAACACAAAAAACAAGCAAATCAAAATAAACTCTTCCCATACTTTTGGTCCAGCAAGACCACAGACACAAAATATTAACCATCCCTTTCCCTCGAGTATTCTAGGAACCGGAACCGGTCCTTGCGGTTCTCATTTCCCAGGAACCGTAGAACCGTGGTCCTTAAGCTTGCCTAGGACTGCCCCGCACTTTTGTCCAGGGCCCTAGGGGGAATTTTACCCATCGCTCACCGTTAGTAATAACTGTGTGTTTGTTTGTTTTTAAGGCGCTTGCGACACATTAAGGTCATTTCAGTGCCAGTAAAAAGGAATAAAATGGGACAGTAAAAAAACAAGAAAGAAAAATAAAGTAAGACAAACGGAATGGTTTAAATAGGGAACAGATGTCGATTCGAAGAGCACACTATCAGCGTGCTTTAGTCTGAGTCTGAGATCACCTAAAAGCCTAATCCAGATGCAAGCACGGGATCCCACTGAGAGGAGAACACTTGAATGTTTACAAACCGTTATATATACAATACAGAAAATATAACATTACATAAAAGAGAAATGATTTACAAGGGAAAAAAATATCTTCACCCAAGACTACAACTATACATTTGACTGTTCCCATCCCAAGGAGTCCGGCAATGTCCAGGACAAAACCAAGTAATCCCATTCCAAGACAACGACAGTAAGCAATTTTTTAAAAAAGTTATAAGAGGATATAAGACACAATAAGTAACCTCCGTGCCCGCTATGGGAGGTCAGAGACATCACCCAAACTAATAACTGTGAATAAAATTGAAACTCAAGTCATAAAATAAGGAAATAGGTTCAATAATTTATTGTAAAATGTAAAACACTGGATTAGACACAATAATAATCCGTCCGCTATGGGAGGTCAGAGACATCACCCAAACTAATAACTGTGAATAAAATTGAAACTCAAGTCATAAAATAAGGAAATAGGTTCAATAATTTATTGTAAAATGTAAAACACACTGGTTGATACAAAAATAATTGTGTGGGAGGTCAGAAACCTCACCCAAAGTAATAACTGTGAATAAAATTGAAACTCAAGTCGTAAAATAAGGAAATATCTTCAATAATGTATAATAAAATGTAAAACACACTAGTTGATACAAGTATTACTGTATGGTCGATCATTATATCAAGAATTATCCTTTTTATTATATCTGCTACTATTAAAATTTATTCTTTAAAGTGGAGCACGGTACATTTATTCTACATTATTATAACTATTAAATTATCCAACTTAAAACTCAGGTATGCAACCCTTCCTCCATCTAATACAACTAAATTCATTATATTTCACAATTTCAATATTTATCTAAACGAGGCAGGCGCACATTTTGCAATAAATAGCCTACACAATCGAGATTTCTATTGAGATAATGCGGCTGACACCAATCAATTGTTTGCGACCGATTTATAGCTGTTTGATCAGAAACGTCTTCATAACACACTGTAGATGATTGAGGTAACACACTACATATAATATATATTTTAGTGTAAGATTTTTCATTGCTTCGATTGGCACTGGCAGGCATATTGATGCTATGCATTTTGCCAAATACTCACAACATCTGCCGACCGAAAAAGGTACCAACACAAAAATTTAATTGTAACCTTGAATGTTCTAGTAAAATAAAATAAAATGGAGTCCCTCACATAAAGCCGAAACACGTGTTTCTGTGGTTATTTATCCACGTATTCAGTCGGCGGCATACTTTTCCGATTTATTCATTTGGAGTTCAATAATGATGTTCTTGTTCCGTTATGTTGATGGTTTAATATTGTAGTGTGCATTCATTGCGTGTATGTGTATGTGTGTATGATGATGATAATAATAATAATTAATAATAATAATAATAATAATAATAATAATAATAATTATATAATAATATAATATATAATAATAATATAATAATGATAATAAATAATAATAATAATATAATAATAATAATAATAATATAATAATAATAATAATAATAATAATAATAATAATAATAATAATAATAAATAATAATAATAATATAATAATAATAATAATAATAATAATAATAATAATAAAATAATAATAATAATAATAATAATAATAATAATATATAATAATAATAATATAATAATAATATATATAATAATAATAATAATAATATATATAATAATAATAATAATAATAATATAATAATAATAATAATAATATAATAATAATGTATTAATAATAATAATAATAATAATATAATAATAATAATAATTAATAATATAATAATAATAATAATAATAATAATAATAATAATAATAATAATAATAAAATAATAATATAATATAATAATAATAATAATAATAATATAATAATAATAATAATAATAATAATATAATAATATAATAATATAATAATAATAATAATAATAATAATAATAATAATAATAATAATAATAATAATAGGGCCGGGAAGGGGTGGGGCAGGGGAGGGGGTAAGGGTTATTTAACCTTTTGTGTTTTGAGCTTGAATTTATTAGAGTGTCTGCACTTTGTCAATAGTTCTAATCTATTGTTTAAGGTGTTGTTGTTTCTGTGGTTGTGTAATAGTATTTCCAGTTTCTCTGTCAGGCACAGGTTGCATTTTCTGCACCGCATCTGTAGGGGCTGCTCTGACAATCTCCCAGGTTATTGTTGGTGTTTTATTAGTGTTTATTTATCTCAATAGTGCATTGCTAATTTGGTGCTTTTTGCTTTGTTTTCGTGTGTTATGGAGGCTTTGTGATTTTATATCTTGTTTTGAATGGGGGTTCTGTGCTGCCAATATATTGTGCTTTGGTCTTGTCAGTGGCTATGGTGGCTTTGTAGATTATGGCGGTTTTTTGTCAGTTTCCTTTTAGAGGGCAATTGTCCCTTTTTCTGCAATTGCAGTTATCTTTAATTTTAATATTGTTGGGTTCGGATATGATTTGTCTGTCATTGTTGGTAATAATATGTATCATGTTTTGCGCACAAAGTTGTTTCTGTTAATTATTTTGTGCAGTGGGTGGTTCTTCGGGAAGTGTTTATCGATAAGTGCAAGGAACTGTTTGCCGATATTTGAAATGGCTGCGTTGTTAAACGGCGGGTTGAACCGTATTAAGTTCCTTTTTCTGTTTTGCTTTGGTATTGTGGTGTGCATCACATTTTTATATATAGTGCTGAAATATATATATATATATATATCGCCAAATATGACATGGCAATTAATGAACATGCAAATTAAACAAATACAAAACAAAAAGAGCAAAAACAAAAAAAACCTCAAATATAAAAACAATCCACAAACAAATAACTGAAATAAATAAATGGATTTCTTATCAGAAAAAAATTACTTCACTAGGTTTAAAGTAACATTATGACATAACTTCCAGTAATATTATGACATAACTTCAAGTAATATTATGACATTACTTCCAGTATTATTATGACATAACTTCCAGTAATTTTATGACATAACTTCCAGTAACAGTTTGAAATATCTCCCAGTAATAATAAATTATGATATAACTTCCAAGTATCTGACTTGCGTGCCTTCTAATAGTTTCAGTTTCAATAATAAGTTTAAAGTATTCATAAATGTTGAATTACACAAAGATATTTCTTCCAACGATCTAAATTTTCCAATAATTAAAACCATCAAGATACTGTAACATTACACATGTTTGAGATAGTGAAAAATAGTAGTGAAATCCATCCAATTCTATGTTAAAAGCTTTCTTAAAATCTGAATAAATTCATATAATACCAATCTGGACAAATATATTACCAGTGTAAGTGTAAAGCTATTATTTCCTCAATTAAAAAGATAAATTAAACGATAATGAGTGGCTAAAATGTATCAGATATATCAATCAACATTTTCTTTAAGTACAGTTTGCCATAACATCTCTCTGACGTAAGTTAATAATTATGTGCACTCTATCCGACACACAAGATAATATAATGCCACTTTCAGACAGCTTTCCCTATTTCTCCTGATTCATGTTCCAAACAGTTGTTCACGGCGCCGAAAATATGAACCTTTAGCAAAAAGGTCTGGTTTCTGTGATCCTGAACGACAGTACCGTTTGCTGATTACAAGAGATAAAGCTGTCACTGAGTAATTAATTACCGCTGCAGGCGATTGAGTAAGGTGAGATCACTGAGTATGAAAATTATGCATAAAACATGTATTTTAAAATTATTATTGTGACTAAATTTTCAAATATGAGTCAGCTTTTCTGCAGTTTACTTAAAGATCCATCTTTCTTCTTTTAAACTGCTTTTAAATGAAGAAATTTCATCCAGAAATAAATTATTACGGTATGAAATAAAAATGCAATTAAAATTTAGTATTTTACTAAAAGTATATTGAATAAAAATTTTATTGTATTAAAATGTCACCGTACAGATTTGATTTTTTTATGTTATGTGACAGTTAACATGTTCTATTTTATCATAGTGAAAACAGAATTGCCAGTTAAGCAACGGTTATTTGAAGTGAAATCGGCTAAAATTCTTGAGAGTGAAAGAATGTTATGTTATTGACGAAGTTAATAATTTGAATTATGTCTTTATATTGTTTTGTATAACCCGTATCAGTCTTTTAAAAGCATAAATATTATAAAGCCAATATTTATCACAGGTTCTCTATCATTTAAAGGACACCAACAATTACTTCTTATCTTTTCTTAATCTCAAGTAACATCTGACCAAACAATACCAGCTATCAAATCTTGCTCTTTGGACAAAAGAATTTGAAAATAACAACTTTACTGCATCCGCGATAAATATTGGTACTTATAATTGTAAGCTTAGTGCTCTGTCTTTATCCAAGTTAATAATAGTCTAATTCCATAAAGATATTTCCACTCTTTGTCCTGTTGACATGGTTCTATATCATTTGCATTACAGGTGATGTGGAGATTATTTCTGCCCCAATTCCTCAAAACCCCACACCACCGATAAACTAGTGTCAGATCCAGACGGTAACTAATGATTTCTAGCATAATACTACTATTTTTCTATGTAAATCGAAAAGAAACAAATCTCTCTGGTGCTAAAGAGTAATCTATAGAAAGAATGTCAAATGTAAAACGCTTTTCAAAGACAAGCATCGCATCATAATGACCGACACTAACACGAGGGATGATTTTAAAAAGGAAGTAAAAGATTAAATCTAACTAATCTTTATTATGTGGATTATGCAATAGACTCTAGAAACTGCATTAGTAACATTGTTTATTCATAATTAAATTTATTTAGCATTGAATTTTCACTACAGCTGAAACTGCAATATCTGACGACATTGCTGGTCGAAAGCATTCTTAAGTCAGTCATGCCACTATACTTTGCACTGTGTTAAAAGTATTAAAAAGCAACTCTCTTAACAAACTATGTTGGATTTTTTTGTTTGTTTGTTGCTTTAGGTCTCTTCCAACACAATTGAGGTTATACGAGAGACCGCTGAAACAAAAAAACAAGCAATCTAACAAAAATAGTACAAATGTAAATCAAAATCATAACCTAAAGATATCATAAGCTAAATTATAAATAACCAAGAACAAACAGGCAGAAGATTTACAGAAAAAAAAATATCCCCTGTCAAAAATACAATCACAAACCAAAGAAGCAGGATAGGCTAGTAAAGAGAAGAAGAAACGACATCACTATCGGATCGTACACCCATGCGAACATGTTGGATTCAATGATCATTAACTCTTGATAGGAGATAACACTACACTCCGCTTTACTAGCCTCCTTGCACTGGTAGGTTCGTGAAGAATGGATATTATTCAACTTTACAAGCAAGGAACTTCGCTTTGGTGACTTAACTGAACAAGAAATTTATTGCACTATAATCTGCATTCACTTGTCTTTCTTTTAAGCCAAAAATATATTTGATGTACGGTGACATTATTTAAATACTTCACTCAACAAAACCTAACTTTTTATGGTCTTCTTACAATTTTTATGTCTAAACTTGTCTTTGGTTTAACGATCAAAGGCGCAAATGATTGTTAAAAGTTTGGTATCATAATAAAATTTGATTTCATCTCGTTTTGTTCACACCTAAAACAATTCTTTACCAAAACATAATCTTAAAGTGTGCTTGATTAAAGACATCAATAGAATTGGCATACCGTTGAAAAAAATGGTCAGTCAAAAGCGCTCATACAGGTAGCACAATGAGGTCAGTCAGGGGTCAGATAGTTGTCGAGGGTAGAGATTTAATGACTTTTGGATTTTCAGCTAAATGTTTGTTTGTTCGGTGCCATGTGTTGCATAGAACAACTAACCACAGGTCCTGTGCTTAGAGAAAATATTACATTAAGATTTAATAAAAATCAAATCAGTCTGAGATGATGTGCTAAATAAAATGCGTATTGATTTTTGAAGTCTATAATCTATGTAAGATAACTTTAAATCAAAAGTTGACATTCTTGATTGGAATTAAACCTTTAATTTGGACTTAATTTAAGAAATTATATCAACATCTCCTTAAGATTAAGGTTTAATAAACCAGCTTGTAATTTTCATCGATAAGAAGGGGAGGAAAATGCAAACAATCAAAAAAGAAAATCTTAAAAAGAAAGAAAATTAGGGAATAATGGAAAAAGTCATGTGTAGAGATAACATCTTTTAAAAAATCACTGTTGAAAGCATAAAAATTTAGCGTAAAAATAAGTTTCCATTAATGTAAGAGAAATTAAAGTGAATTTTAAAATTTCAAACACATTCATATTATATCTTTCATATTTTCTTTTTCAAGTCAAATCCTTATTATATAAAGTCAAAATTACACCAAAAAATGCAAAAATAAAATGTGAATCAAACTGATAATTTATAAATCACTTCGTTTAAGAAACTCATGGATCCATGAAAAAAAAAAAGAGACCACAATTACATGATAAAGTAACCGGGTAATTTAAGCCAAATAACATATGTACATATCTAGCGGGGCTGGCAGTTTCAAATAAACAAAACGTGTAAGATTGTTAGTCAAAAAGAGTTAGATTTGAAGTAAAGTGTACAATTTGAAAGTGGAACCCTTAGTCATCTCACTCCCTGCCATTGAGTTGTTTTGGAAATAACTAGTTCTTATAACAAATTTGGGTGAAAAATTCAAATAAGCTTATGGAAAACTTGAAAATCAAATTATACAAATAAACCATTTAAACCTATCAAACAACAATTGTTAAAACATATATTTCAGAAAGCATGGAGAATGCCAAGAAACCTTATGAGAAACTACAAAACTGCTTTTTACATTAAAATTTTTGATTCCCATGACAAAACATTCAATCTAAGAAATAAAGCACACAATCTTACAAAGATGAAAAAAAAGCATGCAAAAATGCTTTTTTGATGGCCCTTTATTTACATCTTCACTTCTTCGATTTATTAGAAAGAAATAGAGTGATGAATGAGGAATGTCAATGTACCAATGTTAATATACCTAACAGTTTGTACTAAAAATATCAGGCAAAAGATGTATTTATCAAAAAAAAACATCATTGATTCATAAAACATAATCAACTCACTATCATAATTCAAAAAAGGTTTTTCTTTTATAATTTCAGTGATGATAATGGCAATTTGTCAAAAAGGAGGAAAATGTATCGGTCCATCGTCAAACTCAAACAAAATCATAACATAAAATATCATAGTTTTGTATATTATATTACTACTTCTAGTGTACATCTATTCTTAATAGAAGAGATAAAACTTACTTTATGTACATTTTTAATGAATTGTAATTTCCTTAAAAATATTTTTTGAATACCTTCTATTCAAGAAATTTAATATCAACTTTTAGTCAAAAGGACTGAAAGTATTTGTTTTTACTTGTTATATCTTTGTAGCCCAGTGGTTACGGATCATACAAATAAGACACAAATATCATTAATACATTAAAACTGTTAAACAATGTAAAAACTAAGATATAAAGTAAATGAGTAAACTTAAGTTGAGCACTCCTTAAATTGTAACAGATTATTAGCATATATCTTTAACCAGATGACGTTTATAAATTTAACATGAACATTGATAGAATAATATTTGACAGAGATAAATGGATAAGTGAAAGATAAAAAGAGAGAAACAGAATGAGAAAGAGGGACAAAGAAAGAGTGAAAGAGAGGGAGAGTGAAAAAGAAAGAGAAAAAAAAGAGTGAGAGTGAGAGAGAGAGAGAGAGAGAGAGAGAGAGAGAGAGAGAGAGAGAGAGAGAGAGAGAGAGAGAGAGAGAGAGAGAGAGAGTAGTTGAATTGATGGGGCTTTTTTCTAATTTGGGGAAAGTTATAATAATTAACTGTGCTACCACTCTTGACCTACTTACAAATAAAATTTACTCATTTAACCCCTCCCCAACCCCCTTCCTTTTCTACCATCAATTGCCTTGTCTCAATTTTGACATCTGGCGCCAGTTTGTGCAGGCTGAGTGTCACCAAAAAGTCAGTCGTGTCAAAATATGACACAAGACATAATGATGTTTATTTTCACGGATCCACCACTTGACCTGAGCTTTTATCAGAGGAAAGTGTTTGATACGGCAAAATCAGTGGAAAGTTTATGAGAAAATCGAAATATCCTGGAATTCCGCGGATTCGCGGAAGATTATCATCACTGATCATTTAATTAAAGAGATAGGAATTTTTAAAATAAGCCAAGAATCATAATAATGACTAAAATAAATCCAGCAGTAAATCCCACCACAAAATAGAAGGGAATATTTTTCATATGTTTACAGAATTTCAATGTTATAACATTGAAAGGCATTGACGTTTACATACGAAAAAGCAATATACAGCATGTCTAACAAAAACCCCTTCTCTTATATACCCCCCCCCCCCCCCCAATATTTTTAAACAAGAAAAAAATTATAAAATGCAATCTATTTATATCGACGTTG
Organism: Berghia stephanieae; assembly: GCF_034508935.2. Lineage (NCBI taxonomy): Eukaryota > Metazoa > Mollusca > Gastropoda > Nudibranchia > Aeolidiidae > Berghia > Berghia stephanieae. Next base: position 34,888,668 of record NC_088360.1, read on the forward strand.
TTGGGAATGGTGATTTCATGGCGTTATAACCAACTGCTGAGATCACATCTCTCACCGACCATTTGACAAAAACTGTTAATCACACCATTACCAAACTGAGTACTAATCAAACTAATTATAAATTTTTAAAAAATAAAACAAGTTATGTATACAAATAAAATAAAAATAAAACTTAGCTACTAGGACTAGTCAAGAAAGTCATTTGTTTACAACGGTAAAAAGAAAAAAAAAAGTCAATCATTTATCATGTTTATGCCATTCAACATGCAAAAAGATAATTTTCCACTGATGCAGTGTGACTGTTACCAAAAACATGATTGTTACCATTACCAAAAACAAAACAGCAAGTCTGGTTATAAAACATTGATAAATAAGTTCTCAAAACTTTTTAAATGTTACAAAAGGTCCTTTCCTCCTTTCTCGACGAGGTGTTTGAATTTTTTCCAGGCCATGTTCAAGTCCCCTACAGGCTTGACGGGTGTTGGGTCATACTCGTAAGGACCGTGTTTGTCTTTGATCACCATCAACTTGTCAATTATGGTCCCATCCTACAGGTGAACAGAATCATTTTTTTAAAAATAGAAAACATAAAATCATCTTTATAAGTCGATGTATTCAGGAATAAAAAAAAAACGTGTTTTAAAAAAATCCCTTCTGAAGTCATCATTTTCAAAATCAAATAAGTAAACCTTTTTTCTTTCTTCACAAGGTAATAAAGCATGTCAATAAATAATTTAAAAAATAGAGTATTCCTTCAGATTCATTTGACTCATGGAGCCAGAGTTTATCCCAGTTTCTATAGCATTTTTGTTTGTTTGTTTGTTGCTTTAGGTCTCTTCCAACACAATTGAGGTTATATGAGAGACCGCTGAAACAAAAAAACAAGCAATCTAACACTAACAAAAATAGTACAAATGTAAATCAAAATCATAACCTAAAGATATCATAAGCTAAATTATAAATAACCAAGAACAAACAGGCAGAAGATTTACAGAAAAAAAAAAATCCCCTGTCAAAATACAATCACAAACCAAAGAAGCAGGATAGGCTAGTAAAGAGAAGAAGAAACGACATCACTATCGGATCGTACACCCATGCGAACATCATAGGTATACGATTCAAGGGTGATGCTCCCATCCAACCACCCGCTTTCTATAGCATCAAATGGACAATAGCAATTGCTTGATACCCGCTAGTCTATTGCAAAGTACTTTCTGCCAGATCTAACAGACCCAGCTACCCATTTACTGCTGAGTGCACGACAGGGTCAGAAAAAATCTGAACTGCACCTGGGATCGATCTCGGTCCCTTTGCGTGTGAAGTGAGTGATCTACCAACTGAGCTACGGGGACCCCCTGTCGATAAGTTATACTTTTCTCTTTTGTAAGCCTTAAATGCATGGATACCTCCAAATATTTATTCCATTTAATTCTATTGTTAATTTCTTCATAAAAAACCTATGTTTTTTGGCAACTTTTTTCTTTTTTTTTAAAAGAATCTCATTCTCTCTTTGGCAATCTAATTATTGAAATTGATGAAAAAATTAAATGTGATTCACTTACCTTGTCGTCTGAGACCTGTTCCATGTATAAATGAGTTGAGTTGTACACCTTCATACGAGTGTAGCCATAGTCCAAGGCACGGAAAGCAGACCAACTTGCAGCATTCTTTACAAATGGGTTGTGCTTCTCACTGCAGCCCTGGATATAGAAAATAAATGACAGGATGTCTTATTTATTACCAGTGACCATTATAATTCCACAATGACTTATACAAAAATGTGGTAATATAATTTGTTGGTGAACAATGCATGAAAGTAAGATATATAAAATGTATATTATACTTATACTCATGTTAATAATAATGAAGAATTGACGTATAAGTGTCTTCATAATGTTCTTCTCAATATATAAACATAAAGAGAATAGATCAGTTCCATTTTAAGTAACCTAACACATAGACTTAACAATTTTCATAATTATATGAGAAAGATTTGAAACATGACTTATAATCATGCTGTTTTATACTTTCTGTTTACATCGCATAGTTAGTCAGCTGAAATGATTGGTGAAAATGGCTGAACTTTTGAACGAAAATAGACCAACAGGCAAAAATATGGATTAATTAATAAACACATACACAGATATGACATGTCAATTGACTAGTTCAATCCTGTATGTCCCACCTGTATAATACCTATCATGGTAAAAATAAATTTGAAGAGTCCATTTTGGCATTAGTTGAAAATGAAAGGAAGAGAACAATTCTATTTAGAAGGATGGTATCTAACTGACAGAAAGCTGCGTATCTTCATCGTTGTTGTAATTTTTAAGCTGATTATTTGATTCGACTTCTTAAAAGAATAAGAAGAAGACAGAAGAAGAGCAAGAAGAAGAAGAGAGAGAAGAAGAAGAGAGTGAAGAAGAAAAAGAAGAATGAGAAGAAGAAGTGAAGAAGAAAAAAGACAGAGAGAAGAGAAGAAGAAGAAAGAAGAAGAGAAGAAATAGAAGAAGAAAAGAAAAGAAGAAGAAGAAGAAGAAAGAAAGAAGAGAAGAAGAAGAAGAAGAAAAGAAGAAGAAAAGAAGAAGAAGAAGAAAGAGAAGAGAGAAAAAGAAGAAGAAGAAGAAGAAGAAGAAGAAGAGAAGAGAAAAGAAGAAAGAAGAAGAGAAAGAAGAAGAAGTAGATAGAAGAAAAGAAGAAGAAGAAGAAGAGAAGAAAGAAGAGAAGAATAAGAAGACAGAGAAGAAGAGAAGAAGAAGAGAAAAGAAGAAGAAGAAGAAGAAAAGAAGAAGAAGAAGAGAAGAAGACGATGATAGAATGAAGAAGAAGAAGAAGAAGAAAGAAGAATGAAGAGAAGAGAAGAAAGAAGAAGAAGAAGAAGAAGAAGAAGAAGAAGAAGAAGAAGAAGAAGAAGAAGAAGAAGAAGAAGAAGAAGAAGAAGAAGAAGAAGAAGAAAGAAGAAGAAGAAGAAGAGAAGAAGAAGAAGAAGAAAGAAGAAAGAAGAAGAAGAAGAAGAAGAAGAAGAAGAAAAGAAGAAGAAGAAGAAGAAGAAGAGGAAGAAGAAGAAGAAGAAAAGAAGAAGAAAAGAAGAAAAAGAAGAAGAAGAAGAAAAGAAGAAGAAAAGAAGAAGAAAAGAAGAAGAAGAAGAAGAAGAAGAAAAGAAGAAGAAGAAGAGAAGAAGAAGAAGAAGAAGAAGAAGAAGAAGAAGAAGAAGAAGAAGAAGAAGAAGAAGAAGAAGAAGAAGAAGAAGAAGAAGAAGAAGAAGAAGAAGAAGAAGAAGAAGAGGAGGTGGTGGTGGTGCGGTCGTGTGTGAAGGAGGAAAAAGAGAAAAATTAAAACAATCACGGTCGTGAGGAAAGAATAGGTTACTTCCAATGAGAGTTTACGAAGAAGAATATATATTTCGAAGAAAAATAATTATTTCACATTTTTTTTTTCCCAGTTGACATTTAGACTGATACATAAATACCATGGGGAGGAGAAAAGAGAGACAGAGAAATGCATGTGTGTCTGTAGCAAAATAGAGAGAAATGGCCCGGTTTGACACACGTTGTGCGTACTAGTTATTTACTGACTAGGTGTGTGTTAGACGACTCAGGCAATGAATACATCCACATCTAGCAGAGCATGTAGGTCGCATGATAATATAGCTAACTGATAGATGGTCTAATTTTGTTTTGTCTTTGATGTGACAAATAAAAAGTTTTTTCTTATTAATGTCGGGGTTTGAAACGGAATAAAATCTGATTTTTTCGAGGAATGAAATAAAACTCTTTTATTTTCTTTTTTGTTTGTTGATTCTGTTCTTTGACGTTACAAATTTTATTTTTACTATTAATCTAAAAAAAAAATATCTTAGCACTTAACAGAATATATAGACCAAAATCGTACTGCTGGAAATCCGACAATAGTCGGATTATTTACTGGCCTGTACTGTGTAGTTTTAAAATTGTTCACTACTTTCCTGTAGCCCCTTTTCTCCATCTTTTTCAAGCAATTATAACTTTTTAAACTATCATCACTACCTTGCCTGATATGTCTATTTTTCATATCATATCGAATGCATCAGCTTCTAAAAGTATAATTTTCATCTACTGCAGGAAATCAGTTTGGATTGACGTGCAATAAGAGTCATCCATTTATTTGTGTAGAAAAGAAGTGAAATATGAATGAGAATGATTGCCATTACAGTATCATTTTCTCATTTCTTACCTGACAAATTAATGTTTTTCTTTTTCTTGTTTTAAAATTTTGCATGATTCTTGAATGATTCTCACTTTCAGTGGTGGTAAGTTGCTAAAAAAAATGTTACCAATAAGTTAAATTTTATCTACTCACATGTTTGACAGAAAAACTGATCCTTGATAATAATTGTCTACACAAGTAATGAAAAGAAAACTGACAAAAGAATAATGGCTAGACATGACAGCATTCTAGTTTACTTACGGCAGAGCCTGTGATGATGTGAACGGGTGCCTTTGGATTGGTGTATGGTTGTTCCGTGCTGCCATTCAAAACCTGGAGGTATCCGTAAAATAGTACAAGAAAAATTTATACTCGGAAAATCAAAATTAGGCTCGAACTACTCAATAGAAAGCATTTCTACATATGTTTCCTACATCAGAAATAACAAACAAGATAAAACAAAATAAATTCTGCAACTATGTTGACAAGTAGAGTAAACTATTAAATAACACAATAAGAATGTTAGCAATTTTGCAATTTTCAAAGTTAGTTTAATCCCACTCAGTTGGTAATCCTAGCTATGACGTTGCCATTTAAGATGTTTGAAAATACTTCTCTAAGCCTTTATCACTCTATATAGCCTCTAGTTATAGGGAATGAACACAGAGAATATGGTTATTTTGCTTTTGTTTTGTTGTTCTTTCATCTCTTAGATCAACAGTATTCATGTTATTATATTTTGTCAAAGAACAGCATCCACACCTTCCTATTGTAGACAGGCCAAAGTCTTTCATAAGAATGTTCATGAGCCCACAGTGCAATATCCACTCCATTCTCATAGAACATTTTTTCCCAGCCAAGGATGTGAAGGTACGGGATTCCAGTACGAATCTGTAAATTGATAAAATATAATTTTGAACTCGAGCAGCATGACTTAATTACAAAAGATGGAAAACTATGCCAAAGACAAAGATCTTCTGGGTTTTTTTTAGAGACAATTATTTTCAGATAAATGGTAAAACATACACAACAACAACAGCTATTGAGTAAATAAAATCTTTGACCTTCTGTCATTTTACTACCTTCAATTCTAGATGTCTTAAAATATAAAAATGGAGATATCTAATCAAAACAATCTAATAAAATATGATCATTCGACTTACTAGACTCTCATGATGAGTACAATCATCATTGTCAGTGTTTGAACAGTACATGGGCCGGTGTCCAAATGTAATCACCCATGGTTGCTTTGCACGGTTTTCAGGTTTGTTGGCATCCTGAAAAATTGAATCAAAAAGAATGCTTTCATTAAATCTATATAGGTCGATAAATGCCATAACATAATAAACAAATAATCTATAAAACTATCACAACAAATTGATTTTCAATATAAAAGCATGAATTTATTTTACAAGAGTATAGAAAAAAAGGCACAATAAATTGTTTACAGACCTTGAGTTCATTTTCCAACCATTCGTAATGCTCAACTATGGGCACCAAACCATACTGGGGGAAGAAAACCAGCTCTGTTGCCGTGGATATGAACCGAATTGGACCCATTTTGAAACTACGAAAAAAATAAAGAAAGAACACAAAACGATATATGGATATATTCTTAAACTAGAATAAAATGTACACCGACTTCTAGTTCATGGGCAGACACACACTTTAGTATAATACACAGATGGAATTAGATATCGGTAAGCAGTGATTGTAGGGTAGAAACCTTTCAAATAGCAGGAGACATGTAGTAAACAAAATTCAGGAGTTCAGAATTCTGATTTTTATTTTTAAAAATTAATTTTACTAAATCCACTATCCTAGAAAATATTACATAGTTAAACATAAATCACATTGGGTGGAAAACTCATTGGAAGAGGCCAATGTCCAACTATAATGATGGCAAACAAAATTGTTACTTTTATTTCATGACCCAGAAATGAGGATAAAGTTTAGGTATATAGGTCTCCTGACTATGAAGGATCGGTGGATGTTTTCCTTTAATTTTTTTTTTTTTATATTAATTTTTATAGATGTTTTTTTTTTTTCATTTTCAAATTAAAAAAAAAAAGACTGTCCCATGAATACTTTATACAAAGATGATATCAATCAACCTTTTTACAAAATCGAGAATTCCTCAAAAAGCTCAATATCTCCTAACCTGCATTAATAGCAAATGCAATTCATTAAAGAATGTGCACTTTTAAACTCGAGCATTTTTACTTATCTCAATATTCACTAAATGCATTCAAATGGATCAAAGGCCAACAGTAACACTTAACATGTAGGACAAGGGATGATGCCCGAAGGCAACTTTGATTTTTTTTTTTTTATTCAGAGACAATATTGTGAAGGTCAGGAACTTGTTTTACAACTGAGTATGGTAAGGATTCACCTTTGCACCAACGACAGCGGGTCAGGAGCATAGTCTAAAACATGATGGGCCACATTTGTTTTCATATATTGATGATCAACTAATTTACCTGTAGTACATTCTCTGATTGACATCTCCTGGCATACGGAAACGGTTCTTGTAATTGGAGAAGTTGCTAGATGGACAAAGTTGAAATAATTCATTAGTTTGATTTCAAAAACGTGCAATCATTATCGAGCAACCCTGATTGATCAAGAAAACAATCATTACTAGTACTTTATAAGGTAGTGTGTAACTCATATCTATATGTATTTAATAAACTGATACTCTTGTCTCTCATTTTCTTTTCTTAATGTCTAATCTTTGTTTGTGTTCATTTTCTATCAAAAATTTCTTATAAAAGTTTTCAATGCAATAATTCTAAAGGCTAGGATTCAACACACATAAAAGGATCCACAGCTATACTGTGCTCCACCACAACTTATATAAATGATTACTGGAAAAGACTTTTCAGCCTCTTCCATATCTGTATCAACCCATAGTGGTCATAGGATGCCTAATCACTCCCCTTTAAATTTAATCATGTACATATATGGAAAAAAATAAAAAAGATGAAGTGCATTTTTTGTTTACCTTCCACTCATAATAGCTGCATATTTGTTCTACAATCTCCTTACATTCAAGAACCATCGTATTTGTCTTAACATGCTTATTGAAAGCGTTGAAACCTTAGCCTGAGTAAAATCATACTGCAACAAATTGTTGCTCGACAGACAGATAGCTTGTATTTCTTCCAATACCAATCAAGCATCCGACCCCACACCATATCAATTCTATCAAATTTAAAACAGAAAAAATAACATGATGAGGAAAAATAGGAAAAGAGAATAATTGATCCCATCTCGATAAAAAAATAATAATAATGCATTAAGCTGAGAAAAGAGAAGAGAATGTGTGTGTGTGTGTGTGTGTGTGTGTGTGTGTGTGTGTGTGTGTGTGTGTGTGTGTGTAGAGAGAGAGAGAGAGAGAGAGAGAGAGAGAGAGAGAGAGAGAGAGAGAGAGAGAGAGAGAGAGAGAGAGAGAGAGGTGAGTGAGAGAAAAAAAAAAGAGGAGTAAGTAGATAGATAATAAGTTTCAATAAACCCAATCATTTATCTAAATATACCCTCCCGAGGCACAAACGGAAACAGGGAAATATAACGACATACTAAGCCTCCTCGTGGTTTCCAGGACAAGTCATGTAAGGCAAGGTGGCAGCTAGTGGTTCTATCTGACGCATGAACTCATCTCCCACCTGGGCATTGTCCTGAAAGAATAATAATAGCATAATAGTTTTTAAAGTGATGCTCTAACTCTATTACACCAAAATCATTGAGAGAATTCAATAAGTCAGATGAAAAAAGTCAATTACTATCGTAAAAAATGTTACTTTAAGTGATCTATGATAATTTGAACCAAATAAATTCACCAAAGCAAAATGATATACTCAAATAAGGCAAAAATAAATAAATAAATAAATATAAATAAATGATAATAATAATAATAGCAAACAGCAAGATAATGTACAATTTATATTTATTCTTCATTGAGTAAGGAGGTACTTACCACATCCATATTGTAAGCGAAATCCCCTGAAAATAATTTTTTTAACTGTATAAATTATTGAAAATAAAAATATGAAAGCTAGTACAATACCTGAAATCAAATAATGTTTACTCAACAAACTTGCATTTTTGAAGGAAATCGATTAGTATGTATATAAAACATCAGACATTAACAGCAGTCAATGTTGTAAGGTGCGCAAAATGTGAGTTTTGGGAGAAAATTTTTAAAAACCCAAAATCGCAGAGGAAGTCAGGCTCAGTCCACTTTAATCTTTGCGTTTGATTTCAATGTATTGCCTCAGAAGAGGCCTTTGTAGTCTAATGGGATCCGTGCTCCTAAATGATGTGAAAAGTTTTTTGATTTTTTCAAAGAAACACTAGGTTGACCAGCCATAATCAAAAGTTTATAGCTGGCTGATAGTCCAAATAAAGCGAACTCATTCTAGAATACTTATTATAAAATATGTAGTTAAATCCAGACAGAAAATTGCTGGTGAAGTTATGGCCATTGAGCAAAAATGTAAAAATGAAAACAACATGGGCCAGAGTAAAAATTTGTTCCTGAACTTTGTATAACAAATCAATTGTGGAACAAAGCAAACTAAGGAAAATTTTTCATTCAGCTCGTTTTATATATCAATTAGGTAGTTTAAAAGCTGTCAATGCTTGCTAAGAATATTTCAAACTTTGGAGCATTGTGAAAAAAATATGTGCCCCTACCGCATCAACCAAACGTGCAAACAATCAAACAACTCTGTCTGAACACACAAGTACTGTTCAACCCTCACAACAAAGCAGTTTTTACCTACCGACATGTAAAATGGCGTCATACATTCCTCGCGCAGCTTCAACTTGCAGTCTGGGTAAAGACTGGGCATTCTCATTACCCAGATCCCCATAGATGGCAAGGCTTGGACCCCATTTATCACCTGCTGGCCACGTCTTAAATGAAAAAATGTCCGAAAACCCATATTGCTTGCTGCCAACCATGTAATCTGAAAAAGATTGAAATGAACAAATGAAATATCATTTCACATGTAACTGAAGAAGAAGAAGAAGATGAAGAAGAAGAAGAGGAAGAAGAAGAAGAAGAAGAAGATGAAGAAGAAGAAGAAGAAGAAGAAGAAGAAGAAGAAGAAGAGGATGAATAGGATTTGAGCACTCTGATCAGATTCCACTAGGAATTACTTGATTGTTATTTGATTATTTCATATAATATTGTCCCTTGAACCTGAGTTTCACTGTGAATTTATAAAATTAATCATCTGTATCCTAGAATACGGGCATGACAGCAGGAACAGATTCACCCTATATCTGATTATCTCATCCTTCTCGTTATATACCAATAATAATAATAATAATAATAATAATAATAATAATAATAATAATAATAATAATAATAATAATAATAATAATAATGATAATGATAATAATAATAATAATAATAATATAATAATAATAATAATATAATAATAATAATAATAATAATAATAATAATAATAATAATAATAAACAATAATAAGAAACAGCAACAAACAAAACTTAAGTTCCCTCTATTTGGCGAGGTGGGATTTCAAACTCAGTACCTCCTGGGTACAAAGGGAAGACAATACCACTATATGCCAAACTGTTTCCAGTTCAACAAAAAAAATTGTTTTGAACACTTTAACTTGGGCAAAAAATCCAATTGACATTCTGGGATTGATAAATATTCTGAAGTCTTAATTGGTACGTAACATCTTGTACGGCTTTGTTGATTTCAGATGTTACACAAATATTGTACACTACTTTGATTTTTTTTAAAAATAATAATAATAATAATAATCATAATAATAATAATAATAATAATAAAAAGAGAGAAGAAGAAGAAGAAGAAGAAGAAGAAGAAGAAGAAGAAGAAGAAGAAGAAGAAGAAGAAGAAGAAGAAGAAGAAGAAGAAGAAGAAGAAGAAGAAGAAGAAGAAGAAAAGAAGAAGGAGAAGAGAAGAAGAAGAAGAAGAAGAAGAAGAAGAAGAAGAAGAAGAAGAAGAAGAAGAAGAAGAAGAAGAAGAAGAAGAAGAAGAAGAAGAAGAAGAAGAAGAAGAAGAAGAAGAAGAAGAAGACTCACAGTAAACAGTGTCATTAGCTAGACCAGCGAGGGTGACAGTGTGAACAAATTGAACTCTCTTCTCTTTGCCCCCATCAACAAATTTGGATCGTGTTCCGACAGCCTCTTGGTTCAAGGCACGACTGTTCTTCCCGTAGAGAACACGGCTGTCTTGTGTGTCATTAATGGTGTTCCATACTACTATCATTTGGTCTGAGGAACCTGGGGAGATATAGAAAGTAATCATCATCCTATTGGGAAAAATGGTGTGTGTGTTGTGAAAGAGAAAATAATCATGCAATGTTATGTTATCTAAATCATCAAGGGGAAGAGGGGATAATCATCGATTTTAAAGTTTCCTTTTGAAAAAAAAAAAAAGAAAAGAAAAGAAAAGAAATACCCTTATAAATTACCTCGGGATAACATACATTTATTTGACATCTAATAATCGAAATATATGGACTTTTCTAGCAAAATCTTGTTGGCTTTTTTTTTCTTTGCATTATTTACACACAATTTAAACATTACTTTCATGGTTAGTCTCCACATTTATCCACAAAGGTTGTGTTAGGTCACGCACTTAGTGATCGATGATATTATCTATACACACATATATTTATATGATTGAGGGGAATTAGCTAGAATCACATAGAGTGCTCGACAGTTTCTTTGGAGCGCAAATTATTTAGTATTCTCATCTCGTTTGTTTTTTCTCCCCCTCCAGCATCAGATGGGACATCGTCTCAAAACAAAAGAGCTATTCAGTAAACACAACAAATACAATTTACGTCTGGAAGAGAAATTCCACACAGTAAAAAAAAACAAAAAAAAACATAACACACCACACTAAGCAGAAAAAAAAACTTTTTCAATACTTGCCCCCACAGGAGGAAAAAATTACTATCCACAACCCAATACACACCCCAGTAAAACATCTATAACTTTGACAAATCAACCAGCTAATTTCAAAACAGGGAATAAGCCAAAAGACCAAAACACAGAGTTCAACGTGAACAAACCCACATATAGATAGTATGAAGTTGACGTCACTCAGGTCTATGTTATTGTTTTTTGCCATCCGCGTTTTTGAGTAATTCTCACTAAACTGTATTAACCAGACTATAAACGTTCAAGGCTACACATAGTTTTGTGTGTTGGTCCGTTATACTTCTGGATGGCAATATTGTGAGCTTCCAAGCCAAGCGCATACTATCTAGACTCTAGAGAGCCGTGCAAATTGTCAAACCCATCTGTTCAGAGCAAAAGAAAGAAACTAAAGTCACATGCCAATTTTGTTCAACAGATGTTTGTTTCAAAATAGTTGGTTACCCCAAAAATAGAAACAACAAAGTTCAACGTGCGGACAAAGCTAATGCTACGATAAGCAATACTCACTCCAAACATCTGATCTAATCATCAGAAAACATAAATGTTTATTGTGTGAAGGGAATGTCTCTACTCACACAGCATACCGTAAGGTTCACTTAAGCTTAGCAAAGGCAAAGTAAACGGTTTAGAATGCGCTACACTCAGGGATTCAGGATGTCAAAGATGAAGATAAAACTGGAAATAAAGTTCAGTGCATAACCTTCAGTGGTAACGTTGAAACATTTGACACCGCAAATGTTTACATAGAGTCACCATATTACACAGGCAAAGTAGAATGCTGTCTTTTAACAAAACCAAGTCGCCGATTTGATAATTGGTAATATAAAAGGTGCTAATGACAATGCCGAAAATGTTGAAGAATTACAACTTGCGCAACAAATAGCTTGCCCAGAAGAAACTAGATCTATGATCAAACAACAAGAGCCACCAATGGCTATTTCACTAGAGCCACAAAACTTTGATCACAATGATGATGTTAAGGCATAGAAGGAAGATGATTCCATAAGAAATTACTTTAAGCTTGTTGACAAAACTACAAATACAAAACAAAATGCAATATTGAAAACGATATACCGTATAGATCAATGACAAAATACTAGCTATTGCGCACGATTAAATTGCGTCAGGTAATGTAAGTAGCTCGTCAACACTTAAACGAAGCTCCGGACCATTCAAAAGCGAGTTGCGAAAAGTAGAGTGCCGAAGCACCCCTTACTGCCGACACAGCCGATAGAAACAACATTCTCGCACTGCAGCATAGACATAATTGGACCTTTACCACCGAAGTCCGAGAGAAATAACACACAAATTTTAACTTTTATTTGATTATGCTACATACTGGCCAGAGGCGGTCGCACTTAAATCAACGACATCAGACCATATAGCCGAAGCACTCATGACAATATTTTTACGCTTAGGTATACCTAACGAGATATTATCAGACAACGGATCTGTTTACCTTGCACATCATGCCGTGACCATGAAACTAATGGGAATCAAACAAATATTCTCAACACCATGACACCCAGAGACCAATGATCTTTTGAAAGAATGTACGGCATAATAAAAACAATGCTCAATATTTGTTGGGTTCGTGGCCGGTAAAAATTGAAGAAGTATCTCTACTACACATCTTCTTCACAGACCAACACCACTACAAGAAAACAGCAGAGCAAACCCGAGACAACAAGAAGACAAGATTTGGTTGAGTGTGTATTGTATTGTCTTTATGTGTTAACAAATATAGGCATGTTATATTATTATCAAAACCTTTTCATTTTATTTTGAGATTTCTTATTTATTAAATAAAGTTATAATTTAATACAATCAGCAGAATTGTTTAATAATTTCAAGTTATACTTTTGTGGGGACCTTCTTGTAATATTAGTCCGATTGCAGTTGGAAATATCTTTATATTTTAATGTCATAAAACCAGTGTATAAAAGTCGTACAAAGTTTTACAAAAAAGCAGAACTAAAAGAGTCAATTCACATTTCACGGAATCGAATAATTATCTAAAACAAAGGAAAACCAATTAGATCTTGGGGCTACGCACAATCATAAAGTAAAATGGGGGATCGACATCTGACATAAAAATGTGATAATTACATCAAAATCTTCGTTATGGGAATGTCTATTAAAACAATCGTCAAATATTTCTCATATTTCTTTTTTTTTTGTTGTTGAAATTTTGTGTGCATAAAATTCAATAAATTGGTTTGATTACGGTGAAATTTCAGACTTGCATCAGTAATGGTCCAGCGGTTACAGTCTTCTAAACTTTTCTGGGTTTTTTTTTCTTGCACCCTCTTTAAAAAATGTAAAGCCAACCCATGTGTAATGCTTAGATTCATACTCTCTATAGTGATCTCAATCTTTTATATTGAAAACTTATTCACTTTATATTCATGGTCAGGACGACCACATGATACATAATAAATCATTATCATGAAGATAATCATTAACCTAATTAGGATAATGTCATTGACAATGAAGCTGATAACAGATAGAGAAACTATTATAGTCCGTTCCACAAGCTGTGCGCATGCGTTGACGTTGGTATCTTCACAAATCTTCTGATGGATTTTAATGATAATTGTTTGAACACTAGAATTGTTAATGACGTTAAACCTTTTTTTCTGCATCGGTTATAGTACCATACTTTGGGATTTGTCTTCTTTACGGTATATAAAAACGAAGGGTCTGAAATGAGTGAACATTTGGGTGGTTGACAATAACAATATTATATACAGTGGATTCTTTTGTCATTACGATCACTGCACTCCACAAAGGCTTGGCCAGAGGTTTACTTTTCACGAGATTCATGTGCACTACTCACTAACATTGCCACAAAATGACACAGCAAATTGTACACTTTGTACACACTTGACATAAACAATTGTTACAATTAATACTTAAAAGCCAGAGGCGTAGCTTCCTGTTATGATTTTTACATTCATAAAAAAACTTATAACAATATGGATTAAACATGCAAATTTGTCACAATGAGCAAAATATACAAGTATTTATCTAGAGAGGCGAAGCGTGGAATTCTTCCTCATGCCATGCGGTGAATAGCAATATTATTATTAATAGATTGCCCACAAGCAAGGAACTCAGAGTGGAGAGGTCAAAATAATCATGTCATTTTAAGTATGCCTACGTAAGTAAGGAAGTATAATACACTGAAGTGTATCCCTAGTTTTATATTTGTGTCTATAAATGTTTGAGATGTATCTTTTTCAACTTGAGGATTCCTTTTACCGATGTGGCATATACCGTGGCCTTCGTGAACTCTAGTATAACGAAGGCCACGCATATACTCACTTCTGAAAACCGAACGCAGCTATGGGGTTGTTTTAAAATTGTTGTAATGGACAATACTTTGCGTTGGTTTGCGAGTATTTCCTTACAACGATCGAGCACATAACAATTTGATTTATCAGGCCTGCAATTAAGTACACGTCAACTTCTACCCATTTTCCATGTGACTATGGATTCGTCTAAAATATGATGCAGCGGAATCTGACAGCCCTGGTCTTTTTAATCGTTCAGTATCACATTTATTTGTATCCAATAACACCCTCAAGCACCAAAGTCCAATGAAACGACACGTTCAACAATCCTTCAACTATTTCTTTTGAAATTCTAATTATTTCAAAATCAAATGTAGTTCAATCCTCAAAGTTTAGGTCTCTACAACATGAAGAAGAAAAAGAAGAAGAAGAAGAAGAAGAAGAAGAAGAAGAAGAAGAAGAAGGAGGAGGTTACCTTAATTGGAATTTTAAAAAATAAATACCTAAATAAAACGGTATTTCGTTATTATATGGTGTAGTGTATTGTAGATTGCTAATGATAATTTGTTAAGTAGAAAACGTCAACAATAGTCAGCCATTTTGGAATCGAAGTGATTCTTTTTTATTCTTGAAATAACGTAATCGAATACTGCTATTTGGGTACTCAGGTATCCCACAATCTCCCCCTTAAAAAAAATTAGATGATTAAAAAAAAAAATGAGCTATTATACTTTCGCTCGTTTTGGTTTACATAATGGTTCATTCATTCTTACATTTGTTTTATACAGCTTAAATGATTAATTAAGAGTTAATGAGAAAGAAAAAAAAAGAAAAATTATCTCATATATCAATGATGAGTAAGAAAAAGTGTTTCTTCTGTGTAGAACTAAACTAGTTGAAGTGGTCAACAGTTCATAATGATAAAAGAAAACACAGTAATGGACTCTAATAGTCTTAACTAGTGTCAACTTCATGCGGCTGTGTAGATGCAAAGTGTTTTTGTGTTTGTGGTCGTAACGTCACGAATATTTCTTCCAATATTATAGTCAAGCTTAAGGCTTATAAATGGCCATGCCTACAGTGTGAATTTGTTAGGTTTTCTCACGTTGCGACCACTTCTCGTAGTGTAAGGTGCACTTGTAGTGTTGTGATTGTTTTGAGATTGCGTTCTCTGTGACATGTTGTCAGAGAGAGTTAGAGAATTTGGGAATTCTCTATGTGGTGAGGGCGGGACCTCGATCTGTGACCGCGTAGAATTTGGATCTCGGTCATTCGCTGGGGTTGTTTGAACCATGGTTGGTATCTCTGTCGTTCTGAAGTTTGGGACGATGTCCAATAGTGGTGCTGGTGCTGGTTTGCTTGTGATTGAGGGGTGTTTGTGTGAACAATTTGGTCGGAGTGTCGTCTCCATATGGCTCTGGGAGCTGTTTTGACTTCAAAGGTGCGTGTTCCCGTTTGGGCATGTATTACGCCGTGTTGCCATCGTTGGTGTCCGCGGTAGTCTCGGACCAGGACGTTGTCTCCGTTGTCGAAGTTCCTGGTGTTGGCAGAAGAGTGAGTATGAAGCTGACGGTCTTGACATGAAGATACTCTTGTATGAATGCTTGGTCGAATGATGTCTAGGTGAGTTCGCAGATGTCTGCCAAACATAAGTGATGCTGGGCTCTCGTTTGTTGTGGTGTGCGGTGCATTCCTATAAGCAAACAGGAATCTTGCCAGTTTTGTATGGATGGTACCCTTCTCATCTTTTGAAGCTTTCATTGCTTGTTTGAAAGTTTGGACCATTCGCTCAGCCAGCCCGTTGGTTGCTGGGTGGTAGGGTGTGCTAAGGGTGTGCTTGATTCCATTGACCTTTGTGAAGGATTTGAATTCATGGGATGTGAACTGCACACCGTTGTCAGATACGAGCTGTTCAGGTAAACCAAATCTTGCAAAAAGATTGCTCAATATATTGATTGTTGAAATGGATGTGGCATTGGATGTCGGTATTATTTCGGCCCATTTGGAATGGGCGTCGACGACCACTAGAAACATTAATCCCATGAATGGTCCCGCGAAGTCTATTTGAATTCTTTGCCATGGCTTGTCAGGCCAGTGCCATGGGTGAAGAGGAGCTTTCGGTGGATCAGGTTGAACTGAAGCACAACCAGGGCACCCTTTTGTAGTTGCCTCGATTTGTTTGTCAATAGCAGGCCACCAGAAGTATCCCCTAGCCAAGTTTTTCATTTTGACTATACCAATGTGTCCTTCATGAAGAACACTTAAGATTTTTGCATGCAGTTTTTGTGGAGGGATGAGTCTGTATCCCCAAAAGAGACAGTTTTGTTGCACTGACAGTTCGTTTTGTTTGTTGAAGTAAGGTTTCAGTTCTTCGTTGACTGTGTTTGGCCATCTGTCAGTTTGGACGTAATGTATGACTTGTGACAGTGTTTTGTCGTGGCGTGATTCTTTGGCAACGTTTGCTGCGTTGACTGGTAAGGACTCTATTACTTCTGTATAGAATAGTTCATCTGCTGAATCGGCCTCTTGACTTGAGTTTGTGGTGGGTAAAGGCAATCGTGAAAATCCGTCTGCATTAGCGTTTGACTTGGAGTTCCTGTATTCGATTGAGTAGTCGAAGGCTGAAAGGAAAATTGCATATCTCTGTTGTCTGGCTGCAGACATTGCAGGGACTGGTTTTGTGGGCGAGAAGATGTATTTGAGTGGCTGATGGTCAGTGATTAGTGTAAAGTGCCTGCCACATACATAATTGAAGAACTTTTTAACACCCCATGTGATAGCTAGGGCTTCTCTGTCTAGTTGGGAGTAATTCTGTTCTGCCTTATTGAGGGTTCTTGAGGCGTATGCAATAGGTCTTTCGTCGCCTTCTGGTGTGATGTGCGAGAGAACGCAGCCGATGCCGTATGGTGAAGCGTCACAGGCGAGTCGCAATGGTCGATCGGGTCGTAGCGCATGAGGACTTTGTCCGAAGCGATCATTGTTTTTATTTGAATGAAAGCGTGATCAGCTTCAGTTGACCATTCAAATTTTGTGTTATCCTGTAGAAGATTGTACAGTGGCTTCGCAATTTGAGCTACATTTTCCAGCCACTTGTGTAATAATTTACAAGCCCGAGGAATGATCTGAGTTGTGTTTTGTTTGTTGGCTGTGGTGCGTCGATGATGGCCTTGACCTTGTTTTCAGTTTTGTGCAAGCCATTTTTGGTTATTTTGACACCGCAAAAGATAACTTCGTCTTGGAAGAATTGGCATTTTTCAAGATTGACCTTCAGTCCATACTCTTGAAGTCTAGCTAGGACTAGTAGCAGATTTTGCCAGTGTTCATCGTTTGTTTTCCCTGTGACTATCATGTCATCTTGGTTGCATTGAACTCCGGGTGTTCCCTGGAGGATTGTGTCTATTGTCTTTTGCCAAATTGCTGGTGACGAAGAAATACCAAACGCTAAACGGTTGAAGGAATACAGTCCTTTTGACGTGTTGATTGTTGTTACTTTTTGTGACGCACTGTCTAAAGGGAGCTGAAGGTATGCTTGTCTCAGATCAATTTTAGAGAATGTTTGACCTTGTTCCAAAGTAGCTAACATGTCTTCCATTTTTGGCATTGTGTAATGCTCTGTGTTAAGTGCTGGGTTGACTGTTACCTTGAAGTCACCACATATTCTCACTGTTCCATTGCTTTTCAATACGGGTACGATGGGTGTGGCCCAATCCGAGGTTGCAATTTTTGTGATTATCCCTTGTTCTTCTAAGTTGTCTAGTTCTTTCTCAACTTTTTGTTTTAAGGCGTACGGCACTGGTCTGGCTTTGTGGAATTTGGGAACGGCTCCCTCTTTTAGATGAAGTGTTGCCTCTATTCCTTTTATTTTTCCAATTCCATCTGAAAATATATCTTGAAACTGAGCTTTCAATTTTTCTGTATTGAATCTATCTTTAGGTGTCGTCATCTGATGTATGCTCTGCCAGTTCAGTTTTATAGCGGCCAACCAGTTTCTTCCCAAAATAGGATTGCTGCCTTTGTCAAGTATAAGGAGTGGAAGTATTTTCTTCTGATTGTTGAGTTCTACATGAACTGAAATTTTTCCCAGTGGAATAATGGTTTCACCTGTGTATGTTTTCAGACGAACAGCTGTCTTTTCCAAATTTGGGAAGGTTTTGAATGTTTTTGTGAAGTCCCTCTTCGTCATCACTGAAACAGCAGATCCTGTGTCAACTTCCATTTTTGTAGGAATATTATTGATTTGCAAGTCTACCTTTATTTTTGGTGTGTTTCCTTCCATGTGAAACATTTCCAGTGTAAAATTATCTTCGGAAACATTGTCTTCATCTAGCTCGTGAACTTGTCGGGATTGTGAGGTTCTGTCTCCTCCTCTCCTCTGTTGTTGGCTGCCCTTCCTGGCCTGACACACTCTCTGAATGTGTCCTTGTTTGTTGCATGACTTACACACTGCATCACGGAGGTAGCAGTCGGCTCTCCTGTGGTTATTTTTCCCACATGATTGGCATGGTGGATATGTTTGTGAGTTATGTCTTCTGTTAGTAGGTAAAGGCTGATTTGTTTTTATAATGTTGAGATCAGCTGTTGATTTGCCGGATGTTGTTGTGTGGATTTCCGCTGCATCTCGCTGGGCAGTTTCCATTGCAAGTGCCAAAGCTGTTGCAGATTCTAAAGTGAGATTTGGCTCTTGCAAGAGTCTCTTTTGTATGGTTTCATCGCGTATTCCGCAAACAAATCTGTCACGCAGAGACATTTTTAAATTGTCTCCGAATTTGCAGTGTTCAGCCAACCGTTTTATGGATGCTAAAAAATCCGGAAGCGATTCGTCCATCGCTTGACTGCGTTTATGAAACTTGAATCTTTCAACTATCTCAAGTGGAGGGGGGCAGTAATGGTTGGACAGCAGTTTGCAAAGTTCTTCATAACTTTTACTAAAGGGAAGGTCGGGTGACGTCAAACATCGTAGTGTGTTGTACGTTTTAGCCCCGATGGATGATAGCAGAGTTGCTGTTTGTTTCTGTTCGGCAATGTCGTTTGCAACAAAAAACGCATCCAGTCTTTCTTTATAGTTTGTGAAGGACTCTAGTCCTTCGTTGAAGGTGTCGGGTCTTGGCATGTTGGTATGTACACGTACAAGACTGGAGAATGCAAGCTCAATAGTTGGTAGTAGTCTGTCAATAGACTATAGTTTTATGGCTTGGTAGAATGAAAATACATGTAAACGTTATTGCACTTATCTGGGTTCTAGATGCTCGTCGCCATTTGTAGTGTATTGTAGATTGCTAATGATAATTTGTTAAGTAGAAAACGTCAACAATAGTCAGCCATTTTGGAATCGAAGTGATTCTTTTTTATTCTTGAAATAACGTAATCGAATACTGCTATTTGGGTACTCAGGTATCCCACATATGGTTCAATAAGCACGTTGGAATCTAATGAAAAAATGTTACGTAACCAAACAGGACAAAGAAATCTATAAATAGTTAACGTGCTCTGCATTTTTTAAAATGTCGTTTCTCAACGCTTGACAGACTTTTTAAATCGTGTATTTAAAAAAAAATCATTATCATAATTAACGGTTCTTTATAAGATAAGATAAGATAATATGAACTTTATTAATCCAAAACAGGAAATTACATTGTGTTTTACATGCTCGAGGTAAAAGATAAGATTTTAGCAGGATAGATGATTATACAACAAAACAATAACAACGTATCAGAGGTAGTTGGCATTTAGTGCCGTAGAAAACATTCAGATCATTCATTCTCACACTCGCTCGTATATTTATGTTCTCCCACATTAATTAAAGATGTCAGAAATAATGGTATTAATTATAAATGAAAAGCATTAGAACTACATAACTAAATAAATGACATTTGATAATTCCTAATTGCAGCGGATAAGAAAGATTTGTTATAGTTATAGCATTCTTTATTTGCTTTTAAGCGCAGCAGCCTACAACGTCTATTGCTCCATTTGGTTTGAGGGTACAGATTATGACTTTCATCTATTACTATCTTATTCAATTTCTAATTACAAAGGGTTTTTGACATGGTTTCAAATTCATATCTTTTTGAGTCTGCCGTAATATTAATATTCTTTCCAAATTTGAGGACTCTATTCATTTTAATAATATCACATTTTCTAAGGTTGCCGCCCCGTGCAGGGAGACAAAAACTTATCATAGTTAAAAAGTGTCTGCGCATAGATATAGAGCCCTGCAATTTGGCATGAATAAAGTTTAGATGTTATTCTAAAAACAAGCGTTTTTATTTTAAAAACAGACGTTGTAAATAAAATTATAATAAATGCATTTGAAACTTGCCAATTTTTAACTTCATATAACTTCTGGAATTTTCAATGGATTTTTCCTTAATTGAAACCATTTAAAAGGAAATTGAAAGACGAAAATAATGATACCAAAATATCTGCGATATTCCTCTTTTTAACGAAGTTATGCATCTTTAATTGAACCCCCCAAAACGCAAACGGCAATTTCCAGTCACAACTTTCCTATGGACGAGTTGGGTCACAATTTGACTGCAACTGCTGCTGCTCACTAAACTACAAGTTGTACTGTTACTGATGCTGGCGATGATGATGTGGTGGTGATTGCAGCAGTGGTGGTAGTAATGATGACGTGGTGGAGGAGGTGGTAAAGTAAAAGTGCTAGTGCTATTGATGATGATGTGGTGGTAGTAATAGTTGTAGCAGTGGCGGTAGTTATGATGATGATGCAGTGGTGGTGGTGGTTGCAGAGGTAGTGGTGTTAGTGTGAGTGATGATGATGATGATGATGATGATGAAGTTGAAGTGGTGGTGGTTGCAGTTGCAGTGGGGTGGTAGTGTTGGTGATGTGGCGGTGGAGATTGTTGTAGTAGTGGTAGTGGTGATGATGATAATGGGTTTGTTTTTTTATCGACAATAAACTTTTTTAAAACTTGTTCAATTCAATTACCTGTAGCAATGTGGACTTGTTGTGGCTCGTACCAAACTATGGCACTTGAGATTCCAAACAGAAAAGTTATGATGAAGAAGAAAGTTGAATACATCGCGTTGTCCTGGTCTCTGCGACACGCGAATCTCTTTTTGACTCAATGGGAATAGGATTCTGACACTGACTGACCGGGATCTGAATTGAATAAGTTCAATCGTTGCCTATCACTCACTTCACTTATGCCTCTGCGCCGCGACGTGAGTAGCGAGTAGATTTCGCAAATGATTAGAATCACATATTGGTGATGTATACTTAATATCTAGTTAAGCATACTGACTTGGGCCCTGAGATGAATGAGGTCGAAGACTATCTAATCTACCAGATGAGATAAGAGGGAAACATGATTGTTCACCCTTCGACAACAACAAATTACGCTTCAGTGGTACGTGCCTTGTTTGTCACTCGATTTGTGACATAACGAATAACAAACACAGTCACATGACTCGTGTACGTGATTCGTAAGAGAAAAAAAGTGAAGCGATTCCGTCAAATAAACACCTATTATGTTCTGACTGGTTCTGACTGAATATTCTATCGTTTTCTTTCGACCGAAGAACATTGTCAAAAAGATTTAAAAACTCGCCATTTTTTATCATAACTTCATCTATAAATTTACTCTCTCTCTCTCTCTCTCTCTCTCTCTCTCTCTCTCTCTCTCTCTCTCTCTCTCTCTCTCTCTCTCTCTCTAACCAAAGGAGATGGCAGATAATTTTTTTTCCAAAACGCCAATTATTGAATAGATTTTTTTTAAATTAACACATTTACCAGCACATTATTACGGAATAGAATTCTCGATAGATTACACAACTCAAATTTATAGAATCACTTTAAATTCCCGTTTCACTCAATTTTTTATCATTGGGTGGCTTTGTTAGAAAGTAGGATACTTTGTGATAGACAAGCGTCCATGGCGTACTAAAAGAGTATTATAGCAGGGCTATGCAAGCGTCCCAACCTAAGAGTATCAAGCAAGGTCCTAGAAACCGTGAAAGACACATACTTTAAAACCATCGATCATCTGGTCCTGCAATGCCCAGTAACAAAATTAGAAGGGGGGGGGGGGGGGCTACGAAACAATCTTTGAAGCCGGAGATGACCTGACATCATGGATCGACAAACATAATTTGGAGGTGTAGACATACTATAGCAATGACTATGAAAATTTTTGTTTTCTATTTTTGTAGGAAATACTACTCTTAAATCAAAGCCCTATCTCCACTGAGTAAAACTCTTTTTTGAATTTTGAAAATCCATTAATATATAACAAAGTTATGCAGTTTCAAAGATGTCATCTATTTCGATGACTCACAAAGAGAAAAAAAATACGGAAAATATGGGACGCTTTTTCTGCGTTTTATTCTGGTTCGTGGCTGTATCTCGCTTAATACGAGGAATTAGATATTAAAACTTGGCAATTTTATGGCAAAATTATCAGAAAATATGATGAAGACATCAGAAGAGTTCTAACTTGTATAGTTTTAGAGCTGTATGGCTAGTGTCAACTATAAATTTGTTTTAAAATACATAATATTGATCATTTGGAACTTTTCCGAAGTGTAATCTTGTGTCTACAACCCATACATCATACAACTACTACATTAAAAGTCAACTTATTTTTTTATCATGGAGAAATTGTCTTGACTTTATTGAAGCGTGATTTTTTTTTTTAAATGCAATCTTTTACCTTTTTTCTAAATAAAGTGGTTAATTGGTCCATTGAACTGGAGCTTGAGATTTTTAAATATATATGGCGCAATGTCCACTAAACGTGCTCAAAGCTCTTTACAAGGGGTCCTTGGGCAACAGCAACACTTAACATGTAGGATGTGACATGACGCCTGTGAGGCGATATTACATTTTTTTTTTCGGACGGACAAGGCTGTTAACGGCCATGCACTCAATTTTTGGGATGGTTTTTTTCTTCTATTTTTCTTTCTTGCTATGTCTGGCACCTTTCATACACACTTGTTCAAATCTTTATCTTATAATGGTGTCTGCTCCTTAATTTCTTTAATTTTATACACTTATTTTTTCACCTGTGCACGGTGAAATAGTGTGAGTAAAGAGCCTTTTCCAAAAGATATGTTGAGTCCTTGTTGAGGTCAAAGCACGAGTTTTCGAGGAAGTAGACACGGTAATCTATGAACGCAAAAATAACTTCGCGATGGTGGCGCGCGAACGAGCCGGCGATCTCCAGTAGTGGGTGAGAGAAGGCTTTAGAAATATGACTTGGGTTTGATACGAATATTTTTGTGTTCGTGGATAGCTCAGACGGTAGAGCCACGCTCTCACCTGCCAGGCGGAGTTGTCGTACCAATAAGGTCGCAGGTTCAAACCCCACCACCGCCGCGAAAAAAATTTTTATTCTCTATTGTCTTCTGGCACTTTTCTACTCACTTCATATCTTGTTGTTACCAACATAAGTGCCTGCTCCACTCACTTTTAGGTATAATGCTAAAACTCAGATTTTTCTCTTTGAAATGCTAAGCTGGCAGCATAAGCACCACAAAGTCACATGACTGTATGTTCCACAATATAAAAATTAGTGGGTTTTCCCGATTCGCGATCTTTGCACTTTTACAAGCTATCTGACTGGGTACCAAATTTTAACAATAATTTATGCCGTTTGTCTCTACCTCGTCCCCTTGTCAATTGACTTAATTGCAGTGCTTTTCAACCGGGTGTATTGTACGCTCAAAAGTGTAACAACTTTTTTTTTCTGTACAGGTCCTGTCCTTTGATTCCATTGAACATTCCATGAACAAGTCTATTAGTCTAGTCAATCAGTCAATCTACAAAATTTTTAAAAAGCAATTTAGGACGTATCTATGTGTAATGTGTTGAAATATCAATGAACAATGACGTCATTAGTTTTTGTACTGCAATTAGTTACTATCTTTTATCATAGAGTTAAGTCCGTTGGTTGTTGACATTGTCTCTCTTCTGATTAAAACGTTATGGACTTGCAAGATGTCCTTTGCCATTATTTCTTATTAAATTCTACAGGTTATGGGCCCAGACAGGCTTAACAATTTTCGATGTTGAACATTAAAAGTGGAAAGTGACGTAAGTTTCTCTATTCGGTGTACTAGTGCTAATCAGCTAATACAATCAACAACAAAAGATTGTGGTAGGGATAGTGAGATATAACGGCTACGTAGAAAAATGGCATCAGGAGGAGTAATGCACGTCCCTCTGTTGAAGGGGCATTTAAATTACAGTTGCTGGAAGATGCAAATGAAAATGTACCTGATTCACCAAGACTTATTCGAGTGCGTGACGGGGGAGTGCAGAGACACGAAGAAAACACAGAAGGCGCTGGCTACAATCGTGTTGGGCGTCGATCCGGGTTTGCTGTATCTGATCGGGACAGAGCCAAAATCAGCCAAAGAGGTCTGGCAAACACTCGAAAGACAATTTCAAAAGGATAGTTGGCTAAACAAGTTGTCACTAAAGAAGCGACTTTATAACATGAGGTTAACAAATAATGACGTGAACGGCCATATAAAAGAAATGACTGAAACATTTCAATCGTTATCGCTTCCAGGATGTAAAGTCGACGATGAAGAAAAAGTATGTTTACTTTTATCCAGCCTCCCGAAGCAATATGACATACTGGTAACAGCTTTTGGTGCTGCGGATAAGGCACCCTCTTTCGAACAAGTTACAGAAAGACTGCTAGCAGATGTAACTCGGTGTTCCATTGATAGAATGGTCCATCAGCCTGAAGAGGTTATGAAAGTGAAGAGCGCTGGCAGAGGAGTAAAAACAGCTTTAAAAGGAAAGTGTTATCACTGTCATAACGACGGACATTATAAGAACTCTTGCCCTTTGTTAAGACAACACAAAAAGAAGATTTCGTCGAATTCAAAGCCATCATCTTTACTTGTGGAAGAACAATGTTTATCCGGCAAACTCTGTGAAACACTAGATAATAAGTGGATCTTGGACTCAGGAGCAACTTCGCACATGTGTAACGACATAACGATTTTTCATGAATTCCAAAGAACTAACAATTTGGTTGTTACTTTAGGAGATGGACACAAAATTAATTCAGTTGGAATTGGTAAAGTTTACCTGGATTTAGAGGGTGAAAAGTGCATCTTAAATGATGTGATTTGTGTACCTGAACTTGCTCATAATTTGATAAGTGTAGCCAAAATCCTGAAACATGGGGGAAGTGTAATTTTCTCCCAAGCTTCAGGAAAAATCATGAATGAAAAAAGAACTCTTGCTTATGCAAATTATGATCAAGAAGACAATCAGTTTATTGTAAAATGTATGCCTAGTAAAATCAGGCCAAACACCGACTATAATTCTGTTTTGAGTGTTGAAAGTAAACATGAATATGTTTCTCTTGATGATGGTGGCCAGAGTGTGTCAAAGGAAGACTTGTGGCATTGTAGATTTGGTCATCTTGGAGTTGATAATTTGTGTAAACTGTCACAAAAGAAGATGGTATCAAAGTTTGATTTTGATCACAAGAAGAAAATAACATTTTGTGAATTTTGTACCAAGGGAAAGCAACACAGGTCTCCCTTTCCTACTCACTCTGAAAACCAATGTCTCAATGATGTGCTGGGATTGATTCACAGTGATGTGTGCGGCCCTTTACCAAACTCATTGGGAAACAATAGATATTTTGTAACATTCATTGATGACTGCACAAGACATTGCTGGGTTTATGCTATACAAACTAAAGACCAAGTCTTGAGTGTGTTCAAAGAGTTCAAAACCATGGTTGAAAAAGTTACTGGGAAATCAATCAAAATCTTGCGGTCAGATAATGGCGGGGAATATAAGTCTAATGAATTTAAAGCGTTCTTGTTAGAATGTGGAATTAGACATGAGTACACCGTTCCTAAAACTCCTGAACAGAACGGAGTTGCTGAAAGATTAAACAGAGTTTTGATTGAGAAGGTCCGAACCATGTTGGTTCAATCCAGGTTACCCCAAAGGTTCTGGGCTGAGGCGTTAAATACAGCTGTGCATGTTCACAACTTGAGTCCTTCAAGAGTGTTAGGTGATAAGACTCCCAGGGAGCTTTTTACAGGCAAAAAGCCAAATGTTTCATATCTGAAAAGTTTTGGGTGCACTGCCTACATGCATATCCCAAAGGATGAAAGAAAGAAGTTAGATCCAAAATCTAGAAAGTGCATTTTTATGGGGTACGGTCAAACATCAAAAGGCTATAGGCTTTATGATACTGAGAAGAGAATAATTATTCTAAGTAGAGATGTTATTTTCACAGAATGGAGATTTGAAGGTCTGCCAAGTAAGGGAGATGCAGCTCAGGAAAATGAATTTCAGTGTCCAATTCTTGATCTAAATTTAGAGTCTGAGACTGAAAATGATCATGAAACAAGAAACCTAGAGGGTAATGTTCATGAAACTGAAGCACAAATAAGAAGGAGTACAAGAGCTACAAAACCAGTTGAGAGATATGGAGAATGGATGTACACTAATAATAGTAGCAGCAGCAGCTATGATGCTGAGCCTACAACTCTATCTGAAGCACTGCAAAGGCATGATGATAAGCTTTGGAAAGAGGCAGCTGATAATGAGTACAATTCCCTTCTTAAAAACGGTGTATGGAAACTTGCTAAGCTTCCAGAGGGAAGAAAGGTCATAGGTTGTAGATGGGTTTTTAAAAGGAAACTGAACCCTGATGGCACTGTTCAAAGATATAAGGCTAGACTTGTGGCACAAGGTTATAGTCAAGTGTATGGAGAAGATTATGATGACGTTTATGCTCCAGTTGCAAGGTTTGAGTCAGTCAGGGCAGTCATATCTCAAGCTGTCAAGGAGAAAATGAATATTCATCAAATGGATGTTACTGCAGCATTCTTAAATGGTGAACTTGAAGAAGATATATATATGAAACAACCTGAGGGTTATACTGAACTTGGAAAGGGAGAGGATCTTGTTTGTTGTTTAAAGAAAAGTCTTTATGGACTCAAACAATCTCCAAAGTGCTGGAATGAAAAACTAGACACATGTTTAAAGAAAATGGGATTTCAGAAAACTGTGGATCCATGTGTCTATGTACGAGAGAAAACAAAGGGTGATAAATTCGTTATTTGCCTTTACGTTGATGATCTGATCCTTATAACCAAAGATGCTGAAGAACTTGTTCAAGTCAAAAGTGACCTTTCCAACAAGTTTGAAATGAAAGATCTTGGTGAACTGGATTACTTTCTTGGTGTTGAATTTAAAAGACAAGAGAATGGGAGCATTTGGATGGGACAAGAATCCTACACCAAACAAATACTTACCCAATTTGGCATGGGAAATTGCTCACCGACTGATACACCGGTTTGCAACAGCCAAAAGCTTACTCCTGGAAATGAAAACAGTGAAAGAGTAGATCCTCGACATTACAAGTCTGCAGTGGGTAGTCTCTTACACTTAAGCAATAGAACAAGGCCAGACATAGCATATGCTGTAGGGTTGGTTGCTAGGTTCTCCTCAGACCCATGTAAGGAACACTGGGTGGCAGTAAAAAGAATCTTTAGATATCTAAGGGGCACAACAAATTTTGGCCTAGTGTATTCTGCGAATAACTCAGATGATGTTGTTGCTTGTGTTGGTTACTCTGATGCTGACTGGGCAGGTGATACTTCTGATAGAAAATCTACTTCTGGGTTCATTTTTCTTAATTCAGAAGGGGCTATTCAATGGGGGAGTAGGAAACAAAATTGTGTTGCACTCTCAACTGCTGAAGCTGAGTACATTGCTTTGGCATCAGCGACTCAGGAAGCAACATGGTTGAACTCTTTGATGACTCAGATCAGTACTCTTACTGTTAATGAACCAACAATGGTTATTTATGAGGACAATCAAAGTACAATTTGTATTGCTAATGGTCAAGGGTCAAAGAATCCAAACACATTGATATTAAGTATCATTATGTTCAGGATAAGATTGCCCAGGGTGATATTGTGTTACAATATTGTAAAACACAGGAAATGTTAGCAGACATTCTCACAAAAGCTTTACCAAAAGACCAGTTTGTGAAACTAAGATCATTGATGGGGATAAGAAAACCTATTTGAACTAAATTTGACAAGTTGAAGTTTAGGAGCTTCTACTTTACTGTATAGCTTGTTTATTAGTTACGTTTTTTGTTTTTAAAAAATGTAAAATTGATAACTCTACTGGGTGTAGATTGTTGATTTCGTTACATTTTTATATAGCAAATTGATATTTGCTGTTTTTTTAATTTAACTCTGTGGGAGGAAAACTATTATAAAGTTTGAGTGTTCATTATACTAATGCAAATGATCATGGGCATTGTTATTGTGAATTTGATACAAGTTGATCATGAATTGAAATTTATGATGGGATGCTTTAGTTTATAAAGTATAGTTGTTTTTAGTTGTACAAATTCAGGGGGAGTGTTGAAATATCAATGAACAATGACGTCATTAGTTTTTGTACTGCAATTAGTTACTATCTTTTATCATAGAGTTAAGTCCGTTGGTTGTTGACATTGTCTCTCTTCTGATTAAAACGTTATGGACTTGCAAGATGTCCTTTGCCATTATTTCTTATTAAATTCTACATAATGGGTACACCATGAGTAGATTTAGATATCATATTTATTACCCCACGATGTATTTTTCCCCATTAAGACCGATGCAGTTTTCGTGTATTGTATTGTGACGGTGTGTACAAGTACATGCCACTATTCGGACTCGAGTCTGAAAAATCTCTCGTGACTATTCGGACTCAAATTCCACTGCGCATGTGCAATCAATAAGTCATTCGGAATAGTCTCCTCTGGTGGTATATATATATATATATATATATATATATATATATATATATATATATTTAAATTTTAATATATTGACAAGTATGCCCCTTCATAAAGAAATTGATGCAAATGAAAATACAGTAACGGGGTAATCAGTACACGTCGGAAAATAACATTAATCGTATGGTCACTATCAACATAAATCTAAACCCGCTTTATTTGATGAGAAAGACAAAATCGTTGATCAATTTGAAGTCCAATTAGAAAATAGAAAGAAAAAAGTTAAAACCCTTCAAAAGGAAGAAAAGTCAGTCAGGTAGCCTATCTGTGGTCCAAAGGAAAATATTTTTAAACACCTTTACACGATGCCTACGGACTAAATAATTTTCTGATATTTAGACAGACAACAATCCTTCTACAGTCTCAAGAAGGGGTATCAGCTGAGTCCAGTCTGATATGGACAAAATAGAATTTATTCTGAGCTTTTCTTCTGCTTCTATCAGTTCCACCTTTTGCCCACTGCCCGTACTGTGTTACTGTGTTCCCCTCTGTGTTTGTACATGCACATTGGAGTTTGAGTCTGAGTAGCCACGGGAGACTATTCAGACTCGAGTCCAAATTGTCACTTTGTTTAATTAAGTGTAAAAGTATCATGTACGATTTAAAAAAAAAAATAAAAAAAAAGTTGACAAGCACTGCTTCATTATCTTAACACATCTTTTTTATGTTTGTTACTATGAATGTCTATGCTTTAAAATTTGTTATTTTCAAGTATTACTCGTATTTTATTTTTATCACGGCAAGAGAAAACTTAAGATCAAATGCAGATTGATATATTTTTGAAGATGCATAGATTTCCCTTCTCCTCCCATTAGTGTCAGTCATTGTCAGACATCATAAATTGGAGTTTGTTTCATTTTTTATCACTTCGCATCAGATTATTTTAGAAATTATTATTTTTTAAAAAAAAGAAAACTTTCATTACAGAAGAAAATTTATGTTGCAATGTACAAACAGAACTCAAAACTAATTAGCTGATCAATCATCATCATCATCAGAACTATTATTATTACTGCCGTCTTCATCAAAATCAACATCATTATCATCATCTATGTTTGTGCTTCGGTTATTATTTTTTTGTATTTTTTTTCACATGTCTGCTGTTTTCAGTAGCACTTTTTTCATGATGGAATACTGCAGAATGGTTTCAATGCATAGGAAGTGCTTAAATGTCTGCAAGTAACTTGCTTCTTAATGGTAAGGAGATTGTTTATTAACATCACCATGTCAATTTCATAATCACTTGAAGTTTTCCACAGAAACGCACCATGGCAACAGAGAGAAGATACGACATTGTTGTCTTTGGCGCAACTGGCTTTACAGGCCAATATACAGTGGATGAAGTTGCAAGAGTTGCTGCAGAGGAATATTTTACTTGGGCTATAGCAGGACGAAACATGTCAAAACTTCAGAAAGTGCTGAGTGATTCTTCCAAACGTATCGGTCAGTGAATTCTTGTATTTTGGTTAATATTATTTATATTTTAAAAATTCTTAAATGTTGTTCCAAAAATATGCAAATATTAATGCAGTGCATTTCACGTATCTAGTACCTGATCTTGAAAGAGCAAGTTAACCTGAAAATCCCTACTTAATATACACTTCAACAACAACAGGAACAACAAAAAGAAGACTAATAATTTTTCAGATCTCCTGACTTATACTCATACATTGATATGTCTAACCTTGAATTGAATGGCTTTGCATGTAACATCATAGTAATGATATTGATACTTTAAATTAAAATACATTTTAATCCTAGCTTGTAACATTGAAGAGACTCCCATATTAATTGCTGACACCAGTAGCTACCAGTCTTTAGTTGAAATGGCCCAGCAAGCCAAAGTCATATTGAATTGTGTCGGCCCGGTAAGTTGTCAACTAAGGTAAATGAAATGTTGTGATTGTTCCTTTTATTTACTGAAGAAGAGAAGATGAAATAGATATTTTTGAGCCCGAGCTGATTTTGCACCTGGAATTTAAAAAAAAATTTTGCAGGAAAAGACTCTTTATAAATTAACTATTTAAAAAAAAATAATTATTATTATTATTATTATTATTATTATTATTATTATTATTATTATTATTATTATTATTATTATTATTATTATTACAGTGCAGTATAGAAATTTTGAACAAGTCAGGACTGGGCCTATCTGTTCGAGATTTCCGTGTTTTTGAGATTTTCGTCTTGAGTATTTTGCAAAGAGTATGAAAAAGTATAAGAGGGAAGTAAACGTGGGTGGTTTTGGTAAGGTTTCATTATAATGAGATGCCGCGTTCAGTGCCTCTTGTCTAATTCAGAGATGGAATAATATTCTATTTTGCATGCGCTATGATAA
Organism: Berghia stephanieae; assembly: GCF_034508935.2. NCBI lineage: Eukaryota > Metazoa > Mollusca > Gastropoda > Nudibranchia > Aeolidiidae > Berghia > Berghia stephanieae. Next base: position 34,920,251 of record NC_088360.1, read on the forward strand.
GAAGTAAATGTCAGCTAGTCGCATTGTGATAACACACATATGTACGATTTATAACATGTACTAAAAAACTTTAATATTTTTTTTTGAAAATGATTCATGACAGATGAATATCAATGTCATAATATGTACCAAACTGCTCCAAAGTTTATTGCTAAAGTAAAATGCTCTTTGTCTCCACAGTATCACTTCTATGGTGAAGAGGTGGTGAAGGCTTGTATTGAAGGAGGAGCCAGTCATTTGGACATCAGTGGGGAACCACAGGTTTGTATTTTCTAGATCTTGTGAAATGCAATATCGTTTTTTGTGGTTCTCATAAAGGTGTAATTGTAGTTTATAGATGATGGCAAAATTGCAATGACAGGGTCACAATATAAGGTGATTACGATAATGCTTATATCAAAGGGGATATTACAAGAAATTAGTTGAAACTAAAAGATGAGATGTCTTCTCAGGATATTTTCTTTTCTGGATAAATGTCCCCTTTCCTGGCATCTTCTATCCATGTTCCCTTTGCAATAGTTTTTCTGAGCTGCTGGCAGACTATTTATCATCCAACTGTTTTTATTTTTTTATTTATATTTTTGTTTTTTTGTGGTCTTCTTCACTCGTCCTGGAATGCAATGTTGTTACTCGAAGCTCAAAAAAGGTTTTTAAAAAACAATAATGAAGTTGATTGTAAGCTCTTGTTTAAATCATAAAGTCAAATTATGCAGACTTTTTGCTGGTCTCTTTTACTTTTATCACAATATTGTTGATGAATCAGACATCTTCAATTGAAGTATTTAATTTCTAATGCAATCATTAGCTCATAGTCGCACATAGAGTGATTTACAGTGGTGCTTATCACTAAAAGATATTTTCCCTCTTAGTGATATAAAATGTACCTGACAAAAGTGAATAAATAGGAAACCTGAAACCTTTGCATCATATTTCTTTGTTTATTAAACTTTAGCTTAAATTCAACTTCATATTAGTTCTTTATTCTAGTTCTTCATATTAGTTCTTTATTATAAGATAATTTAGTTTTGTCTTTGGCCCTTGCAGGAGTCTGAATGATTTTCTTCTTTTACAAGTGTGTAAACGGCCTCACATTATTATTGGAGTTTTACTGCGTCCTCTCTATCTCTCTTGCTGCAATATTACTGTCAACTGACACTTGCAGATTTTTGTTGTTGTCACATACACCCTGAAAACGTCATGAAAACAAATACTGTGTTTTCAGAGGTAGTGTTTACTCTTACTTATATATTTCTTTTGTGATCCAAAACTGAAACATAGTAAAACATTGATTATCAATAATGTTGTTTATCCCCAACTAAATGACAAACAATAAGTGTATAAATTTACTATAACCGTATTCATTATAACAAGGGACAGATCAATGGTGTTGTGCACAACTTGTTCACTTTTTTTAAAAACTGAATCGTGTATTAGATGAAATTTTAATAAAAGTTATCATACTTAAAAAACTTATTGATGAATAATGGGAGTATGGACGATTTTGTTGGGTATTTTTTTTTTAATGTTATGGAAACTGTTTACGCATAATTAGACTTGGAAAGGATATTGAAGCAATCAATACTCCATGAAGTATTTCTTATTTTTTATTAAGCATGTTGAAAAATGAAAAGAAATTATCATTGATGTGTCCCAATTAAATAAAATGCTTGTGTCTCAAACAATATTTTACATTCCACATACTTCTACCTATGTTGGTTTTAGTCTTTTAATGTTATTACCTGTATTAAACAGTATCTGGAAAAGATGCAACTTCTCTACAATGGAACAGCAAAGGAGAAAGGCGTGTACATTATAGGCTCTACAGGATCTGAGAGTATTCCATCAGAAATGGGACTTTATTATACACGGAAACAATTCAATGGTTTGTCTTCTCTTTGTTACCTTTATAACGATATTGAGTTTATTCCTCTGACTCTGATGATAAAGTAATTGAAAATTATTTCTAGCAATCTCAAATGTTATGCCAGGTCTATAGTAATAGAGAATCAGTTAATGGTATTATTTTTATTGGATTCTATTAGCAAAGTCCTGTTTATTTTGCTGGTTTTGTTATCTTTCTGTGCTTTGTTTTTCTTTACTTGTTTGTTTGATTATTTGTTCCTATTATTTTACTTGTTTTGTGTTGTTGTGGAGTAGAGATTTGGTCTTGGGCTTACAACAAAACCTAGAATAAGTCGATGGGTTCAAAGAGAAAAATTCAGTGATTTTTATTTTGAAACATTAGAAAAGTAAAGATAAGTAAATAAAAAATGATGTGACTTGGCCAGTATTTCAATCAGCAACCGTTTCCATAACTAATTTTAGATTTTAAAGCTGCCAAATGCATCTGCTTGTAGTCTTGTTGACACCGAAAGCCAATTTGGCTTACAATCATATTTTTAGAGATCTTTTATTCATATATTTATTATATCCTTAAAACAGTATTCTGATGCTAAATTGTATTTTATGAATTTTGATTGTCATGGTTATCAGTTGCTATCATAACTGTTTTGGCCAGTCTGTATCGAAGGCACTTTACCTTACCCCAATCAAGTACCTGCAATAGACATTGACATATATTATCAACGTGTTATTATAAAAGTTGTCTGAACGATGATTATTTTTAGATCAATGTTGAACTCATAATACAAGGACAGTAATGTGGTCTTTATTTCCCCAGGTGAAGTAGCCAGCATTGAAAGCTTTTTTGGTGTTCATCCAGGTCCAAAGGTAATGTATATTGCTATGGAATGTATATATATATATACTAGTAAAAAGCCCGCAATTTCGCGGGGAAAGAACTATTTTCATTCGATATTGCCAGAATCATTTTCTTGATAAGCTTGATTACGATTAGATGCACATTTTAATCGATGTGCTTGTCGTCGGTGCCATGCTTTATTCGGCATGATTTTAGTTTATCAGTCAGTAGATATCAATATCAATAAGTCGCAAGTCTTTACCACGCTTTACTTGGGAGTGCTTTGCACCACTACCTTCAATACCTCGCAAATTAAAATGGCGGCCGAGAATCAAAACAATGGTCAAATTAGGACATTTTAAACTTTCACAAATCTATCAAGGTTTGTTCTAGAGTTTTAAAAACGCTTTTATATGATGACAAATTGAATAAATAAACGCCTGACAAAAGATCAAGGGTGAAAATACAAATTGAATGAATACTGGGGATGTAGCTTTCGGAATGTCTTCCCTTTACTTAACTTATGTGAGGTCAAATGGAAATCTGAAGTTGACGCGAAAAATATCATGTCCCCGAATCTGTCTACTTTTGGTTTGTTCGGGCTAGAAGCTAGACAGATCCAATTGACAGTTTGCCGACAATGTTTAACTAAATATTTCCCAGGGCAATGATTATCACATCGATGGCATAAAAACGACAGTAATATCAGCAGTAATATTCGTTGATGTTGTTAATCGGTGAAACTTGTTTAAAATTTCTGTAAATCTGAAAACAGTCATGTGATCAAGTGAATTATATCACTATGAATGCCACGATTTGCTGAAAAATGCCAATCTGACAGTTCCTAGCAAACACACACACACCCCCCTCTCCCCCCCCCCCCCCCCCCCCCTTTGCTCAGGAATTTCTCTACTTGATGGACACCCCCCCCCCCTTTTTTTTTTTCTTCCACGCAACTACATTCCAAAACACACACACACACACACATATGTATACACCACACACACACACACACACGTGCACATAAACATACACGCAATGAGAACTCACTACTACATAACACTGATCACCACTAAATCAACACAACGGAAGTAAGGACTCTACTGGACAGATAGAGTTGAGGGTGTGGTCATGAGGTGTTAGTGTCTTCGGTAAATTTTTTATGATATCTGTTTGTCTTTGGTAAATTTTTTATGATATCTGTTTGACTGAACGAACTTTCAAACTGACTTTAAATTATAAAAGGAAATCAAGTTATCTGTTTATCTATCTGTAAAAAATACATTTCTATTTTTCAAATCTTTCAGTAGAGTTGTGCGCCGTATCAATTTTTTTATTGACTCAAATAAGCACAATGTTCTCCACAAGGCTATATTCTTTTAAGAAAGGATATATATATATATTATATATATATATATATATATATATTTTTTTTTTTTTTTTTTTTTTTTTCAATTTCAAAACTTGAATAAATTTAAATCAACTTGCTGTACGACGTCATGTGTGTTCTGGTCTGGATCATAACGTAAGCAAGTAATAAATATGATTTCGACCACCCTGGAAATTGGATTTTTAATGAAAATCTATTTGCAAGAAATGAATCATCAGTTCTCTAGTTACAAAACCAATCATTTTGAATAAAGGTTGTCTCATCCTTTCTATAAAAATTGATAACATTTTGATCAATTTGATCTCCTCATGGAGAAAAAGAAGAGATTATGAAGTTGTTACATCTGAATTAATCAAAATCACCCATTTTTGATAGGCTGTTGACTTAATTTCCTTACACAGGGCCATGTGTTTAACACAGGAACGATGGAATCCATTTCCCATGTCTTAACTAACATGAAGGAAGCAAAGACTTTGAGGCAGAGCCTCTTCCCCGAACCTATGCCTGAAAGCGACTATCATCTGCCAAGAAGGTATTGTGGTGTGATTGATCCCTGTTATTTTTCTAATTTAATTTTAACATAGAAAACTAGATTTATCTTTCATTTTTTTTAAAGTTTTATTTTCATCCCCTATTCAACTTAATCAAAGCAATGTACAGCAACTACCAATGCCAAGTGATCTGTGGTAACAATTTAACAGACAGCTTTAATGTAACAACTGGTGTAAAACAAGGCTGCATACTCTCCCCACTTCTGTTTATCATGGCTCTAGACTGGCTCATGAAAAATACAACTGATGGTAAGAAGAGAGGCATTCGCTGGACACTGACATCCTTTCTGGAAGATATAGACTACGCAGATGATATCGCATTAGTTTCCAGTACACACAGAGATGCCTCAGAGAAACTAAATGTACTACACAAGAACGCCGCGAAAATTGGACTGAAAATAAATTTCGATAAGACTGTGTACATTAGGGTGAATCCAAAACATGACAGTGAAATTAGGATAGATGAACATATAATTGAAGAGGTAACAGAGTTCTCCTACCTCGGATCCAAAATAACAGACGACGGAAATGCAGAACACGATATCAAGCACAGAATTCAAAAAGCAAACCAGGCTTTCGGCATGCTGAAAAACTTTTGGAAATCAAAACAAATAATGAGAAAGACAAAGCTGAAAATATACAAGAGCAATGTTTTAAGTGTACTGCTTTATGGAAGTGAAAGCTGGAAAATGACATCCTCCTTAATACAGAAACTAGAAGCCTTTCAGAACAAGTGTTTAAAAAGAATTTTTAATTTATTTTGGCCTACAAAAATAAGAACAGTGGATCTATTAAAGAAAGCTGACTGCACTAGCATTGATAGCCAAATAAAAAGAAGAAGATGGCGTTGGCTGGGTCATGTGGCCAGAATGGAAAAAGGGTCACTTCCCAAGACAGCCTTGTACTGGACAGCAGATGGGAAGAGAAAGCGGGGAAGACCCAAAGAAACCTGGCGAAGGACCATGGAGAAAGAATTAAAGGAAGCAGGCCTGTCCTGGAATACAGCCACCGCAAAAGCAGCCGATCGCAAAAAATGGAGATGTCTGGTGGATGCCCTATGTGCCTCAAGGCCTGAAGAGGATTAAGTAAGTAAGTATTCATTTTTGCCTCGTTTGAAAAGTATAATCGAAATCGAAAAGTAATTCAGATATGGGTCTTGAAGCTCCTAACTACTGTGACTTATTTATATTTTTATAGCAATTTACCATTTATTCCTCACAATTCTTCATTTGTTTCCCAGCAGGTATCCCAAACTACCGCTGTGTGGCAGGCGAATTTGCCGGGATCGATCAAAAAGTGGGGTGTTAATATCTGTCTCTCTCTCTCTTGAATTAAACTTTATTTAATAAAAAAAAGGATAATATTATATTTCAATATCTGCTCTACAAGATGAGCTAAATATTTAAACTATTCAAGCTATGTGAACTTTTTAACAGCTATTCAAAAACGCTCTCATAAAGAGATCCGATTGCAAATTTTCGCTGTGAAAACTGCGTACCGATCGACCGAAATTCGGGTCTCGTCACAAGATCTGCTCGCGCTAAAAGCTGAACGGACCAACAGCTGTGAAATCAAGTGTGGGAGAATCTCCTTTTAATGCCCTTTCGTGTGGTGTAATTTTTTCGTTTATAAACACAACAAAAATATTATTAAAATTTAACTGAATTTGCCCTATTTTTGACTGAAAATTTGACTCTCTTAACGGTTAATAAACGGCGAAAAAATTACACCATAAAAATCTGCAGCATTTGAAGGCTATAATATCAAAAATCCAGCATGCTGGCTTGATTCAACACATAGCGCCATCTTTAAAAGCAAAGCCTTTGTTTCCGCTTTCTCTTTCTTTCTCTCCTACCGTCCGACGCGTGAGTTGATACACTGCCGGTGACCGAGACCGATTGTATTGTAACGTTTCCAAACAGCCATCTAGAATAGTCAAAAGTGTTTCAATTATGGACATGGACTTACTTGAATTATGTGGTAAGTGTCATGGTCTCAAGTGAGTAAAGAGCTACTCGACTATGCATAAAGATCTATGTAGAATGAGGCCCCAGAATTTACTAGTTACTATAAATGAAAAACAATTAACGATTTGTTTACAATGAAATAAAAATAATGATGAAATTTAATTAAAAGAGATAAACAGTGATCGTGGCAGTTACAAATAGAGATATGAATATTTTACGTAACTTATGATAATATGTCAGGTTCGTAAGTTTACGTTTCCAGGCAGTTGATGGGCTTGGATGATCTATTCCTCTGATAATAGGATTGGACTCGTAAAATTCCGCTTCCAGGCAATTGGTAAGAGGTTATAGTGTAGTACAGCGGGCTTGGGTTTGATCCTTGAAGATTATACAATCAAAGTTAAAAGCTCCGGCGTCTTAATGGTGTAGATATAATATCTACAAAGTCCCAAAAGATAAAAATCTTACAATATATATATAGGAATAGAGTGACTGGCCGTCCGGCATAGCTTGTGGAGAGAAAGTGAGTGTAGAGTGTTAGACCTATCAGCTTTTATAATAAGTGGCTACGTGACAGAATGTAGAACGAATAGTATTCACTAATTAGAAATTAATTCGAGGGAAGGCTATAAAAGGAAAGACGATCTAATATTAGGAGGTAAAGTTTATCTAAGCCTACCGATATATAACTGGAGTGAGATGAATTCAGTTCTTAATAAAATAAAATTTAATAAGATAATTGTGAACAATCTTTACTGTGACACCCCCCACCCACGTTTAAAATATACTCTTTAACCATTATGGGAAAGATAGATTTTACAAACGGAAGTAAATTTACTATCATAATACTCTAGCATTAATCCATTGTTATGATTTGTGCTACAATTAAATTATTTATTAACTAGACATGGAAATGTTTATATTAACGTAGGTATATGAATGGGCGACAATAACAATGAAAGATTGTGATTACAAATCATTGTGATGAACGACATGATGGCAATGTGATTACAAATCATTGTGATAAACAATAGTGATGGCAATGAAGCATGATTTAAGTCGATGATATGAAGGTAATTTTCTGAATGAAATGAATGAAAATGTAAATGGAATATTGACATTTCAATTATTAATCATAAATGAGTGAAAATTCATAACAATAATAGATAAAGAGAAGATTTCCCAAATCATGAATGGGTATGGTATATATATCCAAACAATACTCAATGTTACATTAAGTTGGGTCATCATGTTTACAAATAAAATTATCGAATTTGTGTGTTCTGATTTGGCATAATTTGCGAGGTAACTAACAGTATGCATGGGAGGTTAAGTTATACCCTTCTCACGTGTTTATACTAATCGAGAAAGTAGGTCGGCGTGAATATTTTCACAGCCTGGTATGTGAGAGATACTGAAAGTGTAATTTTGCAAAAATAGACTCCACCTTAGTACTCTACTATTATTCATTTTGTTATTTCTTATGTACGTGAGTGGTTTATGGTCCGTTTCGACCACAAACTCTTTTAGCAGTAGATATCTGCTGAATGTCTTTAAAGCAAAGACGATGGGCAGTCCTTCACGCTCTATTACAGAGTATCGTGATTCTCTGTCCAATAATTTTCTGCTTGCATATAAGCAAGGCATTAGAGTTCCCTCATTTTCCTGTAATAGTAAACCTGCGATGCCCTTATCAGACGCGTCAGTTCTTACAACAAATTCTTTTGATATGTCGGGTAATTTAAGAATTGGTTCTGAACAGAGTAATGCCTTTAATTGGTTAAAGCTATTCTGACACGCTTCTGTCCAAACAATTTTGTTCGGTGACCCATTCTTTGTCAGATTTGTTAGCGGTGTCGCGATGTGCGCGAAGTTGTAAATGTATTTCCTGTAAAAATTTAGGAGCCCAAGTACTTTGCGTACTTCTTTTTTTGTCTTAGGTGGTTGCAATTGTGCGATTTTTGTTTGTTTTTCTGTCTCGGGTGTCTGTGTCCCATGACCAACGGTATGATTAATCCTGCATTTGAAGCTTCGATATTAGTAAACATAGGTTGCGACACTGTGTCTCTATCAAAATACTTTTTTAGCATATTTGCATGGAATGTCTTTGTTGTGTTGTTAATTTTAATCTCGTAATTAACATTAGATTTTACTGCTGTTATTTTGAATGGTCCTTTCCATGTAGCTAAAAGTTTACTCGAGTCATCGGGTAAGAGTATTAGTACTTTGTCACCAATCTCAAATTTTCTTGACTTGCTTTTTCTATCGGAGTATTCCTTGTATTTCTCTGCTTTTTTAGTGACGGATTCCTGTGCTAGCTTACATGTGTCCTCTATTCTGTCTTTCAGGTTTCTTACATATTCGTAAGCAAACATAATTTCGTTATTGTCCTCCTCATTTCCTTTACAAATATCGGCTACTATATTGATCGGGCCGCGAGGTGATCGTCCATACATCAACTCAAATGGGGAGTAGCCTGTAGATTCTTGGGGTATTTCTCTATATGCAAATAGGATTGCTGGTAAGTATCTGTCCCAATCATCTGGTTTTTCTGCTGACACTTTTCTTAACATATTCTTTAGAGTGCCATTAAATCTTTCACAAAGACCATTTGCTTGGGGGTGGTTGGGAGTTGTGAATGAGTGTTGGATTCCCATGAGTTTCATGGTTTCATGCATCATATGTGATGTAAATTGGGGTCCATTGTCCGACAGTATCTCATTTGGTATGCCTATTCTAGTAAAAATTGTCATCAATGCTTCAGCTATGTGATCCGATGTAGTTGATTTCAATGCTATCGCTTCTGGCCACCTGGTTGCGTAATCGACTAGTGTTAGTATGTGTGTATGGTTTCTATCTGATTTTGTTAAAGGGCCTATAATGTCAATTGCAACTTTTTGAAAAACTTTTTCAATAACTGGGGTTGTCTTTAATGGCAATCTCGGTATTCTGCCTTTTGCGACTCTTCTTTGGCATGTGTCACAAGATTTCACATATTCTCGGACGTCTTTAGTAATTCCAGGCCATGTGAAATTCTCGGATATTCTCTTCAATGTGGAAGAGCTCCCAAGATGTCCAGAAGTTATTGAATCGTGCGCTATTCCAAGGATTTTGTTTCTGTAAATACTCGGCGTGACCAGTTGTTTAGCTATTTTGTTTCTTTTCCTATGTAACCTGAACAGAATATCTTTTTCAATGATGTATTCAACTTTTGATTTCGTCCCTTTGTTTGCGATATTGAAATATGAAGTTAAAGTCGGGTCCTTTTTCTGTTCTTCGATGAACGTGTTCCTGTCAAATTGTTGTGGTTCTAGAGAAATAGTCATTGGCTTCTCTGTTGTCTTAGTCATCTTTCTTGTTTCTGCTAGACAAGCTGTTTCTTGGGTTAATGACCATTCTTTTACATCTGTTGGGTTGTCTTTAAGACCTTTTATATTGCCAACAATAACATCAGCGACGGGGTTGGGAAGTATACAGCATTCCACTATTCCTGTATAGTATGGGGTTTCTATGTACACATTAGCTGTTTCAAAGGTTTCGACTGTGCCACTGAATGTGATGCATTGTACCGTTTTTCCAGTTTTGTCTTCGTCATTGATCAAAGATGCTTTTATTCCTACTGTACTGCATCCTGTGTCTCTCAATATTTTGCAATCAGTTCCATTAGCTTTGCCTTCACAAAAAAATAGCGATCCTGATTTGTGAGTTTGTGTTAAAAGTGACATACCTTTCACGCAATACACATTTATATTTTCTCCTGACATTACTCGTGTCTGATTGTTTACACCTGTTTGGAGTGATGCATTTGCAGTTTCTTTTGGATATCCCACGATTTTGTAACATTTGTCTGCTGTGTGGCCTTTCATTCCACAATATTGACATTTAATTATAGGTTTGTTGGTTTTCTTATACTCAGTATTATTGTCAGTGTTATTTCTTGTTTTGTTTTGATAGGGTCGGCTATGGTCTCTATTGAACTGTTTGTTCCATGGTTTGTTACTATGGTCATCCTGTTTCACTTGCGTGTTCCGAGTGATTGATCGGCTCGTTCTATTTGAGTACTGAACTTTAGGTGTACCTGGACTCTGAGCAGCGGCAGCGTAGTATGGTTCCTTCAATGTTCTGCTAAGGGGTGTCAATGGATGTGCGCTGTTAAAGTTTTCTGCGTAGATTTTTAATTTGTCCAAGTTTTCTGGCTTTCTCTCTTTAAAGAATGCGACTAAATCTGGGTTGCAAGCTTGATAGATTCGATTCTTCAGCGTGAGATAGTAAAGGCCTGCAAAGTCGTCTTGTTTTACGTTTGCCAACTCAAGCCACCGATTTAGAAATTGAGTAATTCGGTTCACGAATGTATTAAAGTCTTCTCCACTTTCCGGTTTTGCAGTGTGAAACCTTTCCTGGTAACCATCTTCCGTTAATCTAAATCTTTTTAGTAGAGCGTCTTTAATTTTTCCATAGTCATCTGCATCTTCAGTTGTTAAGGTATAGAAAACTTTTAGCGGTTCTCCAGATAAGCAGTTAATCAAGGCTGTGGCCCATTTGCTTTCTGGCCAACGATAACCTTTAGCCTGAACTTCGAATCGGTGTAAGAAGGATTCTAAACAGTCTGAGCGTTCATCGTATGTTGGCATGCGTGGAAGTTTCACGAAAAATTCATCACTATTATTATGTTTTCTTTCATGACCGGTTTTTTGTTTTTTCAATTTCCAGCATCATTTGGGTCCTTTTGGTTTCTTCTTCTGCTAATGCTATTTGTCTTTTTAGTTCCCTTTCTTGGACTCTTTCTTCTCGTTCTTCTCTACGTATTCTTTCTTCGTGTTCTTTTTCTTCTCTACGAATTCTTTCTTCATTTTCTTCTCTACGAATTCTTTCTTCGTTTTCTTCTCTACGAATTCTTTCTTCGTGTTCTTTTTCTTCTTTACGAATTCTTTCTTCATTTTCTTCTCTACGAATTCTTTCTTCATGTTCTTTTTCTTCTTTTACTTTCTCTTCGCACCATGAAAATATTCTTTCCTGGGGTATTTCTAAGTCCTTTGCGAGACTTAAGTATCTTTTATATGCTTCCATGTTGCAATAAATTAGTTACGATATTTTATATATATTATATTGACAGGATACTGTTACTGACTGTTTTATTTATTTACACTTACTGGAATGAACTGTTCTATTTTTAGAAATCTCTCTCTCTTATTTCAACTTATTATGTATGTTGAATTTGATGCCTTTTATCGTTATATCTTATAAAGCAATGTGTCAATACAATGCGGAGTTATTATGACTTGTGTCAATAACAATGTGTCAATCGCGTGTACTCTAAACTATGTTGCTACGAAAAATGTATCACCAATGTGTGTGACTCGTCGTTAGTTTGTGTACAATTATGCGCAATGACGCTAATATACTAGAGTGTGATAACAATAATAGGATGCCAAAATAATCCCAAGTTATCTATCACTAAATATAACACGACGGCTAGTAGACTCCTTTTATTATTATTTAGTTTTTAAAGACTCACTTTTCAGAACATAATATATAAGTGGTTTTCGGTAACAGTAATATGCCAAAAATGCATTTAAAACAAATCACTATGCAAAACAAATCACGATGTCTATAGTTACTATGTGATGCCCAACTCATGTAAAAGAGAATAATGAAGGATATATTTACCAACTCAGTTCGTGGCTGGGACCTCTCTCTTGTTCAATGGTTGTTCAACAATTGTAATTAGGCATTGAAGAGTGTTTAACAGTGATGTCTGAAATACAAAACAATAAAATATCGTAAGATTTACAATAGTTACAAAATGTGTTCACAACACTGAGTGATTGGATGACAGGTGAATGAATCGTTATGGAATGTAAACATATTGAAAACAATTCATGAATGAGGCAAACAACAAAATGAAATGAGTGATATAATAACAAAGTGGACAAGGAATGAATGAATGAATGAAAAACTGAGTGAATAGATGAATGAATGAATGGATAATGTATGAATGAAAGAATGAAGGGAGGAATAAATGTATGAATGATTGGATAAATGAGTGAATAAACGAATGAATGGGTGAATGAATGAATGAATGAGTAAATGAATGAACAATGAATGAATGAATAATTTATAAATGAATAAATGAATGACGGAATGAATCAATAAAATGCTATTCAATTTGAATGAAAGAATGAATGGATAAATTGCTATTCCATTTAAATGAAGAAATGAAAAAGAAAAAAAAAATAAACCTGTAAATAGGGAGTTCAATTAAAATATGATCAAGTGGGGCAATTAAGAGTTTTACAATTTAAACTTTAAAGTTAGATGAAATAGCTATAAGTAACTAAATAAATTCAATTCTTTATATGTGTCCCCTCCAAAATGTCATGGTCTCAAGTGAGTAAAGAGCTACTCGACTATGCATAAAGATCTATGTAGAATGAGGCCCCAGAATTTACTAGTTACTATAAATGAAAAACAATTAACGATTTGTTTACAATGAAATAAAAATAATGATGAAATTTAATTAAAAGAGATAAACAGTGATCGTGGCAGTTACAAATAGAGATATGAATATTTTACGTAACTTATGATAATATGTCAGGTTCGTAAGTTTACGTTTCCAGGCAGTTGATGGGCTTGGATGATCTATTCCTCTGATAATAGGATTGGACTCGTAAAATTCCGCTTCCAGGCAATTGGTAAGAGGTTATAGTGTAGTACAGCGGGCTTGGGTTTGATCCTTGAAGATTATACAATCAAAGTTAAAAGCTCCGGCGTCTTAATGGTGTAGATATAATATCTACAAAGTCCCAAAAGATAAAAATCTTACAATATATATATAGGAATAGAGTGACTGGCCGTCCGGCATAGCTTGTGGAGAGAAAGTGAGTGTAGAGTGTTAGACCTATCAGCTTTTATAATAAGTGGCTACTTGACAGAATGTAGAACGAATAGTATTCACTAATTAGAAATTAATTCGAGGGAAGGCTATAAAAGGAAAGACGATCTAATATTAGGAGGTAAAGTTTATCTAAGCCTACCGATATATAACTGGAGTGAGATGAATTCAGTTCTTAATAAAATAAAATTTAATAAGATAATTGTGAACAATCTTTACTGTGACAGTAAGTAAATCTTATTGTTTTTTATTTTATTATGATCGGTGTTTGAGTAGATCGAAGCTTTTCTCTATCTTGTCTTAATCTTATCACGATACTGTTTGCTCCACTCCACTAACTTTTCTGAATTAATGGATAATGTTTGTATTCGTGTTCATTCATGAAGGCTATTATTATTATTATTATTATTATTATTATTATTATTATTATTATTATTATTATTATTATTATTATCATGATTATGATTATTATCGGAGCCCACCGATCGCTAAGAATGAACGTGTCATTATCACTGATACTTCTAGATGAAAAATAAAATAATAGAAACTGGTCGTGTCAGTGTCCGTCCTGACTGCTAGACTTGTGCTTGTGATTGTGAGTCCTACTAGTACTAGGAAATGGAAAGTATCACACTATCGACGTCTAAGTCTAGTTGTTTCTCAATTTTCTGAAATTTAGATTAAGTCAAGCTCATTCATTAAGAAATTATTGACAATTGGGACGAAATCTGGTGCACATTGTTTGATCTTATAATAATAATCTTAACAGGATTGCTCCATTCTTCATCAGGTGTCATCAATGAGTAGTATCCAACTTGTTTGTTTTTCAATCGTTTTTTAAAGATCCAGTTTCACCCATGCCATGATTGATGGAACTATTACTATTATAATATAGTGACTCAAACTCCAGTTTAAATTTAACTTTTAACCTTTTACTGTATAGACTACTTGGTAGAAAGGCTTGTTTTTATTTGATGCTATGGGATTGACTTGGTGATGGTTGCTTGTTTATAATATAAGTTTTAGATTTATATTAAATTCTTGAATCCTGCCTATTTGAATTTGACAGTTGAGTTTTGATAGATAGTGTTGATGGTAATGAGTAATCATTTAGCGCGTTGAGCTTGTTGAAATACGGGGTAAGGCGGTGTATAGAAACTATTTATTATTATCACATCTCAAATAAGTTTGAACATTTTAATTCTCCATTTTCAGATGACGAACAAATGAGTCGTCTCAGGGCTTCATTTTTGATGAAGGGAGAAAGGTCGTAGACCTGCACTCCCACCTGTGCAAGTGACACCTGTTTGTCCAGCTTTATCATCTGCGCTTTGAAGCCAAAACGACAGTGTCTGAGGTAAGGTTTCTATGAATATATGACACATCTGTTTTCGTTGTCACAGGCCACCATTATATTTTTTTGATAAATATTTTGGTTGTTTTTGATGTTTTTTACTGCGCTAATATTATCAGTACAGTGAGGCTAAACCAGCTTATGATTTGATTTTTTGTTGTAAAACACAAGGTCCCGCTATGGAGCTTTCAGATTCATATAAGTTCATGATGGTTGCCAGTAGATTTTATTGTTAACATGTATGGTTGAGTTTATTTGGGTTTGTAGTTACAAGTGACTGAGTGACATAGACAAGTAAAAGACGTGTTTATGGCTCTTTTTATGATATAATTTAAGCATGCCTGCAAAAGTTTAATCATTTTCAGTCTAGTATTGTTAAAGAAAGTGCAGCCTTACGTGCTATAAGACTAACTGCAGAAGTATTGGGACCTCGGGGGGGGGATGAGAAAAATGGGGCAAGGGAAGAATGGCTAAATTATTCTGAAGCTAATAATATTAAGTCTCAGTTTTGCAGTTTTAGAAGTAATCGTTTCAATAATATATTTGAAAATGCTCATGCTCTTTTGTACCATCATAAACATGTTCTTGATTTTCTAGAAAATGAAGTTTCAGGTGACAATTTAAAGCTTCAAAGTATTGTTGCAGATTTGAGGGATAGTAGGGTAATTTCTTTAGTTGCTGCTATTTCACTGTTTAATCTATCACTGGGCCATACTGGGAGTTGATGAAAAGTAAAATTCCTTATGGGTCATTCCTCTCTTATGTCAAAAAGATTGATGTTATTTTTGAGAAATTTATTTGTTAAGGATGATTACTGATGATGAGGCAGAAGCATCTTTTTGTCAACTGCTGTCAAACGAAGAAGGGTTTCAGATTCTGATGTTGATTGAATAACACTATGAGATTAAATTCAAGCTTCAGTTTAATTACAAAACCAGATAGAATGGACGTTTCAGGTTTCTCCTTTGTCAACAAACAGGATGAACCAAACAGTATAGATGATGTGGTAGTGCCGTTAAGTTGAATGCGTTTGTTGGTAAAGGGGAAACACGAAACATCCATTCTTCTATCTGTTTTTATAATTAAATTGAAGCTTACATTCAATTTCACATTATTTATCGCTTCGAGTAGCAACATTTACATTATATTGATTAATGAAATTATGTATCTATTTCCATCACTTTACATTTGATCAGTGACATGCTTTGTTTAAACAATTGTTGTTTCTCATAATTATGTACCTATCATGTAGCTTTTCTGATTATTACATATGTTTTATTTACTCATCATGTTTAGCGTCAAGCAAGATGGCTTTCTATTATTTCAACATTTTTAACACGTCTGAGTGTACTTAAACACTTTAATATGTTTTTTTTACCTGGAAGTTCGTATTCATACAATAAGGGAGTCCAATATAATGTCTATTTCTATTTAAACATTTTATAGATGCATTTAAAATGTGTATAGTGGAGAGCCAATGATAACCCTTATACTCATACTGATGTTGGGCTATTAGACCATAATAGCAATATTATAGTCCGTGTTTAAATTAATCTTTATCATTTATAGGCTATGTGGATATGATCAGCTTCCAGAGTCCGCGTATGTATAATCTGTTATTAGATATTATATTGGACTCCCTGTATGAATATGAACTTCCGGGTAAAAAAACATATTAAAGTGTTTAAGTACACTCAGGCGTGTTAAAAATGTTGAAATAATAGAAAGCCATCTTGCTGACGCTCAACATGATGAGTAACAAGAGCGCTAAGATAGGTTTGCCCGGTGTCTGTGCATTTATATGCATTAAAGCGTGTCCTTATACCGTTGCCTTAGTTATATAAACTAAAATGTGTTAGGACAGGGCGTTGAATTTTGGGTTGATTGTTGAGGTGTCTCAAAATATGTACTTATGGATAGGTATAAATTTTCATGTTCGTGGGTTGCATTGGATATTGTATGCTTTTGTGTACTGACTTTTTTGTCTAATGTTTTTATTTATTTATTTTATTTGATCGACTGTGCGCCACCAGTAGGTGCAGCATTAACTTCCATTATTGTGTTAGGTCGTGGTATGAATTTTTGACTTTTCCCCCTTTTTTGACATATATTTCTGTTGATTTTCGAGAGCTTAAATCTTGATTTCTTCTCATAACTCTGTTTTTGTCATTCTTATTGTGAAAAGGACATAAAATTTGGATTCCCCATCCCTCAAATCATTTGTATGTGAAGTTTCATAGCCATATCTCATCATTTAAATTTTTTGTAGCGGAAACACTGTTTATTTCTCAAAATGTCTTCCTTTGGCGATTTCGGCCTTTTTTCGAATTTTGAGACGTAAAATCTCAGTAATTATTGCCTCTATCTCTCTGAAAAAAATTGGGCTTACTGTCTGGTGCCAGTTCTAAGGCTCAGATAAGTTTCATGCCTTAATTTAGATTACTGACGAGTCTGCAAAGTGCCGAAGATGGTACATCTGGCGATTTCGGTGAAATTATTTTCACGCGGGTCATGTTTTTTCTTGATTTTGATGCTGTATAGTAACTGAATTATACTAGGTGAATATTTGTTTGAGTATTTTTCTTATTATCTATGTCCATGGCTTGCGATTGCTTGCAAATTATTCAATTTTGTTATTATTTTGTTTGTTTTGATGCACCTTAAACTTGCTGTTTGGTAGCATGTTCTGTTGGTGTACGAAAATTACAAGTTATTAAATAAATAAAAAATTCGTAACTTTTTTATTTGTTGTCCGATTTTAATCATTTAAAGACTGTTGTTCATGGTTTGACAATCTGTATTTGTTCAATTCAAAATAACAGCAGTTTTCTGCAGTTGAAATTTTAGTTTGGGATACCTTTTCCCAGCAGGCCATAAGTAATAAATCCGGTATTTTTTGTTCTTTGTTGTTGTTGTTGTGTACTTTTTTTATTACAGGAAATACAACCAAAAAAAATCCCCAAAAAAACAACAGCCTAACCCTCCCCAAATCATGCTATTTATTCCAAGGCTTGATTATCAAAAACCAACTTATTTTTTCACATGGTCATGAGTACATTCGATAGCAATTCATGACTTTTCAAATTAATGGAAGATCTCAAGATGGAATTTGTATTTACTTCTTTAAATTTTGTTGAAATTTTCAATGACATGGTAAGCACATTGCCTTTGAAATATTCTATTTGCATTCATCACTAAGCATCTAACTGCTATGCACCGTTTAAAAAAACAAACCGATACCCTTTCAAAACTTGTCATTGCCTGTATCTAGGTGAACATTTAGTGCTTCCATTTATCTGTGTTTTTACGGAAATCCACACTTTCCACATCTTGGGGAGGGTGGGGGAACTGCTGCCAAAAATTCTCACTGTTTGTCACCTTTTAAGAGCGCTGATGTATACATATGGTCCATGGTGAGATATTCCATGTATGTTTTAAGTTTATTGCTTTCATGTCTACATCTATTTCAACCACTACATTGTCAAGACTTGTTTTCCTCAATTAAAAAAGATAACTCCTAGTTATTGTCTGTTAGTTTTTGAAAAACTACTCACAGGATATATAATTTTTTATGACCCACCCTTTCAAAGCATTATTTTCAAAATTCTTTGAACCTCAATCGAAACTCTTGTCATGGAACCTGCTGAGGGTATGCGATGCACCCAGAGCACATTCAGTTTTCCTAACTATTTTTATTTACACATGTCGACTGAGTTATATCTGTAAAGTGTTTTACCCAAGAAACAATGCTTGGGCCAGAGTTTTGTGATTGTTGTCAAACTGAATCATCCTTTCAACCAAAGCAATTCAAAAAGTAGTAATTTTTTTCTCAATTATATCATAACCTAATTCTTTAAATCCAATAAAGTTTATATCTATACTACTCTGACTTTCATCAGATCTGCACAACCAAAACTATAAAGAATTGATTTTCAATGGACCTAACTCATCATCATTGCCTTTTTCACCCTGGGTCAGGGTATAGGTCACAGACAAACAGTTTCCATCCTTCTCTATCCTGAGCTAACTTTTTTATCTCATTCCACGTCTTACCACTTCTCTGTATATTGGTCACCCAAGCTAAAAAAAGGATTTGGTTTGTCCGTCTGCGTTTCTGTAACGGTTTGAGTTTAACAGAAAGGGGTGTAAACCCTTTGCCAAACCCCAACCTGGAGGACCAGGTGACTCAAAGATGGGGGAATCACACACCATTATTCGCCTTTTACGACACCCTGGCTTGGCGTTGGGCTATTCTTGACCCTCTCTGTTGAGGGACCCCGGACACCACACGGGGAGGACCTAACTCACTCTATCAAAAATGGATTTTTTTGCTAATAGCCATTTGTACTGGTGAATGAACAGATCACATAAATAGACAGCTAAAGTAATCTGAAATCTGCAATGTCCCTTTTTGTTTCTCCTGGTTTTCAGCCCTTCTGCTTTAAAAGATAAAGGCTATGCTGAAATAAGAGATCAAGTCCCGGAAAAGTTTGTTTGATTTATTTTCACTTTATTATTTAATTGATAAAAATCTAACCTTAAAGCTTCATCTGGGGTTAAGGGATTTGTTTTTTTTTGGGTTTTTTTGGGGGGTTTTTTTGTTGGTATTATTTAGATTTTATCTTATCTCTAATAAAAAGGTTTCCAGTATTCTTCAGCAAAGAAATCAACAAGTGGTGTATTCCATTCATGGATGATTCTGCTACTACTCGTACCATGAGGGACCTTCTTACAACCAACAGACTTGACAAACCGGTAGAGCTTTAATTTTGCAATGACTTTTTATTTGCTCTAACAATTGTCATATTAAAGATACTTATTAACTTGACTCCTTTTTATGTTTTAGAGGTTGTCTTTTGTCGATATTTCTAGAATGAATATTGAGAGAAGTGTCTTTGCTTAAACCCAAAATTATTCCTGAAAAGAAAAATGCTTAGAGGGAAACAATCAGATGTTTCTTTTTGTGGGACATGATTTTTTTTATTGGAGAGTTTCTCTCCATTCTGTACGGAATTATTACTTACTACTGTGTATTTTTCAAACATTTGAGTGTATTCGTTTGCCAGACTGTGACCGTTTGAAATGACCCCGACTGCCTAGATTATATTTTATATAACTTCATCTACCAGTGGGGACCTGGATAGCTCAGTTGGTAGAGAACTTGCTTCACAAGCAAAGGGACCGATATCAATTCCGGGTGCAGTGAGATTTTTTTCTGACCCCCATGGCACTGAACGGACGAACATTTAGCTGAAAATCCAAAGTCATTAAATCTCCATCCTCGACGACTATCTGACCCCTGACTGACCTCATTGTTCTACCTGTATGAGCACTTCTGACTGACCATTTTCTTTTCAACGATATGCCAATTCTATTGATGTCTTTAATCAAGCACACTTTAAGATTATGTTGTGTTAATGAATTGTTTTAGGTGGGAACAAAACGAGATAAAATTACATTTTATTATGATACCAAACTTATAACAATCCTTTGCGCCGTAAAAAGTTAGGTTTTGTTAAGTGAAGTAAATAATGTCACCGTAGACCAAACAATTTTTTTGGCTTAAAAGAAAGACAAGAGAATGCAAATTATAGTGCTATAAATATCTTGCTCATTTAAGTCACCAAAGCCAAGTTACATGCTTTTAAAGTTGAATAATATCCATTTTTCACGAGCCTACCAGTGCAAGTAGGCTAGTATAGCGGAGTGTAGTGTTATTTCATATCAATAGTAAATGATCATTGAATCCAAAATAATTTGTTAAGAGAGTTGCTTTTTAATACTCTTTCTTAACACAGTGCAAAGTATAGTGGCATGACTGACTTAATAATGCTTTCGACCAGCAATGTCGTCCGATATTGCAGTTTTGGCTGTATTGAAAATTCAATGTTTATTTGATTATAAATAAACATTGTTACTGATGAACGGATTCTATAGTCTATCCCATAATCCACCGAACATTATAAAGATTACTGTTAAATATAATCTTTTGCTTCTTTTTTAAAATCATCCCTCGTGTTAGTGTTGGTCAGTATGATGCAATGCTTGTCTTTGAAGGCGTTTTACATTTTACATTCTTTCCACCCGAGAGATTCGAGTTTCTTATGATTTACAAAGACGAACAGTAGTCACTAAGACCCACTAAGTCCATGAGTCGGAGTTTATCCTTGTTTCTGTAGTATTACGATAAAAATCACTAGTTACCGTCTGGATCGGACACAAGTCTATCAGTGATGCAGGGTTTGAGGGTTTGGGCCAGAAATAATCTCCACATCACCGATAATGCAAATAGTATAGAAAAATGTCAACAGGACAACGAGTGGAAATATCACTGGGGAATTCGACTATTATTTACTTGGATAAAGACAGAGTATTAAGCTTACAATTATAAGTACCAATATTTATCGCTGATGGTTTTTTAAAATTATTTTGTCCAAAGAGCAGGATTTGATAGCTGGTATTCTTTGATCAGCTATTACTTGAGATATATACCACAGTCCTAAATAAAGATTAAGAAGCAATTGTTGGTGTCCTTTAAATGATAGAGAACCCGTGATAAACATTGGCTTTATGATATTTATGGTTTTAATAGACTGCTACGGATTACACATAACAATATAAAGACATAATTCAAATTAATAGTTTTGTCAGGAACTCAGTAACAAAACATTCTTTCACTTTCAAGGATTTTAGCTGATTTCACTTCAAATTACCATAACTCAATAACCGTCGCTTAAATGGCAATTCTGTTTTCACTATGATAAAATAGAACATGTTAATTATCATATAATGTAAAAAAATCAAATCTGTACAGTGACATTTTAATACAATTAATATTTTATTCAATGTACTTTTGGTAAAATTCTAAATTTTAGGTGCCTTTTTTATGTCATACCGTAATAATTTATTTCTAAATGAAATTTCTTCATTTAAAGGCAGTTTAAAAGAAAAAAGATGGATCTTTAAGTAAACTGAAGAAAAAACGGACTCATAATTTGAACATTTAGTCACAGAATAATTTTAAAATGCATGTTTTATGCATAATTTTGCTACTCAGTGATCTCCCCTTACTCAATCGCCTGCAGCGGTAACTAATTACTCAGTGACAGCTTTATCTCTTGTAATCAGCAAGTGGTACCTTCGTTCAGGCTAGATCACAGAAACCGGGGCTTTTTGCTAAATGTTCAGTTTCAGCATGATTTTAGGTGCCGTGCCCCCCTGTCCACCCAGTTGTGATAAGGTAGCTGAGTCTGTTTGATTTGATGGAAAGTACTTTGCGATAGACTAGTGTCCTATCTAAAAGGTAATAACCATATCTATTTAATGGTGATTGATTACCTGAATTTCATTTAACTTTAACAGAATGCATCCTACGTTCATCTAAGAGCAGGAAATATTTTTTACAGTTGATCCATGCTACTTGAACTGAATGAACGTCAGACCCGTGATTTGTCTTATTTTGTGTAAATCGCTACTTGATATTTCTAGGAACTAGTATATTTCATAGGCGTTTGTAAAAGGATGTTATTTTTATATAGATCCTGTAGGGATTTAGATATTTTTATTCATGGGCTCAAATGTACTCTAAATTTTTCTATTTCTATTTCTTTCTAGTTTAAATACAAAGCATACATTTCTGTAGACAGTTTCCTGCATCTGATTGGTGTCTTGCTATTGCTGATTGTCTTTGGCATCATGTCCCAGTTTTCTTTGGGAAGAAGTCTTCTGATGAAGGTGAGTAGGAAACAGTACTATGGCTGGTACTGTTACTCCTTGAAACAGTTGTTAATCATCAATAGCATCAACTTTTCTTCTTTTCTTTTTCTATCTCTTAAAATTGTCAAATAATGAATGTTTAGATTAAGATTTTGTATTTCTAGTCTGGATGCATGTTTCATTGGCATTTTTTTTTATGTTCTCATTTCAATGTCGATGAGTTGTTGAAAATGTAGTACTGGTACCTTATTAAAATGTTTAACTTTGCAGTACTGCGTGGAATCAGCGCTATTTCAGTTGGAACTCCCAAGGGACCAATAACCCTTCCTGCTCGCTACCTGCATGAGGTCATTGGAGTTCAACTGGTATCAGGCAGTGCCGTGTCCAATGGGGGCAATTATGGATATTTATGGTCTTATAATATGTCGGTATAGCGGGAAAACAATAACAGACTCGTTTCACTTCATTATTTTGATTTGAAAAATCAGTTGTCTTTCTAAACATCAGTGAACATTTGACATTCTTGTGGTTAATAGTTTTCTTTGAATATCACAATTGTTAATCTAATTTTAAGTGCTTGTAAATTATGGTGCACTTAAATAAAAAATTTGTTATTCAAAACTCAGCGGCAGTATCTCAAGAATTTTAATAAATATCAAAAGTACATATATGCATCTATGTTCCTGTGCAATATTATCATATTGGCAGTTGATTTTCTTGATTTATTCATGGTTTAGTAAGTTCTGTATATTGTTTTTACCAATTCCGTTCCTCTCAAACAGTTGGGTTGATCATAACAGTAAACTGGTATGATTTATGTCTTTATGTGGTAAAATAACTCATAAAGATAATATTTTATTGTCCAGTAAAGACTAAAAACCAATATTGTGTATGATTTCAATTTCTCAATTTACTATCAATCTGCCTATAAAGTATGACTTCTATACAAGAAAAAAATCAATCACCCAACAAGGTTACTGGACATGCTACAAATATTGCAGTAACAATCATCAATTACAACTAACACTAACCACTGGTACTGTTAAATTAGATGATTTGCTCAAACAGACGGACATAGTATGTGGACAAAAGAGGATTCAAAATTATGAGGGCATATAGTTTATTCCAAGTAGTAACCTTTTTCTCCTTATTGACCAACCACATTCAAAACGAACACACTGTCGATACAGGTTATATAGAATCATCTCCTTTCCTTCAAGAATACACATTTAGTCATTGTCTTATAAAGTCATCTGATATACCATTGAACTCCAGTCAGTCAAATTTAGAGATAAAACAACTGAATAACAATCAGAGTCAAATCAGTACAACACCACAGGCATACCACAGCAGATCATTTATTTAATTTTTGGGAAATCACTGCCATATACATCTGGACGCTTCAGTCTATAAAAAGTTAACACATTCACTTATGCACAAAAGGAGAACTTGACCTTACATTATATTACTTATTCAACATGCAAAAATACCCTAAACATTGACACCTATATGACACTATAAAGTCGGCATTTCCTGAGACAACCACACAAAAGCAGTACCGTATACATCTTCAAACTATAATGCCTAACAGTCATAAAAAAACAACAAATTTGACTTGAATCGTAAGGGATTTAAGTATAGAAAAAAGTTATCAAGCCATTAAAAAGCTGGCTTTCAAATGTGCCCAAAACTCATAATATTTAAATCAGTTAAATGCTTAAAAAATAATATTAGTATTATTTTCGTCTAATGGTTTATATTTTATTCCTAAACTGATATTTGGACATAAATCATGGCATGAATACTATGGGAGAGAAAATAAGGATCTCACCAAGTCATGCCAAATATGAAATTTACAATAAAAAATTCATATCTTTTAAGGTTTTACTGCCCGGACAACAAAACTTGGCATGTGTCAAGATCATCAATTTTACTTTATAATGATGCTTGTTTCAATCATTTTCTGCCGCTGGGAATTAAATTATTGATATGCAAATTACAACAAATTAATTTCATTGATAGCTCAAAAACCACTAAATTGACACCTCTCTTATGAGCAGTCTTAAGAGGATACATTATTATCAACCACGGCATATGATGAAAGAAACCTTTGCTTTGCTTGTGGTGAGGGAACAATTTTCATATTTGTGTTAGCAACTGAGCAATACCATGAAATATTGCAACAATTAATTACCATCAGCGGCATCACAGATTCCCCCTGACCGCTACCTGTTACACCCATGGGCTGACCCCACTAATGGGGTCAGGTTGACCTAGCACTGAAATACCACTCAGAGGGGAAAATGCCACGCAGTGAGTACATCTAGCATATTGCAAATATGGCGAAATACTCTTACATAAAATCACTATTAAAATATATATTGAAAAACATTATGTGATTATCATCATTATTATTATTTTAGTTTTCATCATCATGCAATGGAATGTGATTATGGAAACAACTTGTATTTATCAAATACTCAAACCAATTTCCACCATTGTCTTTTTCCAGTTTCCCCACATTTTTTTGTTTGGAATGTTCAAGAAGGGTGGGCCTTCAAAGGAACAGGTAATGATAACGTTGAAGTGGTTTCCTTAAAATCCCTGGTAGTCAGGAAGCAAGAAAAATATTCACTGATAGGGGTCCTCTAACCTCCTATGGTGGGTAGTAGATCATTTGCTGTGTCTTCTACCCCCCTATATCCGTTTTCTGAGTTGCTTTCTGTCTTTGTCTTGGAATGGGATTACTCGGTTTGGCCTGGCCATTTCCAAAGTTCTTGGCTGATGGTGGAAATGGTTAAATGTATAGTATTAGTTTTGGGAGAAATTTTTTTCCCTTGTAAATCATCTCTCTGTCATGTTTTGATTGTAATATTGCAACGCTATGTTTTAACTCTAAAGACGATTGCTCACCTTTTTATCTGAAGGATTTTATTAATGATTACATACCATCTCGTAATTTAAGATCGTGTGATCAGCATCTTTTGCGCACCACAAAAAGGAGGAACACAAAATTAAAAGACAGAACCTTATATTGCATAGCTCCAGCAGTTTGGAATTCTCTGCTAGTAGTAAAAAGTCATCTCTTTCTGTTATATTTAGATGGTATATAGAAAGAACCAATTGAGCATTTATTTATTTTTATTTTTTTAAAAATAGATTGAAGTTGAAAAACAATGGATAAGTAATCTTCATAATATACCACAGGTTTAATTACATTATGTTTATAGTGTCACCTCAACATACTTACCCTAATTTACATTTTTATAATAATTCCATATTCTCATCTTTTACATGTTGTTGATAATATATTTTATATATTGCATGCCATGCATATTGTGCGGCTAGAGTTATATTGTATGGTACCAGCGCTATTTAAATAAATGACATTATTATTATTATCATTATTATTATTATTATTATTATCATATTAGAAGAGGAGTTAGGCAGGGGTGTGTTTTGTCTCCAGATTTATTCAACCTCTATAGTGAAATGATATTAAGAGATATCGAACATAAGAAGGGGGTGTGTATTGGAGGAAAGAATGTAACAAATCTGAGGTATGCAGATGATACGGTTCTACTGGCAGAATCTGAACATGAACTACAAGAATTACTGGATGTTGTAGTCAGGAGTAGTGAAAATATGGGACTGGAACTGAATATATCTAAAACAGAATGTATGACGGTATCTAAAAATAATAACCCACCAGCCTGTGTAATAACAAGCAGAGGACAAACAATACAACAAGTTGAATGTTTCAAATATTTAGGCTTCAATGTAACATCCAATGGAAAATCAGATTGTGAAATAAAGAAAAGAATAGGTATGGCGAAGAATGCATTCAACCAGCTGCATACAATTATGAAAAACAGGAATATTAGCATGAAAACAAAAATCAAAGTCCTGGATTGCTATGTACTGTCTGTGCTGCTATATGGTTGTGAGAGCTGGACCATAAACAAGACCATGGTTAAAAGACTGGAGGCAGTGGAAATGTGGTTTTACAGAAGAATGATGAGGGTGTCATGGATGGAAAGGGAAAGAAATGAGGAAATTTTAGAAATGGCAAACAGAAAAAGATCACTGATAACAAAAATCATCAAACGCCAAATGGAATTTTTAGGACACATTATCCGCCACCCTGGTTTGGAAATACTCGCCTTGACTGGAAAGATGAATGGAAAAAGAATAAGAGGAAGACAAAGAATAACGTATTTGAAAGGGATAAGAACTTGGACAGATGAAGCTGAGAAAGGTGGCGCTGCTTTAATAGAATTGGCAAGAGATAGATCAGCTTGGCGGAAGATGACCTCTGACGTCTGCTTCAGATATGGAACTACATGAGATGAGATTATTATCATCATCATTATCATCATCATCATTATTATTATTATTATTATTATTATTATTATTGTATTTTATGTTTTGAACATATCTTGTAAACTTTTGACTGTGTTCCTTTTAGTGGGAACCTGGGCTGGTGTCTGAATGAGATGTTTAGGTGATCTCAAACTAAATACATTGATGGTGTGCTCTTGGAATATACTTCTGTTCCCTTTATGAACAATTTCTCTTTGTCTTACTTTTTCTTGAGTGCTTTTACTTGTTGTTTTCTTCCTTGTTGCAAGTGCTGTAAAACCTTTAGAAACTAACACAAAAATATTCACTCATGCAAAATGCTTAATTAAACAGATAATAGATTATTATCTGCCATTTGTGTTTGCTATAAATTCCTTCCGTTCACATCTTTATTGCAATTTTAGGGAAACATACGTAGTTCTGTAAGTTGCTTGCTGGATCAACTGGAATAAAATGTGTTCTGTCTATTTTCATTATGTATCCTGCTTTGTGTCATATTTTCTTCCTAAAAGAGATGTACAGTGCACAATGGAATGCCCGTAGAAATCGACGCCTTTAATCCAAGCAATGTCCTTTTT
Source organism: Berghia stephanieae (assembly GCF_034508935.2). Taxonomy (NCBI): domain Eukaryota; kingdom Metazoa; phylum Mollusca; class Gastropoda; order Nudibranchia; family Aeolidiidae; genus Berghia; species Berghia stephanieae. The sequence continues at coordinate 34,947,762 of NC_088360.1, forward strand.
TTTTTTGCTCTCTTTTGTAGCTTTGATGAATTTATGAAAACGTTTGTTAATCTTGTAGATCTTGAGACATTAAGTGTAGAATGTTTTTGGCTTTCACATTAATGTCAGCATTTTAAAATGTGAATTTGTTATGATGCTCTAGGCAGTTAAGTTCTGGCCAGTTTATATTGACGCTCGGTATATATATATATATATACAGTAGAATTACTTTAAACCGAAATTTTGGGGACCTTCTAAACCATTTCGGTTTAAAGACATTTTGGTTTAAAGCAAGTTCCCGTTTTGCAATGTTTTTCAAGGGTAGTAACTATTTAAGGAATTTGCTCATTTAATCGCATCATGTGTTTCCCGTTAATGGAGTTGTTGAATAAATGCCGTCTTCGTGACCATTAACATTTTTTTTATTATTTGGGTGTGTTTTAAAAATATTTTCGGGGGTTTTCGTTTTCAAATCAAAATTGTTGAAAGAGTTGAGTTCGGGATGCCGTGTATTTTACATTATATCTCCGTCTTGATCAACTTTTTTTTCATCAACTTCACGTAGTATTTTGATTTTAAACTCCAACGTGTAGTGCTTTCTTTTAGACGTCTTTTAGCAAAGCTAAAATAAGATCGAAAGTTCTTGTGCGATAATTGATAATGAATGATGCGCAGCTACTCAGAGGTGAAGTGAAGTAGAAATGAAAAGTGAAAAGGCGTGTAAGTGCTAAGCTGTCTACTACACATATCTCTTTTGTTGAAAAGCCATTAGGTTCAAAGGCCTAATTACATCGAAACCCCCCCCCCCCCCCTCACACACACACACGTTTAACCAAAGTGGAAATGAAATGGCATGTCAATTGTCGTGTTGAAAATCCAGTCAGTTCCAAAGCATCAACACACGAGCGAGAATATCTCGTTTGCGTGATTCTACACCCCAACTCCCCCTCTTTCCTCATTTTTCGCCTGCCAGTCACCCGCTGTCTTCCTTTTCCAGTCTGTGCGATTGTGGTGTTGGCCAAGCCCAAGTGCAGTGATCAGTGACATCTATAGAGTATATGAAGTCCTAGGCAGTGATTGAAGTGTTTACCTAACCCCCACCACCCATCACCCTCATCTTATACTTACGCTCTTTGTTTAATATCGCCGGGCATTATTACGTGTGGCCTCCTTCCCCAACTTTTAAAGAAAAATAGAGAGAGAAAAAGGGAAGGTGCTCTCAAGTTGTTTCGGTTTAAAGAAAGTCCTGCTTAGAAGTATTTCGGTTCATCGTAAGAATTAGTACAAAGATAATGAAGAAACTAGTACAATTTATTAAATTCTTTGCGGTTTAAGGTATTTTTCGGTTTAGCTTCTTTCGGTTTAAAGTAATTTTACTGTATATGTATATCTGTTTTCTCTTAACTTGTTCTGGATTGAGATTGCTATTTTCTTCATAGTCCTGGCGGGCATCCTAAGCTGGGAGGGATACAGTCAAATGTTTACAACCTTTTTGTAGAGATATTTTTTTTCATTGTAAATCATCTGGCTTCCTTATTCTGGTACCGAAATTACCTAATAATGCCGTTAGTGCTGTAAAGTTCCTAAAACAAAAAAAAAAAAACATTATTATTATTATTATTATTGTTGTTGTTGTTGCTAGTGGTGGTAGCAGTAATGTTGTAACAAAACTTTATTTTAAATTTTGCTAAATAAAGAGACATTTGAGAAGCTAGGAAAAAGTTATAATAACAATTTTAGTAACAGGATCAGGGGGGTGGGTGTGAATCATTAAGAATTTTTTTTTACACTTTACTGATTGAAATATAATCAGGCAGTTATGATTTTATAACACGTACTACTATTTATATTTCTTAGTTTCCAAATTATTTCTATTCCGTGTATTTTGTCCACCATAACAATACCTTTATCAAACGAATACCGCTAAGAAGCCACTTGTTTCTTTTATACTGTTCCAGATTGAAGGCACTACATTCTCCATGACATTCGTTGCTCATGGTTACAAAGAGACCATCAAAGATAGAGTTAACAAGAAACCAGATAAGACGATCATTACCAAATTGGTTGGACCAGGTGGGCACTTCTGTTTGTATTGTCCTGTTTTTTTGCAAATCTTGCTCTCATACTCATAATTTTTATTTTTTGCCAATCATTGATTATGGTGATTTCTATTTACAAATTATGTTTCTCGTGACAATATTTTTTTCTTTTAATGTTGTAGATCTTAAATATGTAAATTTACTCCAAACAGTGAATGGCTGTATGCTTTGGAGAAAAATGAGTAACTTCTGACTCAAGCTGGTCCAACTTCCTCGTATGTCTTCATAAATGATATATGTTAATTTCTCAGAACAGGGCAGTCTTTTTACTTTATATTTAAATAACATAGGGTAAATTTGTCTCTAGGGTTTATTGAATAAATTATTCCAATTCCAAGAGAAGCCTGGAATAACCCAGGCATCAGCCACAGTGCAGCCCGTGAATATTCAAATTATTACTGTGTTAACTTAATTTTTCAACTTTTGTATGCCATATTATATAGTGTTAAATACAGTCGACTCCGCTTAATCGCACACCCTCAGGAGTTCGAGTTAGTGTGTCGATTAAGCGGAGAAGCTAAAAAAAAAAAAAGCATCTAGTAATCGTGAAGTGTTGATCACTTTCTATTCTGTGCTAGCTGTTTATAAACCCTTGTCTCCATTCTCGCCAATGTTGGTGGATCATATCAAGCATTCTTCTTGAATAAAGCGTTGTAGTTTGCCCAGCATGTCAAGTTTTTCAGTGTTTATCAAGGGTGGTGTGTCACACTCTGATGACTCATCCTCATCAACATTATCTTGACGTTGTCTTTTCTGTGGCTGAACGGAGTCCAGTAGCTCCTGAAATAACAGTTCACCGCTGATGCGTACGTTATTGTTGTCCATTGTAATGAATCGATTGAATCATTACTTTTTTGTGTATTTTAAAGATATTTTTCTCCAATCAAGATGGAATCAAGGTGTAGCAATTAAGCGGAGAATGTGTGTGATAAGCGGAGTGATTATATAGCAAAAATTCCGTTTTTCGGGAATGTGTATCATATAAGCGGAATGTGCGATTAATCGGAGTGAACTGTATAAATCTTAAAGGTAAAGGGTTATTGATAATGGACGCATAGTATTATGTTCATAAGTTAAAAAATAGTAATGAGGTTATACTCTTTCAAGTAAGGAAAGGCAGTACATTGGACAGGTTGGAATCCCATCAGTATAAGTATAAACTTTCCCGAACTATCTGTCTTGCCATTTTCTTATCATTGTACTTTATCCGTAATTTTCTAGCATTGTTTCAAATGTGGATGCTCACAAGACATAAACAAAAGTTTGGTTTATATTATGATCGGTTGCCAATGTAAAGTCGGGGCCCAGCGGTTTCTTTGTACTATTGTAAATGTAGTTTGCAGTATAATTCTTGTATTTTTTAAGGCCTCTTTTCAGTCAAATGTTGATTGGGTAGCTAGAACTAGTTCAACTGTGGCTTTACATTACAATAACTCAAAGTCCTAGCTTCGAAGGGCGTCATGTCCTTTTCTATCAATAGAAAAGATAAACCGCTACTACCACTTTTGGTAAATACAGAACTAAATTCAATCTCATTCAAATACTTATCATCATTTTCAGAGCCGGCATATGCTTTGACTCCAATCTGTATGGTGCAATGTGCTGTCATTTTGTTGAAAGAAAAAGACAGAATTTTCCACAAGTAAGACTAAGGAATTTCTGTTTTTGTTTTCTTATGTCATCAAAAATACAATGGTACATGCCCTAGATCCTTCTCTTTTAAAGGCCTTGGTTATACAATTATTTCTATATAGGTGTCTCTCTATGGTTAACCTAATACGATAAGTAAAAAGAGCTGTGAGTATTATTATATTTTGGTTATATTATGATGTTCTTTTGCTTTTTTTTTTATGACTTAATTCATATGCTTGCACTATTTCCAATTCAGGGATGGAGGAGTTTACCCACCTGGTGCAATTTATGAGGGCACGACTCTTGTGGATCGTCTGCAAAAGCACAACATTCTATTCTCCACTATTGAATAAACATACTAATGGCCAGCTTTTCAATTTAATGACGGATGGCTCATATATTCGCCTTTAATATGGTATAATACTCATTTCCTTCCTTAAGATCCATATTCATGTTTGATTTGCCTTTACCATTACTTTTCAATTTTAATGTTAGATTTGAAAAAGAAAACTGTTATAAGTTTCAGCTAGTCTATGTAATGACTTGGAAAAAAAGAAAAAGAAATTCCTTCTCACTGAACCTGTACTTCTATACGCTTACCTAGTCAAAACATATCCTGTTCTGGTGATAGTGTGATATTCTACATTGCTTTTTATTGATTTATTTATAAAACTATTTTTTTTCTCGTGTAACCTATAAAATTTTTAATAATATGAAAGTGTTTGACATTTTAAATAATTTGAATGTTTTCAATCATTTACAAATATTTACAACATAACTAATTGATATGCAAATTTCTTTTTCTTTTTTATTCTTTGAGCAAAATCTAGATACAAGTATTACCCTGCTATTTAGCACCCACACTAAATATCACATTATACTCCTTACTTTTTTAGAACCATTCCCTGTAAGAAACATAAAACTAGGCTTTCAGTGGTAGAAATACAATCATTACTGAGAAAATAGCAAACGTTCATGGTGAGCGAAATATCTGTTATCATCAATTTCCTGCCATAGCCAAAACAATGTAGGTGACCAAAAAAGAAAAGAAAATGTTTCTGTGTCATAATTATAGATTACATTTTAAATGTCTGACGGGTGTGAAATAGGGTTTTCATCTCTGTGTCTGGAATTCTGAAATTGAGCCCTCACTAAGTTAGACACTAAGTCATCGTGTAATAGAGAACTTGTTCCCAATTTCCAAAAGCAAGAGTATATGAATCCTATTTCAAGAGCTTTAAGCCTTCATTTAATCGCTTTACGATTCATTTTGGTGATTTAAATTAGTTATATCAAACCCTGGGCAGTGGATATATACTGGTCCTTACCAAGCAGCATCAAAAACATTCAATAATTTGCAATTTATTTATTATTTAGATTTATGATGTTAAGTTTGCTTATATTGTTCGGGTAACATCTCGTCACTTGAGCAAGTGTTTTTTTCTGGGTTTTTTTGTTGTTGCTGCTATCTACTTTTTATTCTGAACATCTGTTTAAATCAAAACTACCTTATCTCTGTTGTCCAGGTAACATCTCCTCGTCATTTGAGCAAGTAATGTTATTGTTGTATTTTTTTTTTTTTTTTGTTGTTGTTCAGCGGCATTTTATACAATCTAAAATATTAACATTCATTGCCCCCCCCCCCCCCCCCCCTCAGTGGGCCTTGGCAAATTAATCAAAATTTACCTGTCCACTGCGATGAAAAGTGGTTGTGTTTATAACAGTTTCAGTTGTGCCTTTACAGTCTTTGTTCCTTTCTCAAATGGTGCTCACTCCTCATATCCAGCAAATGTTTAATTATTAATACTAATACAACCTTTTTGTTGACTAAAGAGTGCCAATGACTTATATGGATATAATTTGTACAAGAGATGTGGATTAAAAAAATTGTCATTACATCCTCAATATTTTACAGTGTTGAAATTATTCATATAAATATAAAGATAGATAGATACAAGAGTAGGCCGATATTATTTACAAATCACCAATAATAAAGATCATGGTAAGTTTGTAGTCATAAACAGATTATTACTGGCACTCTAAGTATACTAAGTATTTTCCTCATGGCGGATAGAAGTTATACATGCACGTATTCAATTTACTGTCATTACACAAAGGCATTAACAATCCATGGAAATGATATGAAACAATAAGAAATCACGATGCCAATGATAACAATAATAATAATAATAATAATAATAATAATAATAATAATAATAATAACAAAAGTAATGCTTATGACAATGCTAATAATAAAAGTTCAACATTCCTGTCAAATAAAGAAATAGAAATAACACACTATTAAATTTTACTAATAATTTTATTTAATTGAAGCGCTCTCAACGTGAATCGGGAGGCGAATGACGTTGAAGCAAGGTGAGCCACTAGTTTTATCCTATCTCCCCACGCAACCAAAATGTGCGTGCGACGGCGCGCTGCATACCACAAGACGAACAAAAGGAGACCATAACAGAAAGTGCTATTTAAAAAAAAAACAAGGAGTATGAAACCATCATCTACATATTGTTTCAACATGTACTGCCTACATATCTTAATGTTGGCAATGCAGCATTATATAATCAAATGTAATATATTTGTTCCAATATTTTGCATGCAGATTACTACAAAGAAACAGCGCTTCGTTGACAGACGAAATTGTTCATGTTATCGAAACAATGTTCACTTCATTGTGAGAAAAAACACACGTAATTCGTAATTGGAAAATAAGAGGTTGTGCTTTAAAGAAAAAATATTATACTTTGAACTTGTACCTAGCTGTTGTCTTAAAGATTACTTTTTTGAAGAGTTTGAATGTCAAATTTACTTAATCTGTTGTTAGGTCTCTACCACACTATGGAAGTTTTAACCGAAGACAAACTTGTCCCATCCCACGGTACCGCACTAGGACAAGACTGCTGTAGTCATACTAAGCAGTTTACTTGCACACCAGGCCTAGAACGCGTTCTCAAGCTGAATGAAATTGAGGTTGCATGTGCCTGTGCCTTAATACTTCGAAAACAGGGAAGAGAAAACAATATTGGGTGTATCCTTAAAGGTGAATTCTAAAATACATAGTATAGCTTTGCTTTATGCTGATCTCTAATGTTACCCAGAAAATGTTACGGCTACTACAGAAATAGCATTGCTAATTTTGACCACGTTCTACATCTTGTTGGAGCAGCTATCACTTGTCAAGACACACGATTCAGGAAGACAGGAGAGACTTATGCTTTGGTAATTATAAAGATATGCAACCCATCATCTCAAAAGGCAATATGTTGATTTGTATCAGAATATTGGAAAGTTACTTGAAAGTTGAAATGATCAGAAATATGATTTATAAGGGTTTTTAAAAGTATTATTATTAAGAAGCTGTGTAATGTCTTCAATAGGGCAAATGTACTACAGTGCAGAGTGGATATATCGACAACGGTTAAATCGACATCATGCTTATATCGACATGACATCAAAGTCCGGTTTTTTGGGGTTTTTTTCGCTACGTATATAACATTAGTAAATCAGAATTGCCCACATCAACCTAAATTTTACCACAAGACGGTTATATCGACGTTGTGAACCATTGATACCGACAATAATTTGTCTAAAACAATAATTGCCTATTTGGACAATAAAGATTATTATTATTATTATTATTAGGCTACGCTTATTTGTACTACCACTGCAAATAACGCCAGAGCTTATTTGTACTCTTACTAAAAATAGAATTTGCGTAATTACTAAAAATATGACATTTTATACGGATAGAACTGCAATATACAATGAATTATCTGGAATGGAAGTCAAAAAGTGACCACTTCATCTCATCACAATCACATTATAACTATTATTACAAGTTGATTTTGACGGACTTTGGTAATTCTTCACTCTTTTCAAGTCACAGAATACTCAGTTTACAAGGTAAGCATACGAAATGCACATTTTAATTCATTTCTTATTTTTATAACTAAACATGCTTTGGGGTTGTGTGTTTGTTGATTGTGCATCAGCTGACGACACATTTGTCGCTACCGCGAATTACTTAACTTTATTACTTTATTTTGTGAAAAATAACAATAACAGGGCTTTAAAAAAATTAAAATACTAATTCCCCCCCCCCCCCCCAAATAATTTAAATCATCCTTCCATGTCAGGCGATTAAAACCAGGTGTTTCAATGTTCGATCCCCAGCGAGGCGACCAAAAGATACTAGATATTTTTAGAAGGCCCTGATCCCCAGTCAAAAGGTTGCTAATTTTATCACGATCAAGAGGTTTCGAGTACTCACGACATTCCAGGCTCAGGGTCCTTTAAAAAAATACTTTTCATTCAGTTATTGTTATTATCTTTATTATGGCCGACACATCGTCCATACTTTTTCAAAACTGTTTTTTTTTTTTTTGGGGGGGGGGGGGGGGGGGCTGTTTTTTTATATCGGAAAATTGGGTTTTGTATGTTATGTTCATGGAGAGAGAGAGAGAGAGAGAGAGAGAGAGAGAGAGAGAGTAATATTTTATAATGATAAGATATCTGTAGTGGTAGTATTATTAGTAGTTTTGAAATGCCTATGATGATGACAATGTGAGATAATTATATTAGTGTGATTATTTTTATTATATTTTTAAAAATTACGTACGGCTATGTCGTAGTGGTATGACACTCGCTTTTGGACCGGAAGGTCCTGGGCTCGAGCCTCGCTCGGCGCATAGTTGAACTCTTGGAAAAGGCACTTTGCTCACTTTCTCTCACCGGACTCAGTTGTAAAATGTGTACTTGGCCGTTAACTGCGTTGTCTCTGTCCGAAGAAATTGTAATATCGCCTAACAGACGGTATGTCCCGTTCAACATCCGAAGTGTTGCTGTTATAAACTTTAGCATTGGCATGTATGTGCCTATTTCGCTGTAGTGAATTTAATTTAATTTTTTGTTTTCATCGACAGCTAACATGAAAGAACACTGTTGGCGTTACTGGTGTCCTGACAATCCATAAAGATGCTGGCTCAAGGGCTATTCTGGCAAGGTGTGTTAAGGCAAACCTTTGCCTGTGGCAAAACTCATCAATCAGCAAACCATCATCTGGGCCAGCAGACCAGAGTGTCTGCATGCACTTTTTGACAATGGTTAGTAATGTTTTCAAATCTCCATTGCGCCTTTACATTTTTTATTGGTATTGATAAATAAATGCTCATTTTTCTAAATGAAAATGGCAAAGCATCATTTGAATTGAATTACTACTGAATGTATTAACTTAACGACAGACTATAGTTTGTTGCCAAGAGTTTTGTTCTAGGGATGTAAAACCAATGAAATTTCAAGTGTGTTGGTGTGAATAATGATCATTTTTTAAAAATTGCTATGTCTTTGACAAATGCATTTTATGACAATAATGCCATTTCCAAAAATTGCTAATGAAATGTGTCTCTTTTTTATTTCAATTTTTCCATCCAGAGCAGGATCAACCCTCTTTGTGGAACTACAAAAAAAGTGGTGGCAAACAAGTAGTGTTGACTTTTTCTGTAAGATTTTCAAGGGTTTGGGAAAGCAAATTGCTTTTTATTCAGAATTAGTGCACTATTTAAAGTTTTATTGTCTAAAATAGAATTGATTTTGCAGTTCAACTTGACTAGATATCTAATTTTATACGACTTGTCTCTCAAGTAGAATAAAAAAATGAAAAATGAGGATAGCGTGCCATATCATATTTTGAAAAATCATTTAATATATCTAGAAATCATCTGTATAACCTATTGTATACAGTAAATAATTAGGTTTTGTGATTATAATGATGAATTCATAAGGTATGACATCATATTTGACCACAAAATTATTTTATCTCTGGGCGTAAAAAAAATCAATTTTACAGCATTTTTTTTTATCTAAGGGGTATGGGTTAGTGAACTGATTATAATTTTTTTTAGACTTAGATCAATCTACAAAATTTTCGTTTTCTTGTCCTATTACGGTCATATTTTGAAAGTTTGATGGATCATTTCTTTTAGTTGTCTGCAAAATCAGCCTTTTAACTTTATGTCAAATTATAGAAAAAGCTTGCGCTTTCTCAAATGTCTGTTTTATGTCATTTGTCTGATTTTCTAGCAATCCTACCTCAATCATTTTCCTTTAAATTATCTTCAAATTTATTCAGAATCTTTTCTATGATGTGTTTTACATCATGATGTGCGGGTGGTTGGATGGGAGCATCACCCTTGAATCATATACCTATGATGTTCGCATGGGTGTACGATCCGATAGTGATGTCGTTTCTTCTTCTCTTTACTAGCCTATCCTGCTTCTTTGGTTTGTGATTGTATTTTTGACAGGGGATATTTTTTTCCTGTAAATCCTCTGCCTGTTTGTTCTTGGTTATTTATAATTTAGCTTATGATATCTTTAGGTTATGATTTTGATTGACATTTGTACTATTTTTGTTAGATTGCTTGTTTTTTTGTTTCAGCGGTCTCTCATATAACCTCAATTGTGTTGGAAGAGACCTAAAGCAACAAACAAACAAAAAAAAAACATCATGATGTAAGTGTTTGGGGGTAAATTAAAATTTAGCAATTTTATAAATTTTAAAATTCATTTGTTCCGCGCTAAATTTTCAGTTGAAATCAAATAAAAATTCTAAAAAAATTATTCCAAGAGTTTTCATGATATAGCTATTTATGAAAGAAACATTGTGTTTAAATTTGAAAGAAATTTTTATGCTAGTTTTTGGTGCATCTATGTTAGAAATTTTAGGGTTTTACGTCTAATTTTAGCTTATGTTGCCCCTTAAAAAAGTTTTTTTTTTTAATTGTTATTTTTGGTGTTTAGCATCAAATTATACATTACATTATTAGTTCATGAGATATAATTAAAGAATTTTAGAACTATAAAGCATATTTGACCACTAAAGTAATTTTTTGGTGAATAACAGCAGATATTAAATTATTTCGCAATTTTTTTTCTTAGAGGTATGGGTTAGCGAATCGTTTATAATTTTTTTCAGAATTTGATCAATTTATGTTTTCTTGTTCCATATTGGTTATACTTGATGAATGTTGGCCTTTGTCTGCATAATTAGCTTTATTATCAAATTAAAGACAAATTTTTCATTTTCTCAAAATTTCATTGTGCGTCATTCTCTGATTTTCTAACATTCACATCTGGATTGTTTCCCATCAGATTGTCTTCAAATTTGGTCAGAATTTTTCTTATGATGTGTTTTGCATCATGATGGTTGGGTTTTGGGCTAAACAAAAATTTAGCAGTTTTATGAATTTTTAAATCAATTTTTTTTCCTGTCATGTCACACCAAATTTTCACTAAGAAATCGAAAAAAAAATTCTGAAAAATTTATTTTCAAGACTATTGCTAAACCTATCCATCTTGTTGTAAGAAACATTTTGTGTAAATTTGAAAGAGATCTGTTCGTTGTTTTTTTCTGCATCACTGTAAGAATTTTTGGGGTCTAATCTGAGCTTATATTGTCCCCCCTGGTGGTAGGGATTTGGTGGCTAATAGTATTAGCGCTGGTGTTAGGGACTCAGTAATAGCCATGTCGTAGGAACTCAGTGAGTAAAAGCACTGGTCGTTGGGACTCGATGAGTAAAAGCGCTGGTCGTTGGGACTCGATGAGTAAAAGCGCTGGTGGTAGGGACTCGGTGAGTAAAAGCGCTGGTGGTAGGGGCTCAGTGAGTAAAAGCGCTGGTCGTAGGGACTCAGTGAGTAATAGCGCTGGTCGTAGGGACTCAGTGAGTAAAAGCACTGGTCGTTGGGACTCGATGAGTAAAAGCGCTGGTCGTTGGGACTCGATGAGTAAAAGCGCTGGTGGTAGGGACTCGGTGAGTAAAAGCGCTGGTGGTAGGGGCTCAGTGAGTAAAAGCGCTGGTCGTAGGGACTCAGTGAGTAAAAGCTCTATGACTCAGTGAGTAGAAGCGCTGGTGGTAGGGACTCAGTGAGTAAAAGCTCTATGACTCGGTAATAGCACTGGTGGTAGGGACTCGAAGAGTAAAAGCACTGGTGGTAGGGACTCAGTGAGTAAAAGCTCTATAACTCGGTAATAGCACTGGTGGTAGGGACAGTGTCAGTGAGTAAAAGCGCTGGTGGTAGGGACTTCGTGAGTTATAGCACTGGTGGTAGGGACTCGGTGAGTAAAAGCTCTATGACTCAGTGAGTAAAAGCGCTGGTGGAAGGGACTCGGTGAGTAATTGCACTGGTGGTAGGGACTCGGTGAGTAAAAGCTCTATGACTCAATGAGTAAAAGCGCTGCTGGTAGGGACTGTTTGTGTGTTTATTTGTTTTTGAGGGTTTTACGGCGCTTGCAACACATTAAGGTCATATCAGCGCCAGTAAAAAGGAAGAAATGGGATAGTAAAAAGTTAGAGAATTCAATTAAAGCACCCAAGAAAAGGTAAGACAAAGGGGAATTTGTTCAAATGGGAAACAGATGTAGATTCCAAGAGCACACCATCAAAGTACTTAGTTTAAGATCACCTAAAAGTCTCATCCAGACACAAGCACAGGTCCCGACTAAGAGGAATACACTCAAATGTTAACAAATCAAATATAATATGTAAATAAAACATAATACAGTACATAACAGAGAGATGATTTACAATGAAAAAAATATCATCTCCCAAAACTAACTATACATTCGACTGCTTCCCTCTCAGCCAGAGGATCCGGCCAGGACCAGGACAAAACCAAGTAATCTCATTCCAAGACAAAGACAGAAAGCATGTTGGAAAACAGATATAAGGGGATAGAAGACACAGTATGAACCCCCCTGCCCACATTGGGAGGTCAGGAACCCGCCCAGGTGGTAGGGACTGGGTGAGTAATAGCGCTGGTGGTAGGGACTCAGTGAGTAAAAGCGCTGGTAGGAATTCAGTGGTGTCACTGATTTTATGACATTAGAATATAAAGAAATTTACAACTACAATCAGACTAATGATTTTACAAAAGGTCCCCACAAAAAACTATATCTTTAAATTATTAAACAAGTCTGTTGATTAAATTAAATTATAATTTTATTTTAAAAGATCAAGAAAATGTCAAAATAAAAATGAAAGTTTTGACAACCAACATGTACCTATTCCGTAACATATAAAGACACACAAACAAATCTTGTCTTCTTGCTCCTCTGTAATCTTGACACAGCATTGCTCTGATATTTCGTGAAGATGTGTAGCATGAACACTACTTCACTCTATACCGATCACGACCCAACAAGTATTGAGAACAACCATGCTTCTCAAATTTGTTTTACATACAGGACTTTGCACTATCCTTTTGAATCTGGATAGAGACTTGACCGACTCAATTGTTAACGGGCACCTTTTTACTGTCACACTCTTTTATTGGGATGTGATATTACGACTTATAATGTCCCTTTTTATTTCGTCACTGACCGACCACCTTTGAAATTTTGATATTCTACAACACAGTGTTTGGTCTCCTGTGTTATATTTGTTTTATTCTGTACCGACCTGTATAACACAGTTTCTGCCTTCTCTGTGTTATATTTTTATTGGGACATATAGTAACAGATTTGCCTTCTCTGTACTATGAATTGGTCACCCGTTCACGGACTGACACAGTACAGTAGCCTGCACTATGCCTTGCTATCTTCCGGCCCCAAACGTACTTCACACAATCAACCCTGCATTATGTGAAGGATAGCTAGTGACGTTTGGCGACTGAGAGACGTTGTCATCACAAGATAGCATAGCAACAGGTTTGAAAAATACCAACTTGTGGTTGCCTAAAGCTAATATCCCATTGAGACTTAAGCTCGTTCTACAGTAACGTGACAGCCCCCACCCACGTTAAAAATTTACTTTTTTGGTGGTTTATTACATGAAAATAAATTTTACAAATGGACAATGAGTAAAGGTATTAAGGGAATTCTGTATGAAATTTCCTGTGTAGAGTCACATTTGAAAAATTTCGCAGTCTAACTGTCTCTGTCGTGTCAAGGGCATCTTTATGGTCGCATGTCTCTGTTATCTGGAGTCCCTGTCTGGTCAGTCTGTGTGTCCATAACGTCTTTGGTCTCTCTGTCTGGTCAGTTTGTGTGTCCATAACGTCTGTGGTCTCTGTCTGGTCAGTCGGTGTGTCCATAACTTCTGTGGTCTCTGTCTGGGCAGAGTGTGTATTTATAATGTCTGTGGTCTCTGGTCAGTACGTGCATTTACAATGTCTGGTGTCTCTGAAAAGTCAGAAAGAGGGTTAGAATGGGGATTTGTCTGTATTAAGTCAGTCATGTCAACAATGTCAAAGTCTTTATCTTCAGAGACAAGAGTCAAAAATTGTTCCAACTGGGAGATTCTTTGCAGAAACTGATGTTCTACCATAACTTGAAATAAGCTATTGATCCTGTTTGTCACTGAAGATACAATTCGATACAGTCCTTCCTGTGTATTTGTCACACGTCATACTGGTACAATGTCAGTTTCAGGTTGGTCATGGATTTCCAGTCTTTCGCCCGCCATGACCCTCATCATCTATGCACATAATATTCACAAGTGGATACAAATATCGATTTACTTTGTATGTTGCATCCATAACAAACACATCACAAAAAACACTCAAATCACGCTTCATTCTTCCCGTTACTTAAAACAAATACTCAAAACCACCATCCTCATTCACACTGAACTTTGTTACACCTCCTTCCTCCTCTATCTCTCTCAGTAATTCCTGTACCGTCTCACCGTCCGTCCTGTCAATATCAGTCTTGAACAATCTCCGCTGCAAATCTTCGACATCTTTAGGCAATACATTTTATCCTTGGCTTGATTGAATGTATTGCCTAAGTTGGGTTGTGGACACCTTTGTTTTAGCCATAGCCTTCACTGTCTCATTCACGAGGGGCAGGCGATTCTCCGGATAAAGTGAGGATGGCTAAATGTAAAAAGAAAAAAGATTAAAAGTACAAAATTGTATGCAATAGCATTCAATTCAGACCTGCCAGCTAACAAAACAATAAAAAGCATTTTATTTTTTATTGACAATTTAAAGACAAAAATCTGCATATAAACCCATAATGCACGAGTTGTGTTTGTCACTCTAAAATACTTGAATGAACTAAAATGCAACAGGCGCTCATCAAATTCAAGGGTTAAATGAATGACTGCAGAATTCCCAACAAACGTCGCTTCATTGTCTTTCTAACATTTCATGGCATACAAAAACGCAATAGAGTGGTCACCATTTATAATTAGTCCTCAGAAATCAAGCACTTATAACTGCATCGTACTCATAGTCAAAGTCAAATTTTATTTTGAAAAGTCTATGGACAACCATCAAATCTTAAAATTCCTTATCTGGAACAAAAAAAAAAAACAAAGACAAAAAAAAAAAAAGACCCAAAAAAATACCACCACCTAGATCTGCTTATATTGTCTTACAGGACTTAATAGCGCTTACAACACTATAAAAAGGATGATGATATGGTGACTGATTCAATAAATAGGGAACAGTAGATTTCACGAGCACCTCAAAGATGTACCAATTTTGACATTACCTCAAAGTCTCACCGAGACACAAGCAAAGGATCCTGCTAAAACATTTACATAATGCAATAATATTCAAAACCTATAACAGTACATAACAGAGAGATGATTTACAGTATAAAAAATCATCTCAAGAAGAAAGGTACTGTATTTGACTGTCTGCCTCCCAACTAAAGACCCCCGCAAGGACCAGGAAAAAAATGAGCAATCTTAATCCATAACAAAGACAGGGAGCAACATGGAAAGGGAAAACAAATATAAGGGATAGAAAAATGTGAACTCTCTGCCCAGAACCCTTCCAAGAAATTTTTTTTTTAATAAAAAAAAATACAAATTCTGGAACAGTCAATTTTGTCACAAGCTGGTCATCATCTCTCCATCTCAGTGCGCCACCTTGAATGTATCGTAATAAAATATGAGTTGGAATGGCTGTTGTTCTTTAAACATTTGGTCCTGGTGTCAACAGTGCATTTACCTAACTAATCTATTACTATATATTACACTCAATAGTGGGAGGGGGGAGGGACAATTAAGGTACTGAAAATATAAAGTAACAAGAAAAGAAAAAATAATACATATTTATAAAAAAAATTGAGTCTAATTGCGACTAAAATAGAATTTGCAATTAATTGCTGTCAAGTGTAAAATTTTCGGCAGCGAAAAACTGCAGGGACAAAATGTCGATGGAAAATAAGTATAAAATGAATGAGTCTTACCAATTTATCGCATGGGTGATTTTCATGGTTGTGATTAGCCCCTGTAACCCTCAGAAGCCAGTATTAATTTCAGAGTCCTGCATGGTAAGAAAAACTTTTTATTACAAAATAATAAAATTATCCACAACATAGTATGATAAAATATTAATAGCGTTGTCACTTGCATACCTCAATTGTGAAGGATTTCAACATGCAGATTATAGAGCAATTGAAAATAAATCTTAATAAGACATTCAATAATAATACTAATCCAGCGCAATCAGATTTTTTGAACAAATCAAGTCTTTCACTTTTTAAAACTGTTCTGGTAATAGTTGAACTATTGTCTTGCTGTATTACATCGTGCAGCCCGCCCACTGAAGACTGTAAATGAGCTGCAGATAGGCACACATTGCCTCTTCCTCTGGATGTTTTAAAATTCAGAATCAGTTTGATTGCTTTATTAAAATTGTCTTGGCAATCAAGATAGAAAAGCTGATGGTGATAATTTACTTCCGAGTTATGCTGAAATATTATAACCTTGTGCATATAATATTTTCATTTTTTTTAAATATGTAAAAGTAAAAAAACACCTCCTGCCCCCGTCCAAAAACAACCTCCTACCTCTGGTTAGGGCGAACTCCTTTGCTTGAAGTCAATTGCTTTTTGCCCTGCTTGCATTCATAGACACAAAAGTCATAAATTAGCCAACTTTCCTCAGGGTGATATGATGGAAGCTGAAAAATACGGAATATATAAAAGATCATAACATAAACACCTAAATATTAAGTTAAAAATTGCAATATTTTCTCCAACTGAGACAAAGGTGTTACAGTTCAGTACGTTAGAAGAATAAGAAAGTAAGTCGAGAGTTTTCTCGAAGAACTTAAATTTGTGACGTGGTACTCAAATCAGGGACTAGGTCAAAAGCTGAATGGCACAAATGGAAAGCCAAAGGCATGTTGTTTTCAATATTTAAAGTCAATAAAAATTCAAATTCTGTGCATTCTAATATTAGGCAAACAACTACAGACCACACTAAATTGAATTGTATTAAGTAAAAGGATCTTGTCACATTCAATCAAGCTGTCATTTGAGAAAAATTACTTCATTATAAATTGAAGTTCAGATCGCATGTTTGAAGCCGTATTAGGAAAATTCATGTATCTGTGTATAAGCCAAGTTTCATCAAAATCACAGTGGCAACGAGTGTCTAATATTTGCCACCAGATACACTCGTAAAATTTGAGTGTAGGCCTATTTAGCAAAATCATATATTAGGAATGGTTTATACTACATCATAAAGTAGCGCATGCCCGTCATCATCCTGCATCTTTTTTATATATATAAATATTAAAAAAAGAATTGAGCTTTCATAAGCCGCAATATCCACCAAACATGCTCAAAGCACTTTACAAAGGATCCATGACTAGCAGCAACACGTAACAAGTAGAACGTTAGGCGATGTTTTTCTTCTGACAGACAACGCTCTTAGCGGATAAGAAATCATACACATGAGTACAGTGAGAGAATGTGAGTCCTTGATGAGGCTCGACCCCAGGACCTTCCAATCCGGAAGTGAGTGCCACACAGCCGCATATATCTTGGCTGTTCTTGAGAATTTGCCAAACACCTACAAACTAATTAGTAAAAAGAGGGGAGATGGGCAGAAATAGACAGACAGATACACACTCAGAGAGAGAGAGAGAATAATATCAGTTGCCTGTGGTGTCAGTCCGTTTAGGAGTGAGGTGGCGGAAGAAGTAGTCTAGCATTAGTACTTGGGTAGTAGTAGTAAGTAGTAAATAGGGGAGGTCTTCTGCACGTTCCTTGAGCTAAGGAAAGTATTCCTTCAACTAACCTTAAAATAAAAATAAAAACATTGTACATTTCCAACACTTGGACCTGCACTATGACCTATAACTAAAACTAACAGACAAAAAAAAAACCCGCTAAGACTCCTCTCCAGTACCTTTCAATATTTCAAATTGAATTATAATGGCTGCGGAAAACTAAAACAATGGTCATATAAGGAAATTTACAAATCAATCAAGTTGTTCTACAGGTTTTAAAATGAAAATATGAAGTAACAAGATATCACTCTAATATAGTGACACCTAACTAACACTAGACATCACACCAGCAGCAATGCTGAGCGGAGTAATTTTACTTTTTTCACTAGCAACCAAGTTGCCACATTGGATTTTCTTTCTTTACTTTTTTTTTTAGTGTTCTGCTAATGTGCAATCTACATTTAAAATAAAAAGTGGCATCTTTCATTTCTTCTAATTCTTAACAGACACGATTATGTCCACTTCACATCTCAACAACAGGGACAATTTTTTTCACTTCTTGAGGCAGTTTTTTCTTACTTCTTTTAAATTTCATTTTTTTAAAGCTTCTTTATTGATTTGATTATAAGTTCTATTGTTCTTCTTTTATTATAATTTCATTGTCAATATCATTTTCATCCGTCATCAGCATACTTTTACAGTACTTTTACCATGTTATTCTTACGCTCTTACAGTTACAGTACAGCAGAGCGATACCTAACACAGACCTTTAAAGTGCTACTAAATTTGAAAAATTAAAATAAAACGTTTGACAAAAGATCCACAGTTCAAAAGCTAAAACAATTATAAAGTGAAACTACCTCGAGGCTCGAGGAACATCGGGGGTAAGGTCTCCCGCCCATACTGGGCACTGGGGGACTGGAAG
Organism: Berghia stephanieae; assembly: GCF_034508935.2. Taxonomy (NCBI): domain Eukaryota; kingdom Metazoa; phylum Mollusca; class Gastropoda; order Nudibranchia; family Aeolidiidae; genus Berghia; species Berghia stephanieae. The sequence continues at coordinate 34,966,383 of NC_088360.1, forward strand.
TCTAGAGAGCTGCGCCGGTGGAACCCGTAATTTAGTTTCTTAAACGGTTCCGATCATTCAGGAGAGGAGTAGTACCTATCTAGTTGTAGTTATTAGTAGAAGAAGAAGAAGAAGAAGGAGCATGTTCAGGTTCAAGTTCAACCCTCTTCTTTAACTTCTTAGTAGGCACTTGCAAGAATTTTTCAAAATAGTGGCTATGGGTATTAATTTAGCGTAGAAAAATAAAGGGGAGTGAAACATTAACTAGAGTGAAAAATTATCGCTCTGTCTCAACTGGTTAAAAAGTTATGACCGTTTATGTGGTGGAAAATCTCTAATTAATAGGAAAAAATGTGACAAAAGCACAGCATCCCAATGGATAATCACGTATAATTCAGAAACAGCTTCAGATACAACTTTCAAATTTTTACATGTGGTAAATCAACATCTCTGTAATACATTGCAAACAGAAAATGAATTATTTTGAGAAAGAAAAGTATAGTTTAGAGCTGAGACAGCTGAAATCAAGGAAAAATTAGGCAGTTTAGTGAGCAGCAGCAGTGGCAGTCAAATTTTGACCCAACTCGCCCATAGGAAAGTTGTGACTGGAAATTGCCGTTCGCGTTTTAGGGGGTTCAATTAAAGATGCATAACTTCGTTATAAAGAGGAATATCGCAGATATTTTGGTATCATTATTTTCGTCTTTCAATTTCCTTTTAAATGGTGCCAATTAAGGAAAAATCCCATTAATATTTCCAGAAGTTATATGAAGTTAAAATTTGGCAATTTTCAAATGCATTTATTTTTTTATTTACCGCGTGTGTTTTTAAAATTTAAACGCTTGTTTTTAGAATAACATCTAAACTTTATTCATGCCAAATTTCAGGGCTCTATATCGATGCGCAGACACCTTTTAACTCTGCGCCGAAATGCCTTGTTTACATTATCTTCTCATCATGGCTGCCGGGCGATATCGATATCCATATCGATATTTTAAATTTAGTTATGTATTATGTTAAATTTAGTCCATAATATTTTCAGTACTATTATTTCCTATGTTTTTATTTTGAATACATACTTTCCAACTTTATTTATAGGCATTTTAAAGTTTTTGTTTTAAAAGTTTGTATATTTCTTCTCTTTGTGAAATTCGATATTAATAATATCGATATTTTAAAAATACCAATTGCTTTAATTTAATTTTATTTTACTCTGCCATCAAGTCATCAAGTTTCTTTCCCATATGTTTAGATATGTTTATCATGTGTATCCATATTTTAAAGGCCTTAGCCTTAATAATTATTATGGTAAGAAGTTCTGTCAGTTTTGACACCCCCATACATTGAGAGAGAAGGGGGGGGGGGGGATAAAATTATATTAATTGTCAGTTCAAATGATGTAATAGCAATAAACCCAAAGTGGTTCAGCAGAATTTTTTAAAGTATTAAAAGCCAGAACTTTCCTTCTAATTATAATAGGGAATCTGTTTCAATTTATTTGAACTTTTTCAATCTACCATTTTATTTGATTTATATGCAATTAAATTGCCATAGATACACAACATGTTTATATCTTTTCATTTAAATACTCTCAAACCCTTTTTTATTCTCTAAAAGGGTAATTATTTGCAATTGTTTCAGTGAGATATTGGGGATAAATCCAAAAGTGATAGAGCAAATTCTTTCTTACGTCTAGCCGAGTTTTTGATTATGTAACATTTGCGTCATATTATGTAATAATGTGTTAATTTGAAATGTTTATCTTCCTCTTTATTAATGTAAATGCATTGTCCTCGATAAGACGAACATTTTGGTATACAATATATGATAAGAACTCCATATTGACTGTTTTAACCATTTTTTATTAACATCACGCGTTTTCGGTCACAAGTTTGCAATGGTAATTTTGGGGTAAAAATCGGTCTGAAATTTCAGACTTTGAACTGCCGTAACTACATTTCTAATCAAGATAGAAACAAAATTCAAACTGTTTTGTAATCTGTGTTGCCAGCTCTTTCATATGACATTGGTTTCAAGTGTGTGAGGTACATTTAGAATTTCTATTAAACTCCCTAGAAAAATAGATCACGACATGCAAATGAATGGCCGATTGGAATTTTGGAAAAGTCAATAATAAAATATTTATTCACATGAAGATAGACCAAATACACCACTGAATCGGCGTCATTTAGTTGTTTACTTTGAACTTTTCAAAATGAAAATAGACCTCATGCAAGCAAAGATATGAACTGACAAATGTTTGAGGTGGTGTACTCTTCTTAGTTGATAGAGTTAGAGTTAGAGTGAGAATGACGAGAAATGAGTTGCCACTTAATTAAGGAAAAAAATTGTCGTATCTAGTTTACTTACCTTCTTTGTTGACTTTTTAATAAAAAGTACATTATTCTCATTTTCGAATGTTTTCAAATTGGAGAAAAGATGAGAATGTCTCGTTTACCGAGAGGGCCATTTTTTTTTGCTTCACACTTCTCAAAGACAGACCGCGAAAAGTGGAGGCTGGGGTCGGCTGGTCCTTGAAAGCTCACAAATGCAACTTAAAACGCATAAGAGTGCTGGGAGTAGCTACAAATAGGTAAAGGAGCGGTGGTTTGCAACTTTAAACACATAAGAGTTCTGGGAGTACAAATAGTGAAAAGCGGTAGTTTTCGCTATTTGTAGTGGTAGTACAAATAACCACTTCGTTATTATTATTATTATTATTATTATTATTAAAAGAAGAATGAATACATTATATACAGTCAAGATGTCCTGTCCCGGGTCGTGTCAGTTTTTCTTGGTACTGATACCAGTAATGGAATTCCCCAAAATCAATATTACACAGCTTTCAACCAAATACACTAAAACCTTGTTATACCGCCAGGAACAGGACCAATAGATAGCTGGTGGTATAACGTGAATGGCGGTACAAGGAGAGCTGGACAGGGGAAGCTATATTATTTATTGTCGTAGTAGACTTCTAATAAATGCATTGACGTTATGAAACGATGATGCCCAATATGTTGTTGTTCTTCTTCTTATTATTATTATTATATTAAAATAATAATAGTAGTAGTTGTAACAGCAGCTGTAGTAGAGTAGAAGTTGTGTTATTGTTATATATTCATTATTATTATTATTATTATTATTATTATTCGTATTATTATATGTATTATTATTATTTTATTATTATTAGTAGTAGTAGTAGTAGTGGTAGTAGTAGTAGTAGTAGTAGTAAAATAGGACTCTCGTAGTCTCCGGTAGTACTAAGACACACCTACAAACAGAAACACAGCATTGTGGGTCTAGGCGATGGTGTGTGTTCTCGCACAGGTGCCAAGGCATTGGTGTTACGTACGTCAAACGGTTTTGAGCTGGCGGCATAATGAGCTATATTTTCTATGTTTAAATAAGGATTTTACTCTGTCAAGCGTTGGCGGATGGCGGTATAACGAATTATTTCATTGTTTTTACACAGAAACCAAACCGTTACACAGCAAAAAGCAGGCGGTATGCGAGAATGGCGGTACAATGGGGGGGGGGGGGGGGGGGGAGCTGTACTACAATAAGGTTAAAGTGTAGGCTGATGAGAAACGCTCCCCACATCACCCACTATGTGCAAGACGGTCTGTCTTTGTAAGCTGCCCTGGCCAATCCTGGTCTGAGTGTTGGTAAATGAGTCAAGACTTCTTATCCCCCTCTCCCCAAAATCACTTTCTTAATTTCTCTTATAAACAATGCCAATGCTCAGCTTCTCGGCTTCGATATTTTCGGAAAGGTCAACGCCACTATTACTGGTACTTCAGTGTCGATACCACTCGACAATAGTTAAATTTTAGAAGACGCCATTATTGCCAATGTGGAATCAGATTGAGGAGAGTGCATCATTGGGACCAGTTTCTGTCCATTCTTTTTATATATTTTTTTTCTGGTCTTTTTTTCTTTAACTTGGTTTTTTATGTTTGTTTTGGGTTTTTTTTTAGTGTTTTTTTTTTTAATAACAAATGTTTCAAACTCTTTTCATCAGAAATTATACACTGGTCCGTGATTTACCTGAATTAAAGTTCAAAATAAATTCTATATTTCTTGAAAGTGAGTTTACTTGTTTGATTTTTAGGTTAAAAAAGCAATAAAAATTCACTGTGTATTGTCCTCGTGAATTTCTTATACAATGACAACATTTATCCGTAAAAATAAATCACTTCTTCTATACATTAGAAACAAAAAAGTCGTCCTTCAGAGTTATGATTATTGTTTTTTTGGGATTTTTTTTGTTTGTTTTGCCTTCTTTTAGTTATAGGGGTTTACAGTACAGACGATACTTCAATTATTTCACCCTCCCTCCTAAAAAGAATTGTGATCTAGATATCGAGCAGCAAATAAAATATGAGACAAAGGGGAATAGTTCAACAAAGATTAGAGGTAGATCCAAGAATGATATCCTTGTTTTTGTTTGTTTTAAGGGTTTTACGGCGCTTGCAACACATTAAGGTCATATCAGCGCCAGTAAAAAGGAAGAAAATGGGATAGTAAAAAGTTTTAGAATTACAATTAAAGAAAATACGTAAGACAAAGGGGAATTGATTCAAATAGGAAACAGATGTAGATTCCAAGAGCACACTATCAAAGTACTTAGTTTGATATCACCAAAAAAGTTTTTTTTTTGTTTGTTTGTTTGTTTGTTGCTTTAGGTCTCTTCCAACACAATTGAGGTTATATGAGAGACCGCTGAAACAAAAAAACAAGCAATCTAACAAAAATAGTACAAAAGTAAATCAAAATCATAACCTAAAGATATCATAAGCTAAATTATAAATAACCAAGAACAAACAGGCAGAAGATTTACAGAAAAAAAAATATCCCCTGTCAAAAATACAATCACAAACCAAAGAAGCAGGATAGGCTAGTAAAGAGAAGAAAAAACGACATCACTATTGGATCGTACACCCATGCGAACATCATAGGTATATGATTCAAGGGTGATGCTCCCATCCAACCACCCGCCCAAAAAAGTTTCACCCAGACACCAGCACAAGATCCCACTAAGTAAGAGGAATACACTCAAATGGTTACAGATCATATTTTAAAAATAAAAAATAACAATACATAACGGAGAGATGATTTACAAGGAAAAAAATATCATCTCCCAAAACTAAAACTATACATTCGACTGTCCCAGCCAAGGACTAATGACAGGGTCAGGACAAAACCAAGTAATCTCATTCCAAGACGAAGACAGAAAGCAATTGAAAAACAGGTACAGGGGGACAGAAGACACAGCAAGTATAATTTCCAATGTTCCCCAATCCCAAAAGGAATTTCAATCACAAATGATAAACCTCATTCATCGATATGTCATCTTGTTAGCAATGGTAAAGTGATGAGCACAGAACAGACACTGTAAAGCTTAGAGGAATAGAAGACAAGAGCATAATCTTGGTCTATTGTCTACTCAAAACATTGCTCCAGTTTTATATCCTTGCTTGTCTGCGTCTGTTATTATTTCATTTCTAAGGTGGGGGGGGGGGGGGGGGGGGGGGTTGTGAAGGGTTTTCTCATCCTTCATTTTTCAGTATACAGTAAAACCTCGCTTTACCTGTTTAGTGTGGTTTTACTGTGAAATAATCTTGATAGCTGGGAATCCAGTGTCATCTAAAGAAGATAGAGCCTCAACCTAGATTCGAATGCTGAATAAATAGCTTTTTACAAGCCATAAAATTATGTGACAAAATTACTTTATTTGGATTACTTTGTAGCGGAGGCGAAAACTCTCCTGATGTGCAATATCATTTTCAGCGGACAAGATGTATTTTCACATCTGTACATCAATCAACTTCTTGGTAATAAGAATAAGAATACTCTGTCATACCTGTGAGGCGAAATGCCCTAGCATCTCACTGTATTGAAAGCTTCAATAACTTAAAGTCATAATCATGGCCGTCCTTTGACTTAATTTCAATATCTATGTTTTTATCTCTCTCCTTACCAGCCATATTCAGAATTTCCTCAAAACATCATACCTACCCAGTACAAAAATAGATTTGTCTTAAACTGAGAAGCAACAGGTACATTCTATACATATTATTGTTCAGCAAAGAGCTCTACAACACATTGTCGAGTTTTTATCTGTCCCTGTGGAAAGTTGCCATTTAAAACCCCAAAAGTTGCAAAAAGTTGCCATAAAAAAGGGCAAAAGTTGCCATAAAAAGGGCAAAAGTTGCCATAAAAATTGCCAAAAGTTGCCAAATTTTGCAGAACATTATCTGACAAGGGGGGGGGGGGGGGGAAATTGCGATTCGCAAACGCACAAACAAAGGCCAAAGTTTCAATTTAAACCACATCTGTTTATTACCTCAGCAGCAGTAATAATAATAATGATAATGATAATAATACAGTACTCGCGTTATACCGGCACGGTCAGTCATCACCAAAAAGTGTGCTAGTATCCGATCGTGCCGGAATCCGATAAAGGCTTAAAGTACTGTAGTGCATAAAAGTATAAAATTATAAAAGAATCTACATGTTATAAAACAAAAGTGTGACCAAACCTAATCAAAAAGCTAACAAATGTAAAAGAACAAAGCCTGAAATTAAAAGAATACATTTATAATAGTTTCTTTTGTTAGTTTTAGATCCAATCGACCGCATTAGATCATATACCGGATCGCTGAAACAAAAAGCACAAATCAAACAACAAAACATCATAATCATCATAACTGACAGATGATTTACAGACAAAAATATATTATCCATCAAAAAACTAAATACGTACATAATTATAATATCATAACAAAATAAAATCATAAACATAAAATAAAAGGACACTGTACTAATTGAAACTCATGAACATCACTATGAGGAGTGAAGTCCAGCCAAGATCAATAAAATCAGTTTGGGCCAACCGTGTGGTGCAACCTAGCTACATGTAAGCAAGGAGTATGCCACTTATAATTGAGTGCCATATGCAATGAAGTTGTTATAGTATAAAAATACTAACGCGAAGCCCAGTCTCCAAGAGTTGTGCGGTCAAAAAAAGCTCAGTATCCAGTTAGTTAAGGGAAAAGTCCACCAAAAAAAAAAAAAATCAGGAAAATCGCAAAAATCGCGGAAAGTTGCTGGTAACAGCTAAAATCGCGGCCGCGAAAAACGACGGGGACAGTTTTATAGCTTTAAACAATATACATCTTTAAATTTTGTGATGTACAAAAGAAATTAGAATGAAAAAATTGGAGGTTGTATCGCAATGAATTGAATATATTATTTATTGTCGGTAAAATACATATTATGCAAAACATCAACTGGTAACAATGACAACAAAATATTAAAATAATAATTTTAAAAAATAATGATGTATATTTTCTTAATAAAATCTGATTTAAAATCAGAAAGGCTTTAAGGCTTTTCACCAACATAACAATATAAAAAAATATTTTGCACATAAATTAAATATATTATACATAAAAATTGACATATCTCGCTGTTTCATTAGATTTGAATATCAAATATACTTACAGGAACAGAAAACAGATCTGAACAAGTCTGAGAATCTGCTACCTTTGTCATAAGAGTCTCTCAAACCTATTCAAATCTGTCTCCATTCTCATGTGCTCTGGCAGATTATTCCATGAAACTGCAGCAGCATAACGAAAGGACTGTTTACCAAAATGTTTGGGACATTACAGTATCATATTTTCTTTCTTTGAAAGTTACTAAAGTTTCTAGACGTTTTGGGGATAATTTATGGAGAATTTTGAATGTGACGATTTTCCTATGGTTGGTGAGAAGAGGGTTAATGAACAGCGGTCAAAGTTTGAGAAATCATTTCCACTCATTTTATTTCCTATCATCCCAGTAATGTTGATAATGTTAAGTGACTGGAAGGAAGACAACGGCGAATTTCTGGTCTTGGCATTGTGTCCTTGGGTAAGGTAATTCCACGCATTACCCCAACTGAACTAGGAAGTGAATGAAAACTCAGTTGTAGACAATGATGGATATTGAAAGAAAGCTAGTACAAAAAATGGCTAACAGGCTACCTCCATAGTATGACATTGACATGGAAATTGTTTTATGTGGCCTTTTGATGGAATAAATATAAAGCATTGTGAAGTGCGATGAGCATGGAAAATATGGAAATGTGCTATACATAAACATGCATGTTTATTATTTGCAATAATAATGATATACACATTATTTCTCAAATAACCCTATCAGAAAGCTGTCGTGACAAGCTTGTGAGACTTTTTGCTCGTCTTAGCCTTGATTCCCATTTCATACAACAATTTTAGCTGAATGACCTCTGTAAATGATCCCATAGTCATCATCTGAAATTTGCCTGATAAACGGAAATATCTGAAAGAAGAAAGAGGAATTTATTTCAATAAAATAAACTGTTGATCACATTCTTGATATTACAGTGCAACCTCTGGATAACGACACCCCTGAATAACGACAACCCCTGGATAGCGACATTGACCTCTGGTCCCAAATTTTTTGCTATATGTTATTAGTTATAAAAACCCCAAAAGTAGCAATGACTATCCCGCACAAATCTTTGGGCCTCTTTTTCGCTCACGAAGTGCCCGAATTCGCATCAAAATATGGGACGAAGCCGTTTCGTATATGCTATTTTAAAAAATTATTTACGACGTTGTTTATTGATGAATATGACTGAAAGTTGGCACACAGAAAAAAGGTCATTTTAGATTATGTCAAGCGACAAAACTCGTGCGATTACCAGAAGATCGTTAAACAAAGATTTTTACTCTTTGGAGTAAAATATTTCTAAAACTACCGGGCGTGGAGGTTTTGTCGCTGACAAGGTAATACATGAACATTTCTTCTTTTTGGTTGTAAAATTTCATATGAATATGACGAGTACTTTTCCCGTATTTTACAAAACACCATCCTAATTTGCTCTTCAAGTTTCAATCTTTTAATCCACTTATTACGCAAGATACACCAAAGGTCGAAAAAAAAATTCCGAAAAAGCGTCCCATATTTTCGCGTTTTTTTTTCCTCTTTGCGGGTCATCCAAATAAATGACACCTTTGAAACTGCATAACTTGTTTATTTATGAATGGATTTTCAAAATTCAAAAACATTTTTACTCAGTGGAGATAGGGCTTTGATATTAGACAAAAAATTTCCTCAAAAAGAGAAAAAAACATTTTTCATAGTCATTGCTACCCAAAAGAACGACATACATTTTAGTAAAACCCCTGTTTAGCAACATCATTATAACAATAATTGGCAGTTGATGCAGATGTTTAATACTCAAATATCGTCAACTCTAAATGCCCTTTTAGCCTCCCAATGAGATTGCTTTGTTACCGACCAATCAGAAAACATGTTTACTACACTGCGTGGAATCTGCACTTGCTAACAGTAAAGAAGTTGATCAGTCGATAGTACTCTCAAGGGTCCATTAACCGTCCATGATAGCTACCTGTCTGAGGTCAGTTGAGGTTAGCTGATATCAGGCAATGCCGTGTCCAATGGGGGCAATTAAGGATATTTATGGGCTAATACGTAATATGTTGGAATAGCCGGGAAAGCAGAAACAGCCTCTTTCACTTTATTATTTTCATATGAAACATTGGTTTGGGGGTGGGGGGGTTGTTGTTTTGTTTTTTTAATATCGCAAGACTTAGGTCTACTAATTTTTAAGTGCTTATAAATTTTGGTGCACTTAAAAAAGTATCTCAGTATTCAAATATCATCAGCAGTATCGTATGGATTTCATTTTAATTAAAATCTAAACTAGATGTGTACATCTATGTTCTCGTGGGAATTTATCATATTGGGAATATATTTTCTTGCTTTATTCTCAGTTTTGTTAAATGGTGTTCAAGTACTGCATGTTTATGATCAAAACAAAGACAATACACATTTGAAAGTGAAATCGAAACTGGTATAGATACGAGTAGAACGAAGTTGACATCACTCAGGTGCACATAGTTATGTGTGTTAGTCCATTATTTTTCAGGATGGCAATGTTGTGAGTTTCTTAGCCAAGCGTACAGCATCTATATTCTTTGTAAATAGCAGAAATACTCATTCTAACGCTTTTGGATGTGTCTTCTCTCAGGCATCACACTGTTAGGTATTCATGTGTTTCACCACGCCCCCCCTTTTCCGACATCTTGAAAACCCCGGAATAATGACATAATTTTCCGGTCCCGGGTAATGTCGTTATCCAAGGGTTGCACTGTAATTTATTGACTTATTCACATGTTAAAATTAAGACTAACACCTTTTCGCAAACATTTTTCATATTCATCACTGGAAATAATTAAACTCATTTCTCCAAAAATCTGACTGAAAACTTCTGTTTCTTTATTTCATTATAATTAATCTATCCTTAAAAGAAAAAAAAAATAAGGTTGGGGGTCAAAGTTCTGTACAGCCCATGTTAAATTTTTGCAGAAAAGCACAGAATTACTGGCAAATCTAAAATTATAAGACTGATTTACAAGAAACTTTCAAACCTTTCTTAAGGATGATTCTAACACCCGTTGACTCAAATGAGTACTTATGAAATCTGCTTGCAGCTTTGTTGCCAAATTCATTTCCACACACCTACAGACTTTATTACTGTACCGATTTTGATAGTTGAGCTCAACGATTTCTTCTCAATTTATGTTAATTTCCACAATAAAGTAATGTAATAATAAAATAATTTTAAAGGTGTGTGCATGTTTGTAATTGCCTTTATTTCCCTGCAATATTTTGGGTTCTCCACAAATTAACTCACAATTTGAAAACAATTGAAGATTTCAGTTGGATGTATTCTGAAAATATCGAGAAAATAAGAGATTGAGATAATTTTTTACCAATGTATTATTTCACTTTTATTTTATGATATGTTATTACACCACTTAACCTATTAATATCTTGCACGATAATCACATCATTTATTTTCGCCTTTGGGAAAGAGATCTAATCATTTCTTATTTTAACTCTCCTGTTCACATGACGGATATATTGTAAAGATATGGAGTGGAAAAAAAAAACCAAACACAGCAAATAACCTAATAATAATAAAGGTTTCTGCAGTTGAATACTTTATTGTTTCATGATGTAAACACGAAATGATTTGATTTTATGTTTGAGATAGGATCTTTTAAAGTTTGTTTAGTCTTGGACATTGAAATCAACAAATATGTCCCGGTTATTTATTTATTTTTTATTTTTTTCATCGAAGACAAAAGTTGCGTCAATGGTTCACTTGACTACCATTCAAATAAATGACACTTTAAAGCCTTGATATCAAATTAAATCAAAACAGCTTTACATATATTTTGCATCATGATAATTTCCCAGAGCTGTTTCCTTACAATACAACCACTGGAATCCATAGATCTTCATAAACCATTTGAGCCAAAGACTTTCATACATGATGATCCATTAGGTTCTTGTCGGGCAGTTTGTGGTAGAAACTGCTCTTTTGGAATTCAGATAGTTTTGTTATATTACGAATATCTTCTGAAAAATGTAATGATTTCTGCCATTAATTGATGCATAACTCGATAATATACACCACCAAATCCGTGTAATTTCCAGGATTCACTTTTGGATTAACAAATTAACAAGTTTTCTTTTTTTTAATTTGCCATAACAAGAAAACAAACAAAAAACATAATTTTACCAACAAACACTATCTTCATCTATATATAGTTGAAAAGCTGTGGTTTTCTTAAATATGAATAATTCAGTACACAGTACAAATTATCAGAATATAATAAGCAATATCAAGTCCTATTATTGTATACACTAAACATTCAATATCATGTCACGTTGGCATCACCCAATATTCATTTACTTACTTCTTTCCTCTAATGTTGAGCACAGAATTATTTATTAGTGATTCATAGTACTTTTTGGCCAAATTTGAACATAAGACATAAGCATTATGATGAAATCCACTCAATGAAACTGTTACCTTTCTAAATAGAGAACAGCAATCCATGCCAAGATGGCTATAACTTCTGTAATGCCACGTCCCAGAGGGCAAAGCCACAATATCAACCAAGCAATCAGAAACATGGCCATTGTGATGAAAGTCAAAATAATGTTGCATGTTGCAAAATAAGGTCCTGTGCGATATGTGTCAATACAAAATTTGAACAGGATGTGAAGACAGTAGCAAGTAAACAACACCTTAAAGAAAATGCAATCCACTGAAAAAAAAAAAGTAAAGAACAACGTTATGTATGTCGATAATAATAAAGACAATGAATGAATTGTTAGCGATAATATAAATATTTAATTTAAGAAACATTGAAAAAACATTCTGGACGGAATGCTCCTTATACTTGTCAATATAAACAGTTTTGATATTCTGAGTACCGTCAAAACACATTAAAAAATATGTACTAACATTTAGAGAGCGTAATAATTGTGTTTCTTTCTTTATTAATTTTCTAATTCATTTTTTAAAGGCTTTTCCATGCCAATCTTAAATTCATAATGAATACTAAGGTATAAATGGAGCAAAGCTTACTAATGCAAATACTTGTAATATAATAATGAGAATAAGGCTTTGACCTTAAAACTTAAAACACACACACTGCTGATTAGATTAACGTAACAGACTTCAGTTGGTCATAAAATGACTTCCACCAAGAGTAAGTCTCCTAACCTGTTCCGATCAAGGCACTTAAGCTGCTTGTGTAGGCAAAGACATCCAATATGTTGATAAGGGTTGACTCCAAATGTAAAAGGTCACAGAAGAACAGGGTCCAGTAAAATATAGGCTCATAAAGAATATCAATAGCATTGGTCAGTGTATTCTGCATAAGATAGACAAAAGCATACAAGTAAAATGCTCATTTGTGCATTAGACCTCTGTCAACTCCCTTGACATATGACACACAGAACCTGACCTTTGAGTACCTTTATGATGCCATTGATCAAAGGGGGGGGGGGGGGGGGGGGGGGAGAGGTGGCAGAGGGTTTACACATTGCACCATAAACTGAGAAGTCCAGGAATTGAGTCCCGTTTCAGGCCCTTTGTTCTTTTTCTTTAAGTTGGGCCAAATTCTTGATTGCCAATTCACTCTTGGTCAACATGAACAATTTCTGTTGACATCAGATGTTTGATGGATTATCTGTATTCGTTCAAGGAATGACTAGGTGACAGCATCTAATGTGCCGCATGGAACGGATATTTTATTATATCGATTCATCTATTTTCGTTACTAGCACAATCATTCAGAATTTGAAGGTGGAATGAATTATGCTGTATTTTGTGTTTTTAATTTTTACAACAACAAAATTGGGATGCCACATTAATTAAGAAAACTATCTTTTTGTTCCCTAATTATGCAAATTTTTGGGATTGGAAAATCGTGCAGCATAAATTTTTAATCAAGCTCTTTTGTTACATACCATCAGAAATATCAAATCTTGTCACGTTCCATGCCTGATATAAAATGTCACCTTATTTGAAACATGCTTGCCAAATACTCTAGAAAACGATTTACAAAAAAAAAAGGAACACCAAGCAGTCTTATCTGACTATTAAGTATAATTGTCATTGATCATGAGATCAATGACATATAGCTGACTCTACTCCTTTCATATTTATCAGAGGCTAGTGGTTTGTTACTACGATAAGACAAGCAATGGTGCTAAAAAAATGTTTAAAAATCTGTTCAATGGGAGACAATTGGTGACTCTAAAAAATAGCCCACCAATAGAATCAAGACAAATATAAATTAAAATACAGGGCAACTAGTGATGAATATGAGAGAAAAAATTGGGACACTCGAGCAAAACTTGTAATTTGCCAATGGACACTCCTCATGAATATAATTTTTTAAAAAGATAATCTCCAACACAGTCAAACCTCTGTATCCATGCACTGGACATATGGAAAGGTCCAAGGTGGCCGTACTGTTCCCACCCCCAAATCAAGAATATCTTTGTTGTGTCCATGATGAACAAACATTCCTATGTTTATGTGGCCTGTGTCCTCTTTCAGTCTGATAAGCGGTGCTCCACTGGAACCACCGCAGGTTGCTGCATCATACAAGGCTGGAGTTACATTACAAAGTCTGTTCATTCTGAAAAGTCCAGCATAGAGTTATAGGGATAGAAAGATTAACTCGGACTATGAAAAAGTGATTTTTAAAGAAAAGACAATCGTTTTTATTTGATAAGTATACCGCTTAGATGATAACTGAACTGGAAATTGTAAAATAACCTGCCACAAGCAATGAAGAATATATCAGTACAAAGAAATGTTCGTATTTGATGAGTGCTATATGACATTTTGAAGTAAAGTGTAAAGACGAAATTTATTTTAGCTAAAACCATTTAATTGAAATTCATGAACTTAATTTTGGTAAAAGCTTGGTGGCTAAAAATAAGAAGGGAATGTCCTCATTCATGAATATTGTATTCTTTCATTAGTGAGTTGCATGCAGAGAGCAATTATATATTGTGCTAAAATACTGACAAACAATAAGGAATAAGTAGTTAAATGGGGGCTACACTCGAGTCTGAGATTATAATCATAATGTAAACAGATGGCAAATCTATCCATTTCAGCAACACTTATTGATATTCTGAATCATTAGGAATTTGATAATAATTTTTATTATTATTGAAAACATCACGAAAACATCACAAATACAGCTCTTAATCACATTACTGCACTCATTTGAGGCATCGTGAAATTTTAAAATGGTAATGTATTTTGAAGCGAGGGATAAAAGAGTATAATCAATGGACTTTCATTGTACATAAGCTTTTCTTTACAAACAAAAGTAATCAATAATTATCTCTCTGCGTTTGCCATTTGTACAGTTTAATGCATTTCATGTAGTGCAAACAGGAGAGATAAAAATTAAATGAGTTTACAAATGTTCTTTCTTTACATTGTTTACAAAGCAATGACATTTCGGACATGATAAGAGCTGCCTTTGAAATGATGTATACAAGTCTGGGACATAATGTGTCTCGCAGGGAAGATATTAGCTTTTATCTTTTCAAGATTATGCCTTGAAGGACTCCTTGTAAAGCGCTTTGAGTATGTCCAATGGATATTGCTCTAAAGCTGAGTATTAAACCTAATGTTATAAGAAATAATTTATCATCACTAAAATTACCTGCCAAATGAAATCTTCTTTTCATAGCCATGCGGATGTGAAATGATTGAAATGTCGATCTCTTTCGGTGGACTTAATGTCAGTTTTTTCACATTAAAATTGATCCGCGAAAAGCTATTTGACAATTCATCAATTTCCTTTTCACTGAACAATTCATGAATGGGCAACTCACAGGAGAAAGATGTGTAATCACTGCACATTACTGACTGGAAATGATGACAATTTCCTTTAGACAAAAAAAGACCTGGTATGTTCTGTGACTGATTCCTCATAGTCATTAAAAAATTAAGTTCACCTTCATCACTTCCTTCTCCGACAAATTTATTGAGAATTTTTTGTTTGTATTTTGCAATGGTTTGTTCAATTTCAAAAGAATTTTCCTCATCGTAAAAGAGTCTCACAATCGTTCGTTCTGCTTCAAAGGGGTCATAGACGACATGCTTACTGGTATGAACTATTGCCCCATGTGCAGGATCAAAGGTCAGACATCCACTGCCAAAGGAAATGTGATTTTCAGTGTCTCTGTTGAGTCGTGAGGGACTTTGTTGAAGCACTGTTAGATGAACTATTCTTCTTGATGCCAACTGTAATGGAAAGAAGAAGATAATTATAGATGTTACAAATTATGAAGATCTAACTTTCAACATTGACCTCTATTTCTTGTAATTATATTGAATTCCCATGTATATGTATATGCCAGGATCATTCTAAGAAAGAAGAACAAGAGATCATATCACACCCATGTTTTTGTCACTTCACTGGCTACCTGTTGAATTTAGACTCAAATACAAAATTGCTGTCCTTTGTTTTTAATATACCAACAAAACTGCTCCTTCATATTTTTATATCTTTGCACTCACCTTCCAGAAATTTAAATTCTAATGATCACCTCCTATTTACTGTTCCCAAAAAAGGCTCCGAAAAAGTTTTCTGATTGGTGATTTTTTCATGTTGCAGCTTCTGTTTGGAGCTCTCTTCCAATTTCTTTTAGAAAGTGCAATACAGAAGCTACTTGTAAGACAACTATTAAGGCCTATTTTAGAAGAAAATATTTGACAGATTAAAACCAGTTTCTGTTAAATAGTTTTTCTTTTCTTTTTTTTTTCTTGGCAGGAATAGGCGTGGTATAAATGGTTTACATTATTTATTATTATTATTATTATTATTATTATTATTATTATTATTATTATTATTATTATTATTATTATTATTATTATTATCATCATTATTATCATCATTATTATTATCATCATCATCGTCGTCGTCGTCGTCGTCGTCATCATATATATGTAGATATCATATCCAGGAGAAAGTTTATTTGTAAACCATATGAAAATTATAAAATACAAGTCATTTTGACTTCTGTTCTGGCCTTCCTGTAACCTATTCTACCCATCAAAATGTAAATTCAGAAAGCTTTGTGGGACATTTTTTGTTTGATTTTTTGTTGTGCTGGAATGTGTGCTATGCTAGAGAAAACATCAACCCTATAACCAAACTAAAAAAATGTTCAAGTTTGTATCACTCATGTTAATGTATGGATCAAATACAAGAATATTCAAAAGGCCCCTTGTTCAAAAATAGCAAACAAACAAGCCATGATAATATTAAAATGTCTTAAGAGTAAAATATAAGTGGAATGCATAGATCAATTCCAAAAAGTCTATTTTAGAAAAAGAGATGAAATGGAAGCAAGAAGCATACATACACTTCAGTATAGTTTCCTTGAACACATTCGAAAAAGCAAGAAATTTGTCCTTTCTTATCTGTCCATTTCTTTCTCGAACTAATTTTTACCTCGACCATGGTTTCCCTGAACTATTTTAACCCAGCCAACTTGAAAAAAAATGTGATTAATCAGTCTTTTTTATGCACCTAGTGATTTCGGCCAATGATGATTTACCATGACAATGGCAGCTATGTATTCATGTATGTATTTTGCTTATCGACAGCTCCAGCGGAACATTGCAGGCATTTGTATCAACAAGATATGAAGTGAATAGAAAAGTGCCAGAAGACAATAGAGAATAAAAATTTTTCGCGGCGGTGGTGGGGTTTGAACCTGCGACCTTATTGGTACGACAACTCCGCCTGGCAGGTGAGAGCGTGGCTCTACCGTGTGAGCTATCCACGAACACATAAAATATTCGTTTCAAACCCAAAGTCATTACTAGATCCCTCTCTCACCCGCTTCTTGAGACCGCCGATTCGTTCGTACACCACCATCGCGAATAATTTTGACCAGCAGTTAAGCTTAATAGCCAATATTCTCAACACAAACATATAACATAGAAACGATTGAGACATTGAGTATGCTCCGGTGTATGGGGTGAATTTTTAATTCAGAAAAGTGAGTGGAGCAGGCACTTATGTTGGTAACAACAAGATATGAAGTGAATAGAAAAGTGCCAGAAGACAATAGAGAATAAAAATTTTTCGCGGCGGTGGTGGGGTTTGAACCTGCGACCTTATTGGTACGACAACTCCGCCTGGCAGGTGAGAGCGTGGCTCTACCGTGTGAGCTATCCACGAACACATAAAATATTCGTTTCAAACCCAAAGTCATTACTAGATCCCTCTCTCACCCACTTCTTGAGACCGCCGATTCGTTCGTACACCACCATCGCGAATAATTTTGACCAGCAGTTAAAAATTTTTATTCTCTATTGTCTTCTGGCACTTTTCTATTCACTTCATATCTTGTTGTTACCAACATAAGTGCCTGCTCCACTCACTTTTCTGAATTAAAAATTCACCCCATACACCGGAGCATACTCAATGTCTCAATCGTTTCTATGTTATATGTTTGTGTTGAGAATATTGGCTATTAAGCTTAACTGCTGGTCAAAATTATTCGCGATGGTGGTGTACGAACGAATCGGCGGTCTCAAGAAGTGGGTGAGAGAGGGATCTAGTAATGACTTTGGGTTTGAAACGAATATTTTATGTGTTCGTGGATAGCTCACACGGTAGAGCCACGCTCTCACCTGCCAGGCGGAGTTGTCGTACCAATAAGGTCGCAGGTTCAAACCCCACCACCGCTGCGAAAAATTTTTATTCTCTATTGTCTTCTGGCACTTTTCTATTCACTTCATATCTTGTTGTTACCAACATAAGTGCCTGCTCCACTCACTTTTCTGAATTAAAAATTCACCCCATACACCGGAGCATACTCAATGTCTCAATCGTTTCTATGTTATATGTTTGTGTTGAGAATATTGGCTATTAAGCTTAACTGCTGGTCAAAATTATTCGCGATGGTGGTGTACGAACGAATCGGCGGTCTCAAGAAGTGGGTGAGAGAGGGATCTAGTAATGACTTTGGGTTTGAAACGAATATTTTATGTGTTCGTGGATAGCTCACACGGTAGAGCCACGCTCTCACCTGCCAGGCGGAGTTGTCGTACCAATAAGGTCGCAGGTTCAAACCCCACCACCGCCGCGAAAAATTTTTATTCTCTATTGTCTTCTGGCACTTTTCTATTCACTTCATATCTTGTTGTTACCAACATAAGTGCCTGCTCCACTCACTTTTCTGAATTAAAAAAGGCATTTGTATACATCACAGTTTTTCATAACCGACATCCTTCACATTGAAAGATGTCACTGGACCCTTGAAAAAGGTTTTTAGTTCTGAACATTATGGCTCAAATTTTTCTGAATATGCTGCATTTTCAATCTCCAGTGGATTCTGGTGCCTTAAGAGGAAGCTTTGCCTCTGTGAATGTGAAGCATTTTGAGTAATCTTAGCTTTGTTGCAGTTATTTTCCTGGTTATAAGACTTTACTTTTTGTCAATGAAAATAATTGCTACAAAAATAAATATACAGTGCAACCCCTGGATAACATCGCCTGGGACCAGAAAATTATGTCATAATCCAAGGGTGTTGTTATTCCAGGGTTTTCAAGATGGCCAAAAAAGGGGTCGTGGTGAGACCTGTGAATACATACATGCACAGACCAGTGCCTGAGAAAAGACATATCTCAAAAACATTAGAATGTGTATTTCTCCTGTTTATAAAGTGTATACCAGTTTTGCTTTCACTTTCAAATGTGTATTGTCAATGTTATGACCGTAAACAGTGCAAATACCATTTAACAAAACTAATAATAAAACAAGAAAATCAAGTGCCAATATAATGATAAATACGCACAAAAACATAGATGCACACATCTAGTTTTGATTTTAATTAAAATCAAATCCATACGATACTGCTCATTAGTTTTGAATACCAACATTTTTATTCAAGTGCACCATAATTTACAAACACTTAAAAGTTAGTAGACCTACATCTTACGATATTTTAAAAAAAAAAAAAGGTATTATTCACAATAACATGGATGGTTAATGGACTCTCAAGAGTACCAGCCACTGATAAACTTCTTTTGCTGTGGTTCCACATGAGCAAGTGCTGATTCCACGCAGTGTAGTAAACATGTGTTCTGATAGGTCAGTAACAAAGCAATCTCATTGGGAAGGGAAAAAAAACATTTAGAGGACAAAATGACAATGGTCGGATGTCAAGCATCAGCTTCAACTGCCGATTATTGTTATAACGATGTCGCTAAACATGAGTTTTACTAAAATGTATGTCGCTATTTTGAGGTTTTTATTACTAATAACATATAGCAAAAAATTCGGGACCACAGGTCAATGTCGCTATCCAGGAGTTGTCATTATTCAGGGGTGTAATTGTCCAGAGGATACACTGTATGTCCTCTAATTGGTCCAAAATTAAAGAGGAAAAGTATCCTCATAAGTTGATGGTACTGTCGTTATTGGTGAAATTGCAATGTTGATATAAAAGTCTTCTGGTCAAATGGGCATTGGTATATTAAATCTTTAGTTATTCAGGAGAAAAAAAAACATTGATACTTTAATACAATGTTGATTTAAGCATGATGCCAATATAAGCTTTGTCGAGTTATCTCCTCTGCACTGTAACAATCATAAAGACAAAAAAGAAATTGAAAAAGGGCCAAATATTGATTTCAAGAAAAAACTTATATTCACCGAGTTCACTTCTAAAAGACAACACTGATATAATGTTGATGAAAAATAAAAATGAGTTGTTGGAGTTTGATCAGTAACAAAGCAATCTCATTGGGAGGAAAAAAAAACATTTAGAGGACAAAATGACAATGGTCGGGTGTCAAGCATCAGCTTCAACTGCCGATTATTGTTATAACGATGTCGCTAAACATGAGTTTTACTAAAATGTATGTCGCTATTTTGAGGTTTTTATTACTAATAACATGATCAAGGGTATAAAGGAAAAAAACACCTCTAGCAGTCAAACGCATTTCAACCAACTTTTATCAATGAATCAAGTTAGAGTAAACTCGAAATCCATCCATAAAGCTCTATACATGATATTCTATGATATGATTTACTCATCAAGACTGTTTCAATAATTTATTTTTTTTCAAATAAGCATTCAAAACAAGTTCAATTTCATTTGAAATAATTTTTAAATATTGATCAAAAGATTTGTTTATAAAAACATTCTTCATCACCTTGCTTGTCACTTGTACAGAAAGCTCTACTTAAAAACATTCAAAATTTTGCATATTCATTATGAAGCCATAAAAGCTTGAAAGGAAACATACAACAGAACTTTTTACCATCCAACACAAAGACTTTTATATAAATATATATCAGGTCATAATGAAAATCAAAAGTGTTTGACCACTTTCTTATTTGTCATGTAAAATAAAGTAATACTTTTATATTTTCACCACTTACTCTCAAGTAATTCAGCATGTTATCATGTTGCCAATTATCTGGCAAATCGCCATCATGCAGTAAATTCGGAGATTTGTACATTTTGTGATTCTCTGGCTTTTCACATCTCACAAAAGTCCTCTCCAGCCTCACCCGTTCTGTTTCGGGAATGAAACAACGGTTTCTTTTCATTTTTCTCCTGCGAAAGAATAAAATGGACAATTTGTTTCATTTGTTTTGGAGACTGTTATTACTTTTTGTGTTACAGCATGGTGTGGAAATACCAGTATTTGCGACATTAAGAAAATTGATCGGATAATTGATAAAGCCAGGAGTTATACTCACCCAATTTCCAATGTGAAAGAACTGTTCAAGAGATTTTATCTAAGTAAAATGGATAAAGGTATGAAGGATGGAGATCACCCCTTCACAAATATATTAAGTTCTCCATGAGAAGCCGTCGCCTTATATCTATAAAAACAAAGACAACACGTCACCTTAATTCATTTTTGCCACATGGTGTTCAAATTTAAATACTATCTTTTAAATATACACACATAAGTTCGGACTAAAGGCCTAATGTATGGCCTATCTCAATTTATCAAATTAATATATAAAGTGTTGCTATTGGTTCTTGGTTGTATACTTTTACATTTTGGTGCATTTGTATACATTGTCGCCATAGATTCTCAACTTTGTGTTTATACATTTTTATGCATGCCACGTCTGTAAACGAATTTCCATTTTTTTGGATGAATAAAGTATATAATTATTATTATTATCATTATTATTATTATTATTATTATCATTATTATTATTATTTCAAGTATAATGCATTATTTTTTTAATGTGTTCACTCTCACATACACAGATATATATATATATATATATATATATATATATATATATATATATATATATATAAGAGAGAGAGAGAGAGAGAGAGAGAGAGAGAGAGAGAGAGAGAGAGAGAGAGAGAGAGAGAGGGGGGGGGGGCATAAAACAAAAACCACGAAATAAAAGTGCTCTACTTTAATATAAAGGAGCGGTATATAGGAGAAGTGTCGAAAGGCTCTTTGCTCGCATTCTCTCATCGTTATCAGGTGTAAAATAAGGATCCGGCGTCAACAGCGTTGTCTATGCAGAAAAAACAACAACATTGTAACAGCATCTGACAGGCGTCATGTCTCGTTCTACATGTTACGTGTTGCTTTTGGTCAGAGACCCTTTGTAAAACGCTTTGAGCACGTTTCGTGAATGTTGCTCTCTATGAAAGCCCAGGATTTTTTCTCTTCCATTATGTATTGTGTAGTTTAGTGTTAGTGTAAGACTAAGACTAACCTTTGGTGAAATTTTACTTTTATGTAAGTAAGAAATACCAATCTATCTTAGTCGGCCATGCATTTGGCATTCAGACAGACATGCAGCGAAATCTTTGAAGGTAGAAAAGAGCTTCACATAATACGTACACGTAGTTTGAAGTTATTCACTATCGTCCACACACAAATCAAATAAATACACGTCGGCAACCACCCGTGCCGTATAGTGAAACTTGGGAGGAGTGTGCGGTGTGCGCAGTGAAGTGTAAAGCAATATTTGACAACTCACCT
>NC_088360.1:34993808-35031308 GCF_034508935.2 Berghia stephanieae
TCAGGTGGCAGGGCAACGTCTAGGACCGCCGGCCCCCCATCATTCAATAGAACACGCTCCAAAAGTTTGTACAAGCAGCTCAGAAGAAATATGGGGCTGTAACTGTCAGACTTCTTCACCGGTTTTCCTTGCTTCAGGATGGCAACCATCTTAGTGTTTCCATACTTTTGGATGCTTTCCTTCTGCAAGGACATCAGACATTGCCTCTGCATGCCAGAGCCGTGCCCTGGGGCCCAGATGCATCACTATATAGAGTTATATGCCATCTATCCTGCTGCTTTGCCATTCTTCACAGCACTAATGGCTTCACCCACTTCTCGGGGACTTTACACGGATGTCCAATCCGACTCCTCTGCAATATAGGTTGCTTTTGTATTGCCTGCATTGAGCACTGTATCCAAAGATCAAGAAATCATCAAAATTAAACTATGGATCTCGAACAATTACCTCTCATTCCCTTCAAACAATCCAAGATCCTATTCTTGTCAATAGAGATACTAAAACGTTTCCGCATAGACAGTTATGCTTTATTCAATAGTTGGCTTTCAAACTCAATATTTGTATGATTGAATCTATGTGACTGTTGTTTTGTTTTGTTTTGTTTTTTTTGTTTTTAGGTTAATTTAAATGTTGCTGTTCTTTTTGCAATCCCAGATAACAACATAGAGGAAACGCCTATCATTATTGCAGATACCAGTAGCTACCAGTCTTTGCTTGAAATGGCCCAGCAAGCTAAAGTTGTCTTGAATTGTGTTGGGCCGGTAAGTTTTTAGTGGAAAAGTCAAACATGAAGTTTGTACAATCAAGATGAATTATGTAAATGCATTGTTTCATTGACATTATAATTATGTGAACCAGTGTAAGATCTCACACAAAATTGATATTTATAATTCAATCATTTCTGTATCAGTTAGATTCATTTATCTTTCTTTGAAATTGTTATTCATTTTTTTTTCAACATGCACTTAACAACAAAGATTAATCTACCCACCATGCAAAATATTTTTTTAAAAATGCAATATTAATTTGAAGTACTGTGTTTTGGGGGATTTTTTTCATGAATTAGAAAATATTACAACCATTTGTCCACTATTGTAGCTCATTAAGATTTAGGATGTCAAGCTAATGGGATTTAAAGTTTAGGTGGGAGATAAAAAAAGAGACCTAAAGGCAAACCACTCAAAATATATTTTAAAAGCCTGTCCACATTAGCAAAACTCTTAATTTGATTTCAACAGTACCGATTCTATGGTGAGGAAGTGGTAAAGGCTTGTATAGAAGGCGGTGCCAACCATTTGGACATCAGTGGAGAACCACAGGTTTGTTGCTTTTCAATTTTGAAAAATGATTGCGTGGAGAAATGTCTGGACGTTTTGAAACCATAAAGAGAACCTTTATGATGTATTGTTAATTTCATGTTCACTACCGATACTTAAGATTTTAAGAGAAAAATCTTTGCTCTTATTTATTTTTCATTCATTTATTCACTCACTTATCCAATAGATTGATTGATTCATTCATTCATTTTATTGTTAGTAATTTATATGTCATTTATTCATAGAGACCTTAGACTGAAGGAGAAAACCTTGGACAACTTGTTGTCACCCTGTGTGCACTATTTTGTATTGCAGAATGTTAGTTGTTACTTTCGTCTTTGTTTTTGTGCACCTTCATAAAACAGTTGTCATTGTTTCATTCCTTCAGAATATTTCAAAATTTGGATTACAGCAATATTAACATTCTTTACTGTGCAGTTGTGTATAGAAACAAAATTGATCATATTTCCCAACCATCAATTATTGAACTAATTTCTTAGTGCCTGTTAAGTTGTGACTTATGAATTTGTTTAGTTTACAGTGTCAGTGTGCCAATGTCTGATAAGGAGTTCCCAAAAAAATTATAGATCAGGTAGGGAATCAACAGTTGTCAATTGGGAAAATAACTGAAATTTGATCAACTCGAAAGTATAAATAATGAATCATTATTTCCTGCTCATAGTGTAAATGCAACTGTGAATGAAATGTTGGACTTCAGGTTGGATAGTTGGTCCTAGTGGGGTGACTGTCTCTTGCTACAGCAGATATTCAAAGCAACTTTGATAGAATCAGAAACAGTCTTCACTTATTCCAGTTTCAGATTAATATAGGTTACTTGACAGTGCAGTAGGTCTTAAGCAGGATAGTAAATAGACATTAAAGATTTTATCTATATGTGTTAGGTATGCAGAAACTGATTTGAAAATTATAAAGCAAATGGCATTGAGCACCAAATTGTGGATTGGCGCGACTACAAGTAAGGTTGCAAGTTCCGTTAAACATGTCCAAATATTTTTGGCCATTCATTGTGGCTCCTGGTTCCAAGAAATACAGACCAGCTGTTCCAAGTTTCGAAAAAGCTCCCCAAATCACTTGGCATGGTGTCGGTGTCTTTCATTGTCTGTACAGTGTATTTTTCATTGAATAATTTCCCGGCTGGTTTTCTGACAGAATAGTGGTGACAAATTGTTGTACTTTGATTTATCAGTAAACATCTCATTATTTTATTGTTCTTCTGACAATTTTTTTAATTTTGATGGCAAAAGCTAAACACTTATTTTTCATCTCTAGCATGAGTACAGGTTTGCGAAGGTTTCTTGGATGGAAGCTTAAAATCAACTTTTAACCAGCAGATGACTCATGTTAACCCCATGTATCGACAGCACTGATAAAATTTTTTAACATGAGGCCATTGGTGTTTAGGAAGCAATGGCCCTTATAAACCTATCAGCTTGTGGTATCATTTTTCTTGGATGACCACTTTTTATTCCATCTGAAAAGTTGTCTTCAGCTTTGTATTTTTAAATAGAACTATACACTGCATTCTTGCTGCACACAATCTTACTTGATATGGCCCCTTCTATGTACCCTATTTTGGACACTGTAACTGGCTGCACTCTAAACATTAAAACTCAGTTTTGTTAACCTATCTTTTGGCCTAATACTGTCATAAATGTAGTAGTTCATTAGAGGATTTCCAAGCTTGGTCCTAAACTTTTGGCCTTAACTGTGTATTTCCTTCATGAAATGTCTCGGTGACATCTTGCAATGCTGTGTGGAAGAACTGATTTTTAAAAATTTACTTATTTTTATTTTTTTAAATTTCCTGTTTTCAGTATTTGGAAAAGATGCAGTTACTTTACAATGGTAAAGCTAAAGAGAAGGGCTTGTTTATTATTGGTGCTACTGGATTTGACAGCATTCCTGCTGAAATGGGAATCTCCTACACTAGGAAACAATTTAATGGTTTGTTTCTTTGTTTCTATATTTAATTTCATGGTTACTTTTTGCGGAGTAAACCTGAGGAAAATGGGGAAATAATGCAGACTTTTTGCAGCGGGTGGGAGGCATATTGGTCAAAATCTCTACATACCTTTTGTCAATAGAAGCATGCCTCTAAGTCAGTATACTATTTTGAGTCACTGATAACATAATCCCTTGTAAATGCATATCTATCAGTCCCTTTGTAATGCATTTTCGTTCTCTTGTTCATTTTGTAGTTTAGAGAACATTTATTTTTAATGACTTCATCAATGCATCCCTTATGAAATGAAATGAGCTTATGGTACAGCCTCAAAACTTCTAACAACATACTACCTAACTTGAGCCTTTGTGTATAGGAAGAACTGCTATGTGTCATGTAAATTTGTATGATTAATTATGAATAATTTTTTTTTTAAAAATCATCTTGCATGATTTCCTTGCAAACATTAATACTTCATAGTGAATAACTTAACTATGGTGTCACAAATTTTCTTATTTGCAGGAGAAGTTACAAACATTGAGAGTTTTTTCTTTCCAAGACCTGGTCCAAAGGTAATTTGATATAATATACTCAAATACTTACTGAACCTGACATTCAGGCCAGATTGCCTATTATAAACTGCTTTGTAATAGTAGAATCTTACTGTAATCACCTTATATATTAAGATCCCTCATAACAACCCTATAATGAATACTTTTTGTAACTTATAGTTGTACAAAAGTCGACAGCAATTTTGTAAACTTTAAAAGCAATAAGCAAATGTGCACATTTTACTTTCCATGTTGGATTTTAAGTTTTTTTGAATCTGTATTTTACTGTATTAAATCATTCTATATTAACTGATGACCCCACCCCGTTTTTCGTGGGGGTTTTTCATGCAATAAGAATGGAATGATAGCTACCCATTTTAAAATTTTCATATTTTCATTATTTTATTGCAAAACATGATTTCACATGTGGTTCCTTTCCCCCCTCCCAAATGATTGCTTTAGGAGATGGGGCGCTGGAGATAGATATGTTATCTACTTGTCTTGTTTTTATTTATATCCTCATATCCTCCAAGGGAGGTGCAGTAAACACTGGCACACTTGAATCAGCTGTACATGGTGTTGCTCACTGGAAAGAACTGGCACCATTGAGAAAAAGTCTTTATCCTGAGCCAATGCCTAAGTATGAGCACAGACTCCCCAAAAGGTGAGTAAAACCTCGTCAGATTGTCATTATATTACAGGTTGTGAAAACTATGAAAACACTGCATTTGATTAATTTGATTTATTAGTTCCATCAACTCCTAGTTTGAGAGAGGTTTGTCTCAGAAATGTAATGAAAAGCGAGGATTTTACTCTCCCACTGTCCAAACTAGTCACTGATGTGTCCGGATCCAGAAAAGTTGCTGGATGTTATCTCTTAATGGCATTGACAGTCAGTTTGCTTTTCCACGGGCATTAGTGTTAATTTAAACTTTGATCTACAGGCTCTAACAAAAAGTAAACCGTAAGATGATTACCTATTGGATATACTTATTTTATAATGATTGTCTGTCAGTGTATGAAAATCAGTAGGAATTCTCAAGTTAATATGCAGAATTATTAATACTACCATGGAAGTCAAATTTCTAGAAATATTGCTTACTACTCTTTGGATAGGATGCTTATCAGTCACAAAACACACCCATTACCCAATCACTTGCTGGGTGGTCAGAGGTCTCTGGAAAAAACAACCTTTTCTGTAACTGAAACTCTTAATATATAGTCCCTTTGATTGAGCTACCGGAATCCCTGGATTTGAATTGATTTTTTTTTTTCAATAAAAACTACTTTTCCCCCCAGAAAATAGCAATAAGCTGTATTTTGAAGTGGCCAGGTGCTTTAGATAGTGACAATCTTTTGCTTCCAACTTTTATCTTGATTTTATAAGTTGAAGATTTTCTAATTAACTTTTACTTACCATAACGACACCGTATAAAATGCAAGATGCTCCTGAAAATATTTTGTTAAAAAATATATCCTGACATTCCCAAAGAAGTGTGTGTGTGTGTGTGTGTGTGCGCGCGTGTGCGCATGTGTGCGCGCTATGAATTTTGAAAGCATTTTCATTTGAATAAATTTTGAATTTCAAAACTTTATGTTTCTGATATAATATTTTGAATATAAATCAATGTAGCATATTTATTCACAGCTTTTGAAGATATGTTTTTCACATTTGAGATTCATTGCTTTCTTTGGAAACCAACAGATCGATTGCATTCTTCAGTGAGGAAGTCAATAAATGGTGTGTCCCTTTCATGGGCAGTGACAAGTCTGTAGTATACAGAACTACAAGAGATCTCCTTGCCACAAAGAGATTAGAGAAACCAGTAAGTCCTAAATTTTGGCATGGCCATAATTTTATGGAAATAAATAGATTTATAATACATGCTAACTTCAATTTACCCATAAACAATCTTGAGGAGAAGCAGGCAAAAGAAATAGTAAAGTAATATTTATAAAAGTGTATCTTTGGTGAATTTGGAGTTGAATTTGATTTTCATTTAAGTTTGGAGAAAGATAAATGTCTTTTGGCTGATCCAAAACAAAATTAATATATATTCTAAGATAAATAGCTAAATCATAAGCTATTAACTTAAGCCTGAGGGTTACCAAAATCAGATTTTTACAGCCATTAATATCATTGAGATTTTGGTTAGTTTATCACATTATATTTTGCATTTTTTCCCCAAATTTTTACTAATGTTCGTCTTATTTTCAAATGACTTACCAGACCACCAAGTTAAACGTTAACAGCAAATCAGAATGGTTTAAACTTGGCAATACACATCTTATACCTTGTCTTTAAAATTTCACTCAGATTGAGTTCAACCCTTACATGTGCCAGAAGAATTTTCTACAACTCATTGGCATGGCGCTCTTTGCCATTGTATTTGGAATATTGTCTCAGTTCTCCATAGGAAGGAGCCTCCTAGTCAAGGTGAAGAAATAATATTCAACAGTGGTCTTTGCCTAAGTGCATTGCCCATCTAATGGCATGATATTGAATTGTAACAATTTTTATTATTAAAATCAACTATGAACCTGGTTTGTTTGGCAGTTCTGTGTTATGGCAGCATTTTTCATTTTTTTTATGAGTTGATGTTACTTAAAAACTATTTTTCACTTGCAAGACTTTGGAAAAGCAGTGGCTTCAACAAGAATGTGTTTTTCTGAGTGCTCGATCTTTTGATCTCATCTCATCTGCATGCCCCATTTCAGAGCTGCCACCTATTTGCCAAAAATGCATATTTGAATTAGAATTATTTCTCAATATTTCACAGATTTTTCTTTAGGTGTTCGTATATATTCATTCCTAGTCAACAATAGTAGAATGTAAGATGGATGCAGAACGATTGATTTAAATGTCTAAATATTTGATTTTACTTTATTTTCAGTATCCGGGCATATTTACCTTTGGTGTCTTCAAAAAGGGTGGTCCTACCAGAGAGCAGGTAAGGATTTATTTAATAATTTATCACAGTTTCTTGTGATTGTATGTTTATATGAATGGACAACTGATCAATCATGACAAAGTTAAATGAAAAACTTACTTCTTATGTTTTTAAACATGATTTATATGGATTAATTAAAATTATGAGTTATTTTTAGAATTTTTTTTTTTGGTTAGTTTCAAATGTATTATTTATTTGAAGAAAAATTATTTTATCATGTATTGCACTTTTCTTTTAGATTGAAGGCACAACCTTTACCATGACATTTGTTGCCCATGGTTACAAAGAGGTTGTCAAAGACAGAACGGACAAGAAACCTGACAAGACTATCACCACCAAGATCACTGCACCAGGTATGACTTTTTTCAAAGACAAAAATATGCGTAACATGATTTATGCAGAAGTAATATGTCATATGCATGTATATTTACACTGGGTATTATAGAGTTTCTCTCTTAAATTATAGACTAAGCCACGACAACAGGAACTTGGTCAGCAAGGGTAAATGTAAAAGTCAGTTAATTATTGGCCAAGTGTATGGAATTTGATGCCCTTATGAAAATAAACTGAATGTTATAATTCCCTTCCCTAATCCATTTTTTTTTTTTTTTTTTTTTTTTTGCGTTCAGAGGAACTTGATAAAGAACAAATATTTAAAAAGAAATCAAGTCAAAAAAAAAGATGAGCTATGTAGAGTGCATTAACGCAGTCACATTGTACAGTTTGTGTGATAGTTGTACTAAGTCAGACCAATTATTTTTGTTTTATGCTTAACGACTAATTCTATTGTATTCAATAATTTTCTTAGAGCCAGGCTATGTCACAACCCCTATCTGTATGGTCCAGTGTGCTGTTACTTTGTTAAAAGAAAAGGAAAAGCTGTTCCACACGTAAGACATATATTTCTCTTGATGATAATAATAATAATAATAATAATAATAAATGGCATTTATATAGCGCTTCACCCCGTTGTCACAGGCTCTAAGTGCTTTACAGTGATATAAAAGAAAACATATTACAGTAAGACAAGTGTAGATGGAAAAGTGATACGAATTCAATTTGACAACAAAACATAATAGTATAGCAACTTATAAAAGATAAAACTTTCAGCTAGATTTGAAAGTTGTCAACATATCCGAGCATCTCACATGTGATGGGAGAGAGTTCCAAAACTGGGGAAATGAAAATTGAAAGGATTGCTCACCTCTGTTACGCAATATCTTAGGTTTGACAAGGATTGATTGGTCATTGCTTGACTTCAAGTTTCTATTGGGGACATTGGTGTTTAGGTTTTTAATATAGGAGAGACTTTTAGTGCTCAAATATGATTTATTAAACCTTCTATGCTTTATTGATTCTTTTTTTTTCTCCGATATATCTTTCAGTGTACCGGGTTACAAAGTTATGTATTTTATTTCACATAAATACCCAAGCAACCTCCCTCTCTACCCCTTATTACCCCCACCCAATTTGTCTTCTTGACATTTAGTTAATTGAAAGATTGATAATTTGGGTTGGAGTTTTGTTAGATTTTTAAAAAATAGTACATTAATTATGATGATTTTTTTTTTTTCAATTTTAAACTCTAAATTTATATTTTCAAAGTAACTGTTTACCTTTTATTTTTCTGTTACAGCGGTGGTGTTTTCCCTGCTGGTGCTGTTTTTGAAGACACAACCCTGATTGACCGTCTGGAGAAGCACAATGTTAAATTTTCTGTTGTTGAATAACTTGGCATTCCTGAATTGATTGTTACTCATGTTAGATTATCAAATAAGCGGCGTTCACTTCAAGTCCTTGTTTACAAGTCTGATACTCTACAATATAATTGATATGGGTGGTGACTTTTGGTCTATTCTTGTAGACCGGGAAAGTGAACTTGTATTCTCCAACTTGTATTCTCCATCCATTTCTTTAGTTTCTTTTCCACTCAACTTGCTGTCCTTGTCCTGAGATATGAAAATTAGGCCCATTCTATAAAAAACTATCTGTAGCACACAATATGTGTAATTATTAGTTGTTAATATGCACCTTATAATCAATCGACGAGGTCCTGATCCTGGGTGATCTCAGACAAGGCAGACAGTAAACTGAATGATTGCTCTAGTATATCTTTCTGTTCTGTTTGGACAGTCCTATTTTTATACCTTTAAATATTGCATTATTTTCCTTTTTTTCTTCTTTGTGCTTATTTAAGAGATTTAAAACTTATATTAACATAATTTGTTGAATTGTTTTATGCTCATCGTCATTATTTTTTAAAAATAGAGGCGATCAATACCCCAAATCCCCCCACCCCTCGATATTTTTATAATATTTGTAAACAGGACACCTAGATCATGCTATAAACTGCTCCATCGGTTTAGGAATTTAACATTTCTCAAGTGGCTATTTCGTATAAATTGTCACAATCTTGGGGAAAAAAAGCAATATTTTGCCTTTTTAATGTATGATTTTTCATCTGTCCTGGCCTACTTATTTGTTACATTACCACTTGAATCGGGCCTTTTTTGGAACTGCATGAATTAAAGTTATTTACAAATTTTACCATGACAGCATCTATTATTAGATGATTATTCAGCAGAATTTATTTACATTTCTTTTCTGATAAGAGGTTGATCCTCAGTTCAGTCAAGATATCTGACCCCCCCCCCCCCCCCCCCCCCCCCCCCCCCCCATGTCAACTCAGCATTGACTGGGTAGGTGGGTCAATTAAATCTTACTAAAATTAAAAGTACTTAACAATAGACTAAGAGTCCTACCCAAGGATGACAAACAATTGCCACTGTCAATTAAATTCTACTAAAGTGGATGAACCGTCCATGGGCCTTTTCGCTCTGAAGGACTACTAAATTTAGTCTCAATTAGAAAAAAATAATTAGCATAAAATAAGGCCTTTTTTTCTAAATTCGTGAAAATGATTATATTCAACTCAGCCAAACATTCAAATGATGTTTTGTTTTACTTGATTTGACTTGCCTTCTTCGTTTATTTATTTTTTTATAGATTTGTAGATTTAATATTTTTAGCATGCTGGAGATTGCAAAGATTTGATAATACATGTACTAACAATGAATAATATTTTTGCATGTTTTTTTAACTTCCATCCATTGACTTATTTACTTTCATGCAATTCACCTTGCCTAGTTTTATGATGTAATGCTTAAATTACTTTTTTTTTTTAAGCGATCCATATTATTGTTGGTAGTTTCACTTTGTTTAATTCTCTAAAGGACAATCAAGTGACATTTTGTTGTCACTTTTCATTATTTTTAATATGTGCCACTTATCATAGATATTGCTTTTTCTCAGACCGGTCAGTGTTTTCAAGATCTTTGTTTATTACAAGCTTATAATTTGATTTGGTTTAAAAGTGTCACAGGACCATCGCCATTAACTTTAATACAAAGAAAAATGGTATAATAACAATTTCACAGTCATTTTTATATTTTGAAATTTATTCTGCTCAGGTCCTTTTAATTGGTTTATCACAAGAAAATAGATGAAATAATTTTGTTTTGTTTAGCACTTAGTCCCGTTTCCGTAAGAGCTAAATATCTCTTTGATTTAGTGTTAGTAATTTATAATCATAAAGGAAATCCATATTTTCAAAAATTGATATAATTTTGCATCCAATGTTGATTCCCACCCTGAACCCAAAATGAAATTATGAAGCATTGTTTTCTGGAAAGGAAATTTTCGATTTTTAAAATGCTTTTAGTGCCTTTTGCAACTCTGGCTATGCCTTATATAGTCTCAAGACTAAAGGCACTCTTTGTAGCTGTTACATGGCATTAATGTTCCAAGAGGACATTAACTTTGGTCATGAAGAAACTCCTTTTCGATTTATGTAAAACGTGTTTAATAATAATAATATAATGTACTCGCGTAATGACAATAATGGACGTTTGGTTCATATTAAAAATTGATTTGAACAAATATGAATAAAGAACAAGCTCTATATTGCATCAAATATATTATATCATTAATCTATTAATGGTTTTGGGTTGAATTTTTATTTCAATGTTAATTAACAAATTTTATTCTCAAAATAAAAATAATAAACTAAGAAATGAGGTATCAACCCCCCAATATGTTAATTGATTTAAAAAATCATTATCTATTGCTTCTCGTTTGAAGACTTGGTGATGCTTAGTACTTTACAAAGGTTGTAACAATTACTTTTCACATAAATTATGATTGAAACATGCATGTATAAATAATGTTCACTGCCTTTTCAGGAAAAAAAAATCTTAAGAATTACTATTATTGTTTTTCCGGTTGTGAATAAATTCCATTGAAATTAATTTGTTGCAACTTGTTGAAAATGAAGTAAATGCAGTCTTTATTATTATTATGCCTACTGCCTAACTGTGATTCTTTCTGTTTCTCACGAATAATAAATTATCCAAAACAAATTAGCACTTTTTCTTTGTTAGTTATTGACCAAGAAAAACGTAAATTTCCCATTTCAGCTTTGGGGTGGGAACTTTTGACCTTCAATGGTGGGTGGACAGGTCACTCTTACTGTCTGCGTGGGGTTCCTGACCTCCCATAGTGGGCAGGGAGGTTACTGTGTCTTCTATACCTCTATATGTGTTTTCCAAATTGCTTTCTCTCTTTGTATTGGAGTGAGATTACTTGGTAACAGTCAAATGGGAGATGATATATTTTTCCTTGTAAATCATCTCTATGTTACGTGTTGTTTTGAATGTATAATGTAAGCATTTGAGTGTGTTCCTCTTAGTGGGATTCTGTGCTGGTGTCTGGAAGAGACTTTTAGGTTACCTCAAAGTACACTGATGATATGCTCTTGGAATCTATACCTGTTACTTTATCGAACCAGTCCCCTTTGTCTTACTTTTTCTTTTTTCCTTTCAAATGTAAATCTAGAATTCTTTTGACTCTCCCATTTCCTCCTTTTTAATGACGCTGGTATGACTTTTAAAATGTTTACAAGCGCCGTAAAACCCTTAAAAACAAATTCTTACTGTATATATCTCTATTTGTATCTGTTTTCCATTTCTATGTTGTTTTGTCTTGGAATGTGATCATTTAGTTTTGTCATGGGCCTAACTGGAGTCCTTTGCTAAGAGGGAAACAGTCAAATGTATCTATTTTTTTCTTGTAAATCATCTCTCTGTTATGTGCTAATAGTTATTTTGTTTTGATTAAAACATTTTGTAAGGTTTGAGTGTATTTCTCAAAGAGAAATACTGTGCTTGTGTCTGGATAGGAGTGTTAGGTGATCTCAAACCTAGCATACTGATACAGTACAGCCCACTTATACCGTCCATTATAGAGACATCCTCTCTATAGAGACATGAAGTGTAAGCCCTGATTTTTTCCCCCTATTTATCATTAGTAGTAATAACAACATACCTTGTATAGAGACATTGATATGGCAGTAATAACCAACTTCATAATGAAATCTCATAGTCGTCGACAATTAAAAACTTGATTAATCAACCATGGGCAAAGCGAGACAAAGCTTAGCTTACTTGGCACTTCGCATTGCACAAGTGGTTATACATCTACTTTCCTGTCAACCGCCATGGCACGAGCAAACGTCATGGTAGGTGACCGACTAGTGAACGCTCCACACCAATGGAACACGCCTCAGCTATGAGTATGAGCTATTGACCTACTATCGTTTTCTCTGATCGCTGACCATTCATGAAACAAATAGGAAAACGAATCATGATGTCCACTTCAACTTCTACCAAATTGAAGAGAAAGTAAAACAGCATGGGTTTGAAAAAAAGCAGCAAATGCTGATGCAGCTGTGCTGACATGTTTCTGGCATAATTGAGCGATCGGACACTGACGCCGCGCCTATCATTATAGACCAGATGAAGATAATTGTAAACGAGCCATCTTAGAGCAATGAGTTGTCAAGCAAACCATAGCAGGCTCTGTCGTTTCACCATAGTCCAGTACTTTACTCCCCCTACCACCACATTTGGCTGCTCCGCTATACCACCGACAACTGTAAATCAACTGTCGTTAGAGACATTCAATAAGGTCGCAGGTTCAAACCCCACCACCGCCGCGAAAAAAATGTTTTATTCTCTATTGTCTTCTGGCACTTTTCTACTCACTTCATATCTTGTTGTTACCAACATAAGTGCCTGCTCCACTCACTTTTCTGAATTAAAAATTCACCCCATACACCGGAGCATACTCAATGTCTCAATCGTTTCTATGTTATATGTTTGTGATGAGAATATTGGCTATTAAGCTTAACTGCTGGTCAAAATTACTTCGCGATGGTGGCGAACGAATCGGCGATCTCAAGAAGTGGGTGAGAGAGGGATCTAGAAATGACTTTGGGTTTGAAACGAATATTTTTGTGTTCGTGGATAGCTCACACGGTAGAGCCACGCTCTCACCTGCCAGGCGGAGTTGTCGTACCAATAAGGTCGCAGGTTCAAACCCCACCACCGCCGCGAAAAAAATTTTTTATTCTCTATTGTCTTCTGGCACTTTTCTACTCACTTCATATCTTGTTGTTACCAACATAAGTGCCTGCTCCACTCACTTGTCTGAATTAAAAATTCACCCCATACACCGGAGCATACTCAATGTCTCAATCGTTTCTATGTTATATGTTTGTGATGAGAATATTGGCTATTAAGCTTAACTGCTGGTCAAAATTACTTCGCGATGGTGGCGAACGAATCGGCGATCTCAAGAAGTGGGTGAGAGAGGGATCTAGAAATGACTTTGGGTTTGAAACGAATATTTTTGTGTTCGTGGATAGCTCACACGGTAGAGCCACGCTCTCACCTGCCAGGCGGAGTTGTCGTACCAATAAGGTCGCAGGTTCAAACCCCACCACCGCCGCGAAAAATTTTTTTTATTCTCTATTGTCTTCTGGCACTTTTCTACTCACTTCATATCTTGTTGTTACCAACATAAGTGCCTGCTCCACTCACTTTTCTGAATTAAAAATTCACCCCATACACCGGAGCATACTCAATGTCTCAATCGTTTCTATGTTATATGTTTGTGATGAGAATATTGGCTATTAAGCTTAACTGCTGGTCAAAATTACTTCGAGATGGTGGCGAACGAATCGGCGATCTCAAGAAGTGGGTGAGAGAGGGATCTAGAAATGACTTTGGGTTTGAAACGAATATTTTTGTGTTCGTGGATAGCTCACAAGGTAGAGCCACGCTCTCACCTGCCAGGCGGAGTTGTCGTACCAATAAGGTCGCAGGTTCAAACCCCACCACCGCCGCGAAAAAAAAAAAAAAAAATTTTATTCTCTATTGTCTTCTGGCACTTTTCTACTCACTTCATATCTTGTTGTTACCAACATAAGTGCCTGCTCCACTCACTTTTCTGAATTAAAAATTCACCCCATACACCGGAGCATACTCAATGTCTCAATCGTTTCTATGTTATATGTTTGTGATGAGAATATTGGCTATTAAGCTTAACTGCTGGTCAAAATTACTTCGCGATGGTGGCGAACGAATCGGCGATCTCAAGAAGTGGGTGAGAGAGGGATCTAGAAATGACTTTGGGTTTGAAACGAATATTTTTGTGTTCGTGGATAGCTCACACGGTAGAGCCACGCTCTCACCTGCCAGGCGGAGTTGTCGTACCAATAAGGTCGCAGGTTCAAACCCCACCACCGCCGCGGAAAAAAATTTTTTATTCTCTATTGTCTTCTGGCACTTTTCTACTCACTTCATATCTTACTGTAGTTTGCTGGATGGGGTTCCTTACCTCCCATAGTGGGCAGGGAGGCACTTACTGTGTCTTCTATCCCCCTTTATCTGTTTTCCAAAATGCTTTCTTTCTTTGTCTTGGAATGAGATTACTTGGTTTTGTCCAGGCCCTGGCCGGATACCCTAGCTGGGAGGGAAACAGTCAAATGTATAGTTTTGGAAAATTATATTTTTTGTCTTATAAATCATCTTTCTGTTATGCATTGTATTGTTTTGTTTATGTATTATATATGATTTGTAAACATTTGAGTGTAGATCCCTTGAGCCCTGATTGAAACAGCCCCCTTTGCCTTCATTTTTCTTGGATGCTTGTAAAGGCAGATCTTAGTAAGTTTTCCTCCATCTTCCTTTTTATGAAAGCGTCACAAGTGCAGAAAAATACTTCTATAAAACCAAACTTGACTATTATTATTTTTATTTGTAATAAATAACAATGTGAAATTGAATGTAAGCTTCAATTTAATTATGAAAACAGAATGGACGTTTCGGGTTTCCCCTTTATCAACTAACAGGATTAATGAGATGATGTAGTGGCGTTGTTAAGATGAATAAACAAAACGTTGATGGGCAGGAAATAGTATGCTCCTTTGCAAGGAAGCACGAATTAAAAT
This sequence comes from Berghia stephanieae, assembly GCF_034508935.2. Classification (NCBI taxonomy): domain Eukaryota; kingdom Metazoa; phylum Mollusca; class Gastropoda; order Nudibranchia; family Aeolidiidae; genus Berghia; species Berghia stephanieae. The sequence continues at coordinate 35,008,940 of NC_088360.1, forward strand.
AGAACAATAAATAAAAAGATGTGCAATTAATTAGCAATGACTATGAAAATTTTTGTTTTCTATTTTTGTAGGAAATACTACTCTTAAATCAAAGCCCTATCTCCACTGAGTAAAAATCTTTTTGAATTTTGAAAATCCATTAATATATAACAAAGTTATGCAGTTTCAAAGATGTCATTTATTTGGATGACTCACAAAGAGAAAAAAATACGGAAAATATGGGACGCTTTTTCTGCATTTTATTCTGGTTTTGTGCCTGTATCTCGCTTAATACGTGGAATTAGATATTCAACCTTGGCAATTTTATGGCAAAATGATCAGAAAATATGATGAAGACATCAGAAGAGTTCTAACTTGTATAGTGTTAGAGCTGTATGGCTAGGGTCAACTATAAATTTGTTTTAAAATATACACAATATTGATCATTTGGAACTTTTCCGAAGTGTAATCTTGTGTCTACAACCCATACAAATGACACGAAAAATGCCTGCTGAATTATTATCAATCAGTCCCTTGAGACCATGGCTTATGTTATTTCTAGTATTTATTTGAGAGAGAGAGAGAGAGAGATAGAGAGAGAGAGAGAGAGAGAGAGAGAGAGAGAGAGAGAGAGAGAGAGAGAGAGAGAGAGAATGTGTTAATCTACTATCCCTATGACATAACAATGAAACAATTACTTAATTTTAAAAAAGCGTGCGAGGATTTGTGTCATCCGTCGTCGCGAACAAGGTTGCCAGATGGCCACGTGTGTGGTCAAATATATAATTTTGTTTCTTTTTTTTACATTTTATTCATCGCATGATGGTGGAGCAAAATGGTTGTCTCCATATTTTCACTCATTGAAATGCAAATTGGGTTGATGTTTTTTGAGAATACGGGAAAAGTACTTATCATAATCGAATGAAATTTGAAATATAAAGAGAAGAAATGTGCATATATAACCTTATGAACGACAAAATCTCTCCTCTTTGTAGTTTTAGAAATATTGTACTCCAAAGAGTAAAAATCTATTTTTAACGGTCTTCTGGTAATCGCACGAGTTTTGTCGCTTGACATAATCTAAAATGACCTCTTTTCTAACTGTGTGCAAACTTTCAGTCATATTCAATTATAAACAGCGTCGTAATTAATTTTTTAAAATAGCATGTACGAAACGGCTTCGTCCCATATTTTGTCGCGAATTTGGGCACTTCGTGAGCAAAAAAGAGGCCCAAAGATTTGTGCGGGATAGTCATTGCTAAATTAATTAAGTGAGAAGAGGGGAAGCAAAGAGATGAAATGTGAAATGCAGTTTAGAAAGTGAAATATAAAAACGTGTAGACTCATGTTGGAAAATAAATACAATAGAACTGGAAACAAACACACCAAAAAAGGAATGTCGGTATACATATAATCATTGGTGGTAGTAGCAGCAGCAGAAGCAACAGTAACACTTTTAGTAGCAGTAGCAGCAGCAGCAGCAGTAGTAGTTGTAGTAGCAGTAGTGGTAGTACACATCGTCTCATTCATCTGTAGTGTTTCATTCATCCTGTTTGTTGATAAAGGGGAAACCCGAAACATCCATTCTATCTTTCGTAATTAAATTGAAGCTAACATTCAAATTCACATTGTTATCTATTTCTTCGAGCTTCGAGCAGCAATATTTACATTAATCTTATTCGTTAAAATGTTATTGCTATTGTTACCCCATTTGATTGTTTTCTTTTAACAGAGATCCTGTGCTTGTCTCTGATAGATTGCTCATGTCATGAAATCCATTTCTTATTTCCTCTTATAATTATAGTCATATTTATTTGGCTCACTTGCAAATCTATATTCTTTTAACTGTCTCTCCCATATATTCCTTTTTACTAGCGTTGAAATGATATAATAGACATAAGCACTTTAAAAACTAGGAACAAGCATACTTATATCTTTTGTTGCAAACGTCTTTTCCTGAGAAACATTTTTGCTTTCATAGCATTTCTTTATAGTGTGTTATCTCAGTGCTCTTAACAGACAAAAGTCATTAAGTTTTTTACCCCCCTCCCCCGTCTCTGTCGGCCAAACTCAAAACTAAATAAAAAAAGACACAGCATAAGAAAATTATTATATTTTAAGGAATATTGATTTTATAAGTTGTAAATATAATTTCATCCATACATTTATAACACCAACAATGTCACTTATCCACTACATAAAGATATGATAAACTTTTGCCTCAAAGGTCATATCATTCTCATGCCTTAAGCTAGAACTTATTGGTTGTTGCAACCAAGTGGTTATACAAATTATTAGACTGGTGAATTTTTTTAAAAATTGTAAAATATTTTTTTAAATATTGAATTAAAAATCACCCAATCATTCTTCCTTTGGAGATAAAGAAAAAGGGAGTAAATCTGACTCATGAATGAACAACACAAAAATTCTTCCTTTCCTAAGTCGATTAAACCTCATTAAATTTTTTTTTTTTTTTTAATAAGGGATTTTTTTTCCCCCGATAAACATAGGATAATGGCTAAAGAGTCTGAGAAGCTGGAAAAGACGGATTTCCCCCAAAATGCAGAAAATTAAGAGCACTGTATCATTGGTTACATACATATTGGAACCATCTGAGTATTGCTTTTTGATGGGAATTCAGTGCTTGTGATTAGATCAACAAACAGGAACTTGATAGACAAAATTAAAGAATGGACAAGGATGGATAGTCAAGGCAGACCACAGAAAACATAGCAATGGGATCAGCTTTCATGTCTACTCTCCGATCGACTCAGGAGACTGAGGTGAGGTTAGGTCTCACACTAAGCACATTGCTCTTGGAATATATCTCTGATCCCTGTTTTGAGCAGGACCTCTTTGTAATTGTTTTCTTTGTGCTTGCAAGATATAAACTTGACTGTTTAAAATGTATTCCATCTTCCTTATTAGTGATGCTGAAGTTCTCTAAAAAAAAATTTAAGTACCGTCAAATGGGGTAACTCTACCTCATGGGGAATTACTCAAAGCGCTTTAAAAGGGGTCCTAAGCCAACAACAATAATTATTATGCAAGACAAGAGACGCCCCTATACATGCTTACAATTATTTTCCCAACAAAACCAATGCCATTACCTGCCAGGTATTTGTTTCACACCTGAATAGAGTGAGAGAATGTGAGTAAAGGGCCTTTTCCAGGGAAACTGCAACACCTTCAACTGGGCATGAGCCAGGTCAGAAGATAAATTTCATTACTCAAGACCACAAAATTGCTCACTTTGCATCTTTGACTTCAAACAATCAGAGTAGTAAATTTAGTTTTCTAGCAGTCTTTTATCAACTTCAATAAGGCTGAGAATACTCAAATTCAAATCCAAAGAGGCACAGCTGCGCCATTTGATGGTACTGTAAAATTCCTCATCACAAGACATTTCTCTGGAGATTTACAATTCAAGTTGCCTTATCTTAACTAGGGGCAGCATAGCACAGTGGCGTGATCTTTGCTTCATACCCAGAATGTAACGAGTTCAACTCCTCGCTACATTGTATGGCAGTGAGCGAGTCATTTCATCATAATTCACTTTATGGCACTGCATTGCAGGGGATGCCTCGGTTATTCCCCGTCTTTCCTTACAATAGACCCTAACAACAAATTTCACCTTGAGGATAAATAGAGGGCATTTATTTTAATCTTTTTCAATAACAACCAACAAGTATATAAATTCTAAATTCTCATTATACGAATTTAAAAAAAATCCTATTTGAAAATTAACGATTCAATTATGACACAATTACTTCCACATCAACAAACAATATTAAATGGATGACTTATTCAGTAAAGCAATTAACCACAACTTATTGAGTATCAAATAAAACACCTTAAGTCAACCAAGGTGCTGTCAGCAAAATTTCTGCTTCAGTTATTGTGATGGATTATTCATTCTAAATGTAGATGGTGCAAAGCCAACACTATGCAATGTCTGTGGGGCCAGGAGAACCTCTTGAGATGGGGATGACATTCTTGGTGGAGTGTTTTGACCAGAAGGAAAACTCAGACTAGACATGGGGCTGGACATGTATGAAGTGGCTGATCTTGACCAATCATCTTTAAATATCTGGATGGTGAGGTGAGATACCAAGTGACTCAAACGATTGTACACATGGGCTAACACTAACTGCTCATCAGCATCACGTCTCACTCGTACTTGAACAGAACCAGCCTTGGTAGAAGCAAAAGAATACAGGGAGAAAGAGGTTTAAGATGCTTAAGATTAAAACGTTTGAATCTGTATTAAGATTGAACAGCACAAATCACCAGACCTGGAAAAAAAAGAACATGTAAACCATCTCCTAACCCTCATTATATAAAGTCAATAATTAAAAACAGAGAGGTTGTGAATAAAGGAGTCCAGGTCATAACATAAATTAGAACTATATTTGCTGCATTGTATAATTAAGGCACATAGGTGACTGAATGTGTCGAAAGCATCATTCTGCTCTAAAACCAAATCAATCCGTGAAAAAATGTAAGCCCTGTTACTTACGAGGGCTGTCCCAGAATTAAGGTAAGTAAGGCCGTAGCTCTGAAATTTGTTGAGCAAATTTAATGAAATTTAGACAGCAGATGTTCATACCATTTGTCTACTTTTCTACTTATTGCCATGCTGATCGATGCATTTTCTCCACTGTAACAGAAGGGCAAACATACCCTCCCTAAAAAAATTGACTTCAAGACTTTTGAGCCAATTCTCAACATCTGATTTCAGTTCATCATCGTCCTCGAATCATTTTCCAGCCAAGTGATACTTCAGAGGTCCAAACAGATGAAAGTCGGATGGTATCATGTCGGGCTATGAGGAGGATGAGGTAAAACTTCACATCCATGAGTTTTCAGCCGGTTATTAGTGATGTTTGCTGTGTGGTGTTGCATTGTCGTATTGGACAACAACGCCCTTGCTTAGCTGCATCAGTCTCTTTCTCTGCACAGCAGCCCTCAATTTGTCCAATGTTTTGCAATATCTCATATCTCGCTGCATTTATTGTCTGATCATGTACACCAACAGAACACCCTTAGTGTCCCAGAACAGTGGTCTTAATTTTTTCACTGAATCTTGCATCTTGATTTTCTTTGCCAGTGGTGAAGGTGGGTGTTTCCAGACGAACAAGTCCCTCTTTCGATTCTGGTGTACTGTGGTGAACCCATGTCTCATCACCAGTGATTATATGGTCAATAAAGCATTTATGTCAACTGCTATCGGTAGGCCCCATTGAAGCGCCGACGGAAATTTTGAGACACTTGTTCACACTGATCCTTATGACCCCTCGGGCTGACACTTTTCTAAAATCTAAATGTTCGATGATTCTATGAACAGCAGATTAATAAATTCCAACACGAAAGAATAGTTCTCGAAGTTTAAGCTGACTGACCACCTGAATCAGATTTTCAACATACTGAATGTTCTCTTGTGAGAGGGAAGACAATGACATTCCTTTACGTGGCTTATCCTGCATGACAGATCGGCCTTGTTGAAATTCTTTACACAAGAAAGTTTCCTGCTTCAAGCTCATAACATTTTCCTAATGAACGATTGCCTACTCTGATTTAATTTCTGAAGGATGATTTCATTTTGCATTCAGAACGAATTTCTTTCTTTGACCACCAAGTATTCATGGTTGATATCTTTGTTTTGACGTAGAAAAAAGGTTCGTTCATCAATTGTGCTCAAACTTTCAGCATTGGTGCTCAATGAATAGATCTTTAATTTCCAGTTTACAGATTTTAGTTACAACACACGGTTCATGAGTTATGGCGTTATTTACCTTGATTCTGGGAGAGCCCTTGTACGTTGTGGAGCTGAACAATGGTAATTTCAGTCCAGTTCTTTATTACTCCCCTCACACCTCCCCCAAATCCGCCACATCAGCTCTTTTAAAGAAACATTATCATCCATTTCCTGTACATTTTAAAATCATACCAAAGATCCAAAAGACAAAGTCCAAAAATGTTCTTGTCGGAATTCCAAAACACCATCCAAAGTGGAGGCCTCTCTAAGGACTTTGTCCAGCTGGCCAAGAATGTGAGATGGTGATGTCTGTTGGCGGGAAAGTGTTGAAGAAAAAAATTAACAAAAATATGCAATATAACATTGATTTTTCATTCTAGTTTAATAAATTTACAATGGGATCATTTCTATGGACATTTATCTGTAATTGTCCACTCTTAAATAAAACAGAAACCGACACAAGGGTGATGGGCTGAGATAGATGTTACATTAAACTGAGTATTATTGATCCTGTGTATTACAGGGAAATATTTTTTTTATAAAAACAAAACAACAAAAATAAATTAAATAAATGGTGTCACTTACAAAAAACACAGAATTTTTCAAAGCTAGAAATCATATAATTGGAAACAAGTTCACAAATTGTACAAGAGCAAACACTCGAGCACTTAATCTTTTTAGTTGCTACTTTTATTTAAGAAACAACAAAAAAGAGAAAGAGTTGATTTAAATGTCAATGTAAATATTCTATTATAATGTTTGTATGTACGATCAGCTCAGCATTATAATATGGTTATCTGCTGTCCCAGCAAATATATCGTATCGTTCTATCTGTCTGTGTGTGTGTCTGTATAATTATGTATGTATGTATGTATGTATGTATGTATGTATGTATGTATGTATGTATGTATGTATGTATGAATGTAGGCATGCATATACGATGATATGCTGGTTTGTATGTATGTCTGCATGTATATGTATGTATGTATGTATGTATGTATGTATGTATGTATGTATGTATGTATATGTGTTTGTATGTACGCTCATTTCTTTTGTATACACGTGTAGAAACAATGTGCAAGCGTGTATGTTCGTGTATGGCTGTGTCTGTATTTGTAAATGTGTTGATGTTCATACCATGAACCAAACTGAGCATTGTTTACCTCACATGAATTGCCTTTAATTTGGACAATAAAGATTATATATTATTATTATTATTATTATTATTATTACCTACATTACTGGTTTGCCAATGTCAAGGTTGAACTGATTATGAGTATGGAGGTTTGTTTCTGGTAGTTTGCCTCATTCTTAAACATGCCAACAATAAGCATACATTTTTTTAAAGGCCACATTTTCTAAATTATCATCATAAATTAAGATGCTCTTGAATTGATTCATACTGACTTGCAACAAAATTTTTCCGGTGTAAGAACTCATGGGAAACATTGTGCCAAAGGTCATGAAGGCGATCAAAACAGCAGCCCAGGCATCAGCAATATAATACTGACTGAGAATAAAACAAAAACAAATGAAATAAAAATCAAACAAAGCAATCAAACATTTTATTTATTTTATGAGGTGAGAAAATAAAACATAATCAAATTAAGAAATGTAGTAATTCTCTGTTTCATAACTTTATCTTGTTCACATGAATATGCAATCGAACAAATGAGTTCAATTTTCACCCATATTGAAGGCGCTAGAGTTACTGGGAGAATGGTAATAATTTTCATGATAAATATAGCTAAACTTTGATAAGCACAAAATGAATCTGTTATGGATTTTTAAAAAACTATTCTATTTCTAAAATCAAATAAATAAAAAAATGTTCCCGAGTTCATCAGAAGGAAGCTGGGCACATGATTACTTTTCTATTATGATATTAATAATAATAATAATAATGATAATGACGATGATGACGATAATAATATAAATAATAATAATAATGATGATAAATAATAATAATAAATAATAATAATAATAATAATAATAATAATAAAAATAATAATAATAATAGTAATAATAATAATAATAATAATAATAATAATAATAATAATAATAATATAATAATAATAATAATAATAATAATAATAATAATAATAATAATAAAAAATAATAATAATAATAATAATTCAACAAGCACATATTTCGTGCTTAATCCACATATAGGCTCTAACCGCTTTACAACCAAACTCATACACGCACAAACGCCTACACATAACACACACACACACACAAAGAATACCATTTCTAAACAAAAACTTTAATGATATCAAAACTGATCCCTAAAATTTTAATACACAGTCTTTAACTTAGACTTAAAACAGCTAAACTGCCCGAATCCCTCAGCTCTTGTGGGAGAGTGTTCCAAGTTTGTGGCCCAAAACAAAAGAACGCCTTCTCACCAAGTTTTGTACTTGTCTTTAGTACAAGTAGCTGAGAGGAATCAGATGAGGATCTCAACATTCTTGGCTGTCTCTAACATTGGAGTATCTCATATAAGTAGGCTGGGGTTGATCCTTCAAGGCAGAAATAAACAAGGACTGCAGCTTTAAATTTAATTCTATTAGTTAACCAATAAAGCTCTTTCAAAAGGGGGAGGACACTTTCTCTATTTCGTTTTTTTTTTTTTTAAATCAGACTAGCAGCATGGTTTTGTATTGTCTGCAGTCGTTTAATATTTGAATCAGAAAGACCAAAAAGGAGGGAATTACAATAATCTAATTTAGAAAACATAAGGGCTGTAACTAGTTTATTTGTGACTGCCTCGGAAATTAATGGTCTAATATGAGTTATATTCCTAAGATCAATAATCAGCCCTTTGCATATTGCGCTTATCTGAAACCCAATACCCATTGAACAGAATTGTTCCCAGATTTCTAACTTTTTTAACACGATTAATAATATTACCACTCAAATTTACTACAAGATCTTCATTGCAGTTTATTTTATTTTTGCTTCCTACAATTTAATCTCTGTTTTATCTTCATTTAATTTAAATCTACTTTCATCCATCCATTCTTTAGTTTTAATTATACATTTTCACTTTTTTGGACAAGAGCTTTTGGATTATTGAGAGATGTACTTCTTATTGAATTATACAGATGAATGTCATCTGCGTATTTATGAAACAAATGTCATGTTCTTAAAATATTTTTGAAAGAGGGGAATTATAAAGAACAAAAAGAATAGGCCCAAAAACAGCCCTGGAGGACTCCATTCTTTAGATGATAACATTGTCACTCACTAAGCGTCGATGAAGAAGAAGGTGACCACTACAGACAAGAAGCATCCCAATCCTATAAGGGCAAATGGATTGATTCGAGGCAGAAGGATCCTGCTCAAACCAGGCACCACGGAACAAAGACTTGAAAGGGATTGGAGAAAAAAAGTAGTTCAAAATATTATCACAACATTGTATAAGTTGGGATGTACATATTCTACATTTATTTGTACATTTTACAATGCTATGTTGAAATGCCAACTATTGGCTAAAACAAGAAATTGAATAAGTGAATACTCAACACACCCATAATCTCATATTTATTAAACTTACAACCCCCCCCCCCCCCCCAAAAAAAAAAAAATGCCACTTTTACTTTATGTGCTTTTGAAGGAGCCATTCATTGAAACTCAAGCAAACCAATATCATAATTAAACATTGTACTGTAATTGTGTAAAATTTGTATGCAAAAACATCAATACGATATAGCTTTAAGAAGAAATGTATGACTAAGGTTGGAATATCAAATTCTGTACACATTACTCATTGAATTTTTCTGTTATTGAAGTGATAAGCTGGAGTTTATCCCGGTTTCTATAGCATGAAATGGAAATTAGTAATTGCTTGCTACCCTTTGGATAGGATGCTAGTCTATCCCAAAATACTTTCAACCAGATCTATCAGACCCAGCTACCCAATCACTGCTGGGTGGACAGGGGGCAGAAAAAATCTTGACTGCACCCGGTATCGATCTCAGTCCCTTTGCTTGTGAAGCGAGTGCTCTACCAACTGAGCTATTGGACCCCCAAAGCTGTACACAGTTTGCATCTAAAACATCAGAATTGCAAAATAAAAATGGAGCAACAGGGTAGTAACATAGCTGAAACTGTGTGTCCATTCTCACACCTATAGACACTCAAATTTTGAGTGTATCAATGTGGACACAGACTGTATAGATCAATCAAAAGATGAGACGCGAGTCCTTCCTATAATCCTTCTTATTGTCCACGCCCCAGTAGAAGAAAACAATGGTAGAGAATTGCAATCGAATGGTCAGACAATGTAAACAAACACACTGCATTCAGTTTTCACACCTTGTGATGCAGACAGCGAGTTCTGAGTCAATTAGCCCGTCGTGTCAGGTAATCCGTTGATGTCAGTTAACAAGCATTGTGTGTCTCACCTAGTCGGGGTCAGAGGGACAGTGGAATTGCATTAACAGGAAAGCTTTTTTCACGTGCCGAACTGGTTCAATGTGAAACGCATTTCCTTTACCTTTTTTAATTGTATTTTTTAAAGACATTTTTCAAGATGGAATCAAGATGTAGTGAACTGTATCTCCTTTTGTGGTACATAACATGTCATATTTCATCAGTCAATCCGCCGTAAAACTGCGTAATATTCTATTCAGTAGTGTAAAAGTTACAGATTGCTGGGTAAAATGTTACACAAAGTATTTGAAAATATCCCACAAGTTTCGTTGCATTAATATTCTAAAAATGTATCTCAATTCAAGATTTGACAAATTTTTCTATCAATGAGCATACAGACATCTAACATATTTATCTAATTACAGTTCTTACCTCTCACTAATGTCAGAGACATGTTCTTGGAGCCAACTAGAGCTGGAAGCATCCATAACTTGTTGGAAGGGTCGGTTCCTGACACCGTAAACCACTAGAATATGAACACCAAAACAGAAGCAGCTACCCACCAGAAGGCGACCACTATGAGATAAGAAAGGGAAAATAAAATCTAACACCACTTTCCTACAGCATGCTTGAAACTATATATTATATGTCAAACTTATCTTTCCCTCTATCCCTGGTTTAATGGATATCAGCATTTCTTAGCCATGTATTATTATTAACAATCAACAAATGATCAAAAGCTGTGGGATGAGTAAAGTGTTGCATGTTCTTTTTAACATGTATGTGATAATGCCTGTAACTGAAACCTTCTCAAGCATAACTAAATAGAGAGTGAGGAAAGAAAAGAAACTGTCCTGGTCCTTTCCTAAAAGTATCATGTGATGCAGTAGTATAGACATTAAAAGTGAAAATTTAGATAATACATCATTCAAATACATGAGGCAAAAAGGAATCTCCAATTTTCTAAGCATCTGGCATAAAATGGATGAATATACATTTGCCAAAATACAGCCAAAACTTGATAAAACAAACACTACAAAATCAAAAGTGTCTGTTGAAGTTTGCATCTCTTTGTTATTGTTAACAAACTCTCGACAACCTGAAAACCTTAACCTTCATAATACAGCTATAGGTATAGGAATGAATTTCCATTTATAGCTGTACAAAACAACATTATTCTTTAAAAAGTGATTTGCATGTCCTTGACATCACACAGTCCTATCAGGTTTTGCTTTTCATAAAAAAATGTATCCATATTGTACCACACTTATCATTGTTAATTTTTTATGACACAAGGGAGGTAACCCAGATATAATAGACAAATATAGCACTCAAAAATAAGTAGTGATTGTTTGTTTTTTTACTTCCGAGTTTTAGACATTGCACCTGAGGTAAAACATGTATAAATTTAGAAAAAGTAGTGCGGAGCGGTCCCAAGCATGTTTAGGATCGCCGGTTCTACAGTCCCTGGGAAATGTGAACCGCAAGGACCGATTCAAACCGGTTCTTTTTCAACATTGGCTATTCACAAGGATCATGGGACCGTCAATGAACCGGTTCTTTTTCGACATTGGCCAATCACAAGGCGTCCTTGGGACCGTCATACAATAGGAACCGGTCCTGCAGTAGATGGCTGTAGAACCGCTAAGTGTAAGTGAGAGCGGAGAAGGCGTGTTGCCTCAAAACATGAAAATAGTGCTATAACACTATCCATTAAGCATGTGTTTGTGTGTGCGTGTATGTGTGTGTGTGTGTGTGTGTGTCTGCGAAGATTGATGGAGCGGGTCGGGTCAATGTTAGGGAGTGAAAGGAAAAGGGATTGTTAATATTTTGTGTCTGTGACATGCTGGACCAAAAGTATGGGAAGTGGGAAGAGTTTGTTTTGATTTTTTAAATTATTTTTTTTTGGAGAGGGGGGGGGGGGGGTGTTGTTGTCTCCATTCCCTTTTTCTCTTTTCGTGCGGCTATGTGGTCTTGTGGTATGACACTCACTTTTAGATCGGAAGGTCCTGGGTTCGAGCCTCGCTCGGCGCCTAGTTTAGTCCTTGAAAGACTCTTTACTCACATCCTATCACCGTACTCAGGGTGTAAAATGAGTACCTGGTCGTCAATATTGTTGTCTCTGTCGGAAAAAATTGTAACATCGCCTAACAGGCGTCATGTCTCGTTCTACAAGTTACGCGTTGCTATTAGTCAGGGACCCATTGTAAAGCGCTTTGAGCACATTCAGTGGATATTGCGCTATATAAAAGCTCACGTTTTTTGTTTCTATTTTAATTTTTTTAAATATTCTATCTTTGGATAGGACGCTGTCTATCCCAAAGTACTTTTCGCCAGATCTAACAAACCCAGCTACCCATTCACTGCTGAATAGACATAGATCAGAAGAAAAAAAAGCTCGACTGCACCCGGGATCAATCTCTGGCCCCTTGCGTGTAAAGAGAGTGCTCTATCAACTGAGCTATCGGGCCCCCCAAATAATCTAATGGTGGTTTTTAAAAAACAGACGTTATAATTGTTATTTTTGAAGAAAGCTATAGTATGTGAAACTTGTATCATTTGATTAGTTAAAACACCAAACGAAATAAAAATATTATTGTATCATCAAATGACAACAATGCGATAGAAAGGAGTGGTGACAACAGATAGCCAAAAGAAAAAATCGGACCAGCTAGGTTCGAAACACACACACGAACACATCTTATAGTAGTCACATTCATTTCAAAGAATAAGCCATTAGAGAAGAGGGGTGATGTCGTCAAAATAGATCATTGTCATTGCAATCATTAGTGTGTAGTAAATTTGGAAATTTACCCCGAGTAATGGAATTGTCCAAGGCGTCTCGCAGCCCCTCTTACCCCACCACACACACAAGAGGGCGTATGTGCAAGAGGGGGTTGGTGCGATTAATTAAGTGGGATGGGTGGTTAGGCGAACGACCTAGGCAAAAGAACCAAGAAAAGACAGTAAAGAAACTAGAATCGCTGGGACCGTTCAAATAGACAGATAAGAAGTGAACCGCCAATGGTTTTTCACCTTGGGACCGGTCCTCCGGTCCCAGCTAATGAACCGTGGGACCGGTTCTTGGGACCGGCACTAGGAAAAAGTAATCAAAGTCTTTGAATTTGGTCCGACCAGCCTTTACTGTATTACCATTTAATCATAACTGATGTTATCAACAACAACAACAACAAAAAAATCAATTTCATTCAAACTGTGTGAAAAGATTTCTTTATGCAATCATTCTCACTTAAATGATGTATCAATTTGAGAAGAGTTGGTCTTAATTATGAAGCTAAGCATATGATGTCAGCAGAATACAAAAATTTAAATATAATAACATTAATATACAATAGCAAAACAAAACAAGAAATATTCACATAAAAAAGTCGAATTACTCACGTATGAATTTCTGGTGGAAATAAAATGCATTCAACACTGAAATAAAAGAAAATATTTTAAGAAATTTAAGTTAATCATTGATAATCTACACTATTGGTTTACATTTCAATAGCGTTAAACATTTTAAACACACATTTTGGATTTGGACTTTTGACCCCTCAGTATGCAAAGAGAAGTCCTCTTCACCAGCTCCTTTATCTTATATTATAACTGTTGTCTTTTCTATCGGACTTTCTGTCTTTTTTCTGAATTGTAGCTATTTGCTCATGCCTAGGCTTTGAGATCATTCATCAAAAAGGAAACAAATGCATATTTTTGTAGTGTTGTATTTGTTATTTAGTTCATCACTGTTAACCAGTAATTGTTTTTTCCCCAATGTTATTAATATTTATTAATATAAAAGGCAGAGGAGAAAATTTGGATTATGATCATGACTTCAAAAAATTGTTGATAGTTGTAAATGACTTTTTCTGCTCCATACCTTTCTTTAGCTATGAAAAAGGCTCCTAGCTGGGCTAACATTGTGCTTGAAAACACAGCCAGTACTTCAAAACGTTCATAACTGTGAAAGAAAAAATTAGATATATTCATAACCATGAGGGAGAAATATAACTATGGTATCCACCTGAAAAAATACAAATCATAACAAAGTCAAATAATCATCCTCATTGCATTTTTAAGTTTTAAAAAACCCCAAAAGAACCAACAAATAACTCTAATTCTTTAATTAATTATTTTTTCTTTTCAATTTTACAATCATTTGACATAGCTGGTAGGTGTGGGTAGCATCGACAACGAATACGTGTGGGTAGTACCATGTCCTGCAAAGTGTGCAAGTGGTGATAATTGACAGTATGAAATTATAGAAGGAACAAAATTGACGTCACTAGGCTCCTTATTGTTTTTAGCCAGAAATTTTTCAGAGTGGTTCTAACTAAATTATATCACTGACTATAAAGGTACAAAGGTATACATTGTTTTGTGTGTTGGTACTTTATATAAAGATGGCAGATGTTATGCGTAATTTACCTACATGCACAGCATTAATAGCTAACTGCTTTGTTTTGTTTTTGACTTGACATAAAAAACTGATTTTGTTTTAGGGCGATGAAATAAAAACTCATATGTTTTTCCTTTATGTTTTGTTTTGTTTTTTGATGCGATGTTTGTTTTTTTTTCTTTCATTTTCTTTTTCTTTTTACATTGACTCTTGACACAATTTATCAAGCAAAGTTAACTGTCAGAAATTTGACAATTGTCAGAAGATTTAAAGACCTGGACAGATTATTATCTATCTCTCCATGTTTTTACTAATGAAAGATTGGAATCTTACCCAAATGAATAAGCACTGGATGGCTTTTGTCTCCGTACCCAAACACTTAACATACATCCCAACAAACTGAAATAAGACAAAGAAATAGTTATCGAAAAACAGATATACAGATAAAAACTAAGGCACACTATTATCAGTTGATTGTAAAAACATTGTCATTTCAAGAAATGTTTCACCCAGTACGAAAAATAAGCCATAAATAAGTTTGAAAGAAAACAATATAGGGAATTTAGGAAATATGTGAATAGTAATATATGTGTTGTTAAAAATCTTAGAGATACCATTACAAATACCTTATTTTCAGAAGAAACCAAAAACATATTAAGAAAAATTAATTAATATTTCCGTCTGGAGCCACTATTTGAAAATATTTGTACATGAAACTAACTGAGACAAAAACTTAACTTAAAATTTAATTGAAAAAGTAGGCTTGATGAATAATGTACAAAACAGTAACTCATGGGAAAAGATGCAACTTACTTGCTAAAAGTAAGACTCATAAGGTTGCCATCTCTGATGACAATAGCCTTTCAATTACTGTATATTTATATTTATCGCCCCCCCCCCCCCCCAACTCGCCCTGATTATTTTTCTCTATGCAGCACGGCTCCGAACGAACGAACATTTAGCTGAAAATCCAAAAGTCATTAAATCTCCATCCTCGACGACTATCTGACCCCTGACTGACCTCATTGTTCTACCTGTACGAGCACTTCTGATTGACCATTTTTTTTTCAACGATATGCCAATTCTATTGATGTCTTTAATCAAGCACACTTTAAGATTATGTTGTGTTAATGAATTGTTTTAGGTAAGAACAAAACAAGATAAAATCAAATTTTATTATGATACCAAACTCATAACAATCCTTTGCGCCGTTGATCGTTAAACCATAGATAAGTTTTGACATAAAAATTGTAATAAGACCATAAAAAGTTAGGTTTTGTTAAGTGAAGTATTTAAATAATGTCACCGTAGACCAAAAATGTTTTTGGCTTAAAGAAAGACAAGAGAATGCAAATTATAGTGCTATAAATTTCTTGCTCAGTTAAGTCACCAAAGTCAAGTTATATGATTGTAAAGTTGAATAATATCCATTTTTCACGAACCTACCAGTGCAAGTAGGCTAGTATAGCAGAGTGTAGTGTTATTTCATATCAATAGTAAATGATCATTGAATCCAAAATAGTTTGTTAAGAAAGTTGTTTTTTAATACTCTTTCTTAACACAGTGCAAAGTATAGTGGCATGACTGACTTAATAATGCTTTCTACCAGCAGTTTCGGCTATAGTAAAAATTCAATATTTATTTGATTATAAATAAACAATGTTACTGATGAACAGATTCTATAGTCTATCGCATAATCCACCAAGTAATAAAGATTACTGTTAAATATAATCCTTTGCTTCCTTTTTAAAATCATCCCTTGTGTTAATGTCGATCATTATGATGCGATGCTTGTCTTTGAAAAGCGTTTTACATTTGACATTA
Organism: Berghia stephanieae; assembly: GCF_034508935.2. Lineage (NCBI taxonomy): Eukaryota > Metazoa > Mollusca > Gastropoda > Nudibranchia > Aeolidiidae > Berghia > Berghia stephanieae. The sequence continues at coordinate 35,025,280 of NC_088360.1, forward strand.
TTTCCATGTATTACTTTAGCACCCGAGAGATTCGAGTTTCTTTTCGATTTACAAAGACAAACAGTAGTCACCAAGAGCCACAAAGTCTATGAGTCGGCGTTTATCCTTGTTTCTGTAGCTTTACGATAGAAATTACTAGTTACTCTCTGGATCGGACACTAGTCTATCAGTGGTGCAGGGTTTGAGGGTTTGGGCCAGAAATAATCTCCACATCACCGGTAATGCAAATAGTATAGAAAAATGTCAACAGGACAATGAGTGGAAATATCACTGTGGAATTTGACTATTAACTTGGATAAAGACAGAGTATTAAGCTTACAATTATAAGTACCAATGTTTATCGCGGATGCAGTAAAGATGGTTCTTTAAATAATTATTTTGTCCAAAGAGCAGGATTTGATAGCTGGTATTGTGTGATCAGCTATTACTTGAGATATATACAGCAGTCCTATCTAAAGATTAAGAAGCAATTGTTGGTGTCCTTTAAATGATAGAGAACCTGTGGTAAAAATTGGCTTTATGATATTTATGGTTTTAAAAGACTGCTACTACGGATTGCACATAACAATATAAAGACATAATTCAAATTAATAGCTTTGTCAGGAACTCAGTAACAAAACATTCTTTCACTTTCAAGGATTTTAGCTGATTTCACTTCAAATGATCATAACTCAATCACCGTCGTTTAAATGGCAATTCTGTTTTCACTATGATAAAATAGAACATGTTAACTATCACATAACGCAAAAAAAAATCAAATCTGTACGGTGACATTTTAATACAATTAATATTTTATTTTGTACTTTTGGTAAAATTCTAAATTTTAGGTGCATTTTTATTTCATACCGTAATAATTTATTTCTGGATGATATTTCTTCATTTAAAAGCAGTTTAAAAGAAGAAAGATGGATCTTTAAGTAAACTGAAGAAAAACTGATTCATAATTTGAACATTTAGTCACAGAATAATTTTAAAATGCATGTTTTATGCATAATTTTGCTACTCAGTGATCTCCCCTTACTCAATCGCCTGCAGCGCTAACTAATTACTCAGTGACAGCTTTATCTCTTGTAATCAGCAAGTGGTACCGTCGTTCAGGCTAGATCACAGAAACCGGGGCTTTTTGCTAAATGTTCAGTTTCAGCACAATTTTCGGTGCCGTGGCTATGTTAACCAAGAAAGGATTGATCTAATGACAATCTTATGATAGCATATGCTAAAGAGAAATAAATAATAATCAAATTACACAAGGAAAAGTGAAAACCAAAATCAAGAATGACAATCCAGCAGTACATTTTTCAATCAGATTCAGACGTCATGTTATTTGTTATTATGAGTATTATTGAAAATGATGAGATTAAATGAAATATTAATTACTTACCTGAAAACATCAAAAATGATTAAGAATGTGAACGCTGTTAATGCTGGAAAAAAAAAAAAAGAAAGAAAATTATTATTCAGTGGCAAATGAATTATGAGAAAATCAAATATGATCAAAATCAATGAAAAAACTTGAAACGGTAAACTGTTATACATCATGGTTGCAAAAAATTAATAATCTAAAAGTTGTTTTAAAAATCTAAAGGAGTTTTGAACATAGTTGCGCTTGATTTGAAATATTTAAATCACTACTATTGGTAAATTCATGATGAAAAGACAGATCTCTTAAAAGTTCTAAGGACACTTCAGATTGATTGAAAACATGCCATATAAGTCACTAAATAGCCTTGTTGTACCATAGTTTACCAGCTTTGTTTACTTAATAATACGTTGATATTGTTAATGCAAATGAGATAACAGAGGTTTAATTTTGAAAAAAAAATATGTTCTTCACTAGTGTTATAATAAAACAATTGACTTGCATATGACTCTATCAATAAAAATTTTGGACAACTCTTTCCACTAAGTAATCAAAGAGTGTTTAGTAAAATATGACCCAGTGACTTTCACATTTAGATGACATTGACACAATTTTTAAAAAAATTCTGATATTGTGAGAAAACAGTCTGTCAATGTGCAAGATCTTTTTCGTTGGTCGTTCTGAATTATCTGAATATGAATTTTTTGTTATGTGCAAAAAATGGCAGATACACACTGGTATAATTGGCATATTGAGTAGCGCAAGGATAAAATGAACTGATTTTACCATGCAATACTTGAGTATTAATGAAGTAGTGGCAGGAGACTTAAACTTCATGGTGGAATTGTTAACAATAATACAGCTTACCCATACTGTTTGTGGTATGACACCAGTAGAGGAGGACAGCAGTGGACATGACACAAAACATAAGGAACATTGCAATTTTTTTTGCCTGAAAAACAAAGCAAGAAAGAGAGGGATGCTTTGATCATTACATTTCAGAAATTAACATATAAACATCATATAGAATAAATAGAAACATCCTTTTCTGATACCTGATATTGTCCAAAGTATTTGTATTTTACAACAGACGAGAAACAGCATTGAAGTCCAAATTTTTAATGCACGTCCATTTTGGAGTCGTATCATCAACTTCATGAGGAAAACCTTTTATGCCTAATCTTCTACTATGCCGTAATATTGCATTATACACATGATCTTAGCTCTCCATAATGATTAGAGAATAATAAATTGCTGGTGTTAAGCCATTGTTGTGCTATTATTATTCCTCATCCAGTCATTGACCATGCTCAACATTGCTTAGGGGTCAAATGATGGGATGGGGAATAACAAAAGCATAACTCAGGATTGTGCATTGGGTCCTTGGGTAAGGCACTTTGCACATATTATAAAACTTAACTCATACATGAGTGAGTATTTGACTATGGGCAAAGACATATTGTAAGAGCATTGGTAAGAAAAAAAAATCAATTAACGATCGTATAGAATTTTTTACTCTTTTCAATATACATGTGATCAGCACCTTACCTCTTGCAGTTGTGACAATTTGATAAACTCTGTAATAAATGATCCAATTGCACTGTGATTGTGAGATGTGAATGGGTATATCGTTCGCTGAAACAAAGGTTAAGATTGTAGGTAATGAAAAACTGCACCAGTATTGCAATATGAAAAGGACAGCCATTGCAGCATTATATCTAAGTCATGTGAAAAAGACACATTACAGAAAAAAGCTTTGATTCTTCATTACAATAAGCAATAAGCAGTATTCAGATTTTAAAAAAAATATAAAACAGATTTTTAAAAAAATATAAAACAGACTAAATGAACCAAAATTCAGTCTTCCGAGTTGATCGAAGGTCTTACTGTTCCCATTACTATTGAAATGAGGGGGGAAAATGAAAATGAAACAAATATCTGGTGAATAACACTTAATAAATTGGGAATACAGAAATTTACAATACTAATATAACCAGAGCTGCCAACCCCATCTGATGAGAATGTGTACAATGGGACCTCAAAATGGGGGAGATTTCATAAAAATGGGTACAATCCTGAAATTGACGGAAACTAACCATTGTGAAAGTAAGAGGAAGGTAAACTTACATAAAGTCACACCGCACAAGCTCAATTGCAGCAACAATGATGTTCCAAAGACTATAATCCAATCCTTTCAGAATTCTACCTCCCAGCATGAAGATCACAATTGGTCAAAAAATATATGAATATCCACTTGGTCACCATGGTTTCTCAATAGGCTAGTAATAATATGAATTACAACTAAAGAAAACTGAAGTGACTCCGTACACTGAAAATGGGTACAATCTTGGGGGAAATGCGTACAAGCGTACAATCGCTGAAAATGCGTACAATTCAGCATTTTTTGTTGTAGGTTGGCAGCTCTGTATAACATTTAGTAACAAGCAAATCAAGATGGATATCTTTACAACCCTTCAAATCAAACCTTTAAAATTTAAGCTGAAATCATTGGAGTGTGTCCTTTGTGACTTTAAACCACACTTTGAGGTATAGGCGCTACTATATAATATTTAAATAGGTCGACATTACTTTTCTCCTTTCATCTTTATCAATGAAATATTGCAAAGACTATTTATGGAAAAAGAAACTCAAAACAAATAATAATTTGTTTGTTATCTTTCCCTCCTTTTTTTATGGTTCAACTCACCGATGTAACTGATTTCTGAAGTTTGTAGTCACCATCTGAAAAAAATAATTATAATTAATGGCATGTAGAATCAATAGGAAAATGAATAAAAATATATATATGCCAACTGACGACGTGGATGAAAGCCACAGAAACATATGTTTTGTGAGTATATATACATAACAAAATGTAACAATAAGCAACTCCTATAATTGATGGTGCATGATAGAAGAGACTCCCCTTTATTAATGGAGTAGTATAATACTGTAAAAAACATGGAGAGATTAAAAAACAAAAATGAAATAACATTAAAACTTGTCTGAAAATTTATCCTTATTTGTTTGTCTATCCATAATCATGTCTATCACTCATCTGCCAGTCTGTTTGTAAATGTCTACCTGTCTGTATGTATCATTCTCTGTCTTTTTTATTTTCATTTTTGTTTTTGTTTGTTTGTTGTTTCTTTTTTTGGTTTTAAATGTTCAGTGGCGCTTTCAAAACCATTAGCCCTTTTTATGTGTCTTGCTTAATTTATCTTTGTTGATTTATCAATTAACGTTAATGACTCTTTGCTTTTCCTACCAGAAATATTCATCTTATGCATTTTAGGCTTCCTTAGTTACACAACAGAAATAATGCTGAGTGGTCATTAATCTGTCTTCCTCTAAGTGCATTAAGTGGATAAAACTTTAAATCAAAGTTATTTTATTCTATACTGATTAGGACTATTTCCCCATATAATGAAGAGTGAATGTGTCTTCCATTGTATCCACCATTTAATTGGAATGCCAATAACTGAAATCGTTTTCACATTCAAAGAGTAGTGTGTGCCATCCTAATTAAGTGGCTGCTTGCAGTGTGTAAACATAGACCAGTATTATCAAAATGGATCCAAAAAATGAAGTGAGTAGGAAAGTGCCAGAAGACAATAGAGAATTTTTTTAAAATTTCACAGCGATGGGGGCTCGAACCCGCAACCTTACTGGTACGACAACTCCATCTCGCTGGGGACAGCGTAGCTCTACTCCAAAAAAAAGTGGTATCAAACTCAAACTCTATGTCTCTCTTGAACCGGTCTCCCTCTTGAGGTCATGGGTTCAACACACGAACGCCGTGAAGTTTGTTCACCAGCATTTAATTAAAAAACGCATGCAATATGTAATAAGCTATGAGAAGATGACAAAGAAAGAGGGTTCAAGTTCAACAATATCAAGGAGTGGACAGACATGATCCTGTCTACTTAGTGCAGGCATGTCACTGTGACAAACTAGGCAGCCCCAGGTGGAGACTGAAGGCTGAAAAAGTGTGCGAGTGCATCAATATTGATGAAATTTCGAAGAGATATTCTTCACTGAATTGTATTAAGTTATAATTAAAATGTATCCATATTTTTTAAAGTTCTTATTATTTAAAAATTGATAAATTATTACTTAAATTGCCTTCTGCGAAATACAGTCAGTGTCAGAAATTAAGAATATGAAATACACCATTAGAATTAGAGCGCCTAGATGTTTGTTTTGGGTTTTTTTTTCGGACTGACTATTTTCACCGTACGGTGAAAATAGTGCTTTAGGCTAGTTTCACTGTACGGTGATAATAGCCTGACAGACTATTTTCACCGTATGTATTAGCCAATCAAAAGCCAGGATACTAACTGTGACGTTTGTGCCTCTGCATCCAGACCATTAGAATTCGACCCGAAATCATTTTCTTGCTGCGCGCAGACCAGTTAAAAAAAAAAAGAAAAAGTTTGCCGAGAACAAGGGAGGCCTCCCGACTCCCGAAAGCTCCTCGTTATAGCATTTCTTTCAATTTGTATTTTCACTTTGGACCTTTTGTCAGACGTTTATTTATTCAATTTGTCATCATATAGAAAAAACCTTGATAGATTTGTGAAAGTTAAAAATTTCCTAATTTGACCATTGTTTTGATTCTCGGCCGCCATTTTGATTTGTGAGGTATTGAAAGGCAGTCAAAGCAATC
>NC_088360.1:35043808-35046308 GCF_034508935.2 Berghia stephanieae
AGTAGTAGTAGTAGTAGTAGTAGTAGTAGTAATAGTTAGTATGTAGTAACAGTATTATTAGTTTTATTTATGTAATGATTATTATTATATTATTAATATAATTATATATTATTATTATTATTATTATTATTATTATTATTATTATTATTATTATTATTATTATTATTATATATATTATTATTATTATATTATTATTATTATTATTATATTATATTATTATATATATATTATATTTTAATATAGTAGTAGTAGTAGTAGTAGTAGTAGTAGTAGTAGTAGTAGTAGTAGTAGTAGTAGAGTAGTAGTATAGTATAGTAGTAGAAGAAGAAGAAGTAGTAACAGTATTATTATTATTATATTATTATTATTATTATTATTATTATTATTATTATTATAGTATATTTAGTAGTAGTAGTAGTAGTAGTAGTAGTAGTAGTAGTAGTAGTAGTAGTAGTAGTAAGTAGTAGTATATAGTAGTAGTAGTAGTAGTAGTAGTAGTATTAGTAGTAGTAGAGTAGTAGTAGTAGTATAGTAGTAGTAGTAGTAGTAGTAGTAGTAGTAGTAGTAGTAGTAGTAGTAGTAGTTGTAGTGGTAGTAGTAGTAGTAGTAGTAGTAGTAGTAGTAGTAGTAGTAGTAGTAGTAGTAGTAGTAGTAGTAGTAGTAGTAGTAGTAGTAATGGTATTTGTTGTTGTTGTTGTTATTATTATTATTGTTGTTGTTCTTGTTTGTCTCTTTTGATGCAATTTTTAAAATACTAAACTTCGTTTCGTTGATAACTTGCCTCAAGTCATATTTTTTATTCAACAGATTTCTCTATGTTAGTTTTCCCAACGCCGAGACTTTGAGAGTGTACGAGCGTCGCAATGACACCGACCTTCGCCAGGTTCAAGAGGTCACCATACACACAAGTGCAGACAATTTACAACTCTCAAAAGATGGAAAGTATCTTAATGCAGGCTGTCATCCGAACGCAGGGAAAGTTACACTGCATTTGATGAATCCTGAAATCAAAGCTCCTTCGCAGGTTAGGGAAAATATACACACATTTTGTAGGCAATTTTGCTAAATGTACAACGGCCAAGTATAAATATTGCACATAAGTACGTGATAGAATGTGAGTAATGAGCCTTTTTTCCACTGAATCAACTTTGCGCCATCCAGAGTCGGACTCGAAACCGGTATCTACATCATCATCATCATCATCATCATCATCATCATCATCATCATCATCATCATCATCATCATCATCGTCATTACAATCATTATCATCATTATCATTATGGTCTTTATTAGGATTGCGCCTGATGAGGTTGATATTTATTTTTCATCTGTACGATCTTTGCTCGTACCCAAAATGTACCGAGTTCGATCACCCGTCGCCTTTTGGCCTTGAGCAAGTCACCTCGCCCTATCTCAATTTGCGGCACTGCACTGCGGCTAACGCCTGGGTTATTTCAGTCTTTCCTTGGAATATACCCTAAAGATAACTTTCTCATTAAAAAAAATATGGGATTAATAAAGGGAATTTTATTTTTTAATTTTGTAAAAAAAAATTATTATTCTTTTTTATAAATTGAATGTTAACTTCAATACCTCTGAGCTAGGAATGATAAAAATGTAAAATTTACAAATCCATATTTTGATTAGAGAACATGCCTCGTTTAATTAATCAATAGATAGAAAAACCGATAACACTCCCCGCTCCTTCCTCTCTAAAAATGCCACAATTTATATCCTAGGTTCTCCGCATCCCGTTGAAGGAAGGACTGATAGTAATGGATGAAATCACCCAGCAGTTCTATGATCGTGGAGACCTTATCACCGCTTCAAGCATCGCTGGTGTATTCAATGATAAACTTATTGTGGGTTCTATTATGGATTCTCTCGTTGTGTGTCAGTTGCCCACGTGACGTTGATTTGAATATTCATTTGTGACCAACCGTTTCAGTCAGCTGTTATGTCGAAATGAAGAAGTAGAAGAAAATAAAGTTTAACCCTCTCCTTACCAACTTATGAATATCGTCACATCCGTTAAGATTCAGACATTTTTTCTTATTCAGATTTGTTTTGCAAATCACAAAATTTTAAGAAAATCTTTGTTTTATTTATTTACAATAACATATGCTGTTTTGTAGAACTTGTCCTGCTTAACAAACTTATGTACAGCATGCAGTTGTGCCTTTTTAAAATGTCAATTTGTTTGTTGAGTCGGTATGACATTTTATGTAAAAATCTTGAAAATGGTTGGCAATGAGAGAGTTAAAGTCAAATTGAACAAATTTAGGACATTTGAATTATTTGAAGTTTATTAAATAAAATTAAATAATACCTCAATGAATGCATTTATTTCAGCTCAAATTTTAAGACGAAGTTTACCCCGACATAATGCCGTTTTGAGATGTTTGGTCACATCTGCAGACTTTTATTAACCAGTTAACCGCGTACTCTGGAAAAAAACGCGTATTTAAAAATGCCACATTTTTAAATACGTGTTTATTTT
>NC_088360.1:35053808-35091308 GCF_034508935.2 Berghia stephanieae
CCCCCCCCACACACACACTTTTCAATTTACTTTTTAATTTGATCATAAGATATTTGTGATATTTACGTGGTACGGCTTATGCCGTTAGTTGTAAAACTATTACGGTCATTTAAAAGAACTAAACAAAACAAAACATGTATATTCTCGAGGTTTCCAAAGAATATATTAACACAACTACAATAAAAACAACGTTTCGGCCCTTGGCCTTCGTATATTTTTATGTCTTGTTGTTTGTCTCCTGACGAAGGCCAAGGTCCGAAACATTGTTTGTTATTTGCTGTCCCTTTTTATATGAGTCACCTTCACTCACTTTCCTTTTTTCTCTCCATTTTATTGACTCATTTAGGCACCTCTAGCTTTTGATTTTACAACTTATATATAATAATTTGTTTGGTTTTTTTTTTTTTTTGGGGTTTTTTTTTTTTTTGGGGGGGGGGGGGGTTGTTTTTTGTTTTGGTTTTGTTCGTTTTTTAAATTTTGTTTTCTTTGATTTTTATTTTTATTTTTATTTCTTTTTTTAGACCACCAATTAGTTTCTTGCTCATCTGAGACAGTTCCGGTTTGATTTTATTATTGCGGTAAACCGTGATGTTTGAGTATACATTATCATATAGGCCGAATGATTAGAAACTCTCTCTCTCTCTCTCTCTCTCTCTCTCTCTCTCTCTCTCTCTCTCTCTCTCTCTAACTCCTTAGGCGTTTTGTTGCCAGTTACAGCTTAGTGCCACGATAAACAGCAACGGGACCAAAGTGAAAGTCGACAATGCCTTTCTTATGCTAATACCCTACCAACCAAAGCTATGCGCGTTGGCTCTCCGGCTTCCTCGGCGCGGGCAGAAACAACTCATCGAACGCTACTGGTTCACCGATCACGCGCGGCGGGTAAAAGTGAAAATCCGATTATGCGTTCACAGCGCCAAAAGTAGAGGGGGAAAAAAATCAAAGAATGTTTACGCTTAAGTAGATGAATTCCGATAAACTTTGCCTCATTTAAATCACAATTCAAAAACAAATATTAAAAAAAGGAAGAGTAAAAAATAGAAGTGAAAATTAGAACCAAGAGAATTGAAAGAAGTTAATATTTTGGATACATTATATATTTACCCGTTGACAATCGTGAGATTAACGTGTGGATAATGACAAATTCCTTATGACAAAAGGCATTTGGAGACTTGTTCGATGGTGGTAAAAAGTACAAAGAGATATGATTGACATCGCATTTGGAGTTTAACTGGGAGTTGTTTTTGTTTTTTTTTTTTTTGGCCACGGATGATCTTTGGAATTTTCGGACTTGGTGTGCTGATCTTTTCGCATAGCTTAAAGTTTCAAACGGAGTGATTTCACAACGCAAACATGCCAAAACTTGGAAGAAGGGTAAGCTTTTAATTTTTCATTTGGTTTGTAGATTGACACTTTAAATGTCACAGGGCAAATGTCTGTGCAATGTCTGTTAGGTGCAAAGATGTCCAGATGTTTTGACGTAAATAGCCTGCAATCACAAAGGCTGTTTGTTTATTCTTTGATGTTTGTGTTTTATAGTTTGAAGTTAACTGTCATGATTTAATTAGATTATAGTTCCTTTTAGTTCAATGTCATGATTTACATTCTAAATCGGTAAATAAAAATGATAATAGAACTCGATAATTATCGTTAAAATATGACAACGATTTGTTGCAAAACGTCGATTTAAGAAAAATCTATAATGAGAACAATGAATGTTTGATAGCGATTGTGATAGTAATGATGATGATGTTGATGACGATAACGATAATGATGATTATGATGATGATTATTATTATTATACTAACGACAACAATAAGAATGCCGATAATAATAATAATAATAATAATAATAATAATAATAATAATAATAATAATAATAATAATAATAATAATATAATAATAATAATAATAACAAAATGATAAATGATAATAATAATAATAAAATAATAATAATAATAATAATAATAATAATAATAATAATAATAATAATAATAATGATAATAGTAATAATAAAAATAATAATAATAATAATGATGATGATGATGATGATGATGATGATGATGATGATGATGATGATGATGATGATGATGATGATGATGATACATGGCCCAATATCTACTCAATGTTCTTAGTGCTTTACAAAGGATCCCAAACCAGCTGCTACCTTTAACATTAAGGCCGAGACGCGACGCCTGTAAAGCGCCATAGCCATTTTTATTTTTCAACGGTGACAACGCTGTTATTGGCTATGTCCTCATTTTACTCCTCAATTGGGCTTGAGAATTTGAATAAAAAACCTTTTCTAAGGACTCAAATTTGCGCCGCCAAGAGCCCGACTCGAATGAGGAACCTTTAGCTCCGAAGGGAAATGTCATACCGCAGGAAAGAAAACTGCTCCCTCCTCGTGAAGAAAGATTATCCTTTGATTTGTTTTGTGATAATAAATATATCTGATATGGAGTGACAAACATATATAAATGTTAACCCAAAGAGTATATGATCAGATACCACTCCTCCACCACGGTCATTTCCATTTACCGCGTTAACTTCAAATAAAAACAAATGGAGGGGAGTGTGGGGTAATCAGGGGCCACATAATCAACACTATCTAACACTACTCTTTTTGCCTTTGCTGTCCTCTGCTTAACGTTACAGTATATTATGATTAGAGAAACCATCTAAGCATGAATTGTTTTAGATCGCAACAGAATCGTCAATATTTAGTGGTTTTGGCATTAAGTGCTGTAAATTTGTTTTAAATCTTTAATAAAGAAGAGCAAAGGTATATAAAGAAGAAATACCCCGAAAAATTAGTTAATGATCAATCAATAATTAGAGGGAAAATTATATTGAGGACAGGATATATTATTGTAGCGAGAGAAACTTTGATTTCCGGGGGGCAAGAGGTGAACCAATGTGTTCTCATTCGTGTCTATGAGTGCAAACAGAACGTCCTTCGGTGATATAGATAGGAGTATAGATTAATATGATCCCCAACCAATTTGTCAAAAAGTATTAAAACATATACCTCTTTGAAGTTACAGACTGAAGACCTTTTGACAAGACGTGAGGACGTAATTCTTTTTCTTTTTCTTTTTTCTTTTACAGAATAGACCATACCGTATAATCTATTTACCTTACTACAATGCCTGAAGTGATTTAATCAAATTTTTACTTTTGAATCCAATAGCATTCTTATCTATATTGCTTATCTATTCAAGTGTCACTGTCTTGCATATTCTAATTAAAAGTCTTCAGACTTCCAACGCCATATTTATAAACCAAACACAGGGGAAATGAAACAAGGAAAGTAAGAAAAACCATAGGGTGTGGAATAGTCCCCATTTTGGGACAAGACAGCGGCTTTACCACGTCAAAGAAAATACCGAATTCTTTTCAACTGATCGTTTACACTAGTCCTGGGGTACTCTTTGAAGACTAACTGGATCCCCCCCCCCCCCCCCCCCCCCCCCCCCCGCCCCCGCTGTAGTTCTACCTACAAGTATAAGGACAGGAGGCTCTTACTGGTCTTTTCAATACGCAGTCGGTACTGCTTGCTTTTTGAGTTATCTTTATTGTTATCAAATATCGCTTTTGTTTGGGTGGTTATTCATGCTGCGAATATAGAAAGCGGGTATTTAAGTTATTGGACAAAGAATCGCGATACTAATTAAATATTAGAATTACTTGTGTTTGTCACTCTGTTTAAAACCATAAACCTGGATATTTACCTATGGTTATTGTTTTTCCCTTCTAACATTCAACAAAATGGACACATTACGAATTACAGTTCGATGAAGAAGGGGGCTAACGAGGCGCGACGTGTAAGAGAAAAGTTTTCTGAAAATGTTATTTTTTCAAAGTATTTGATCGTTTGATCTAATGGAAATACTCCAATTCCTAGATACATTGCGCTTGCGTGTCTACAACTTTGACCTCGTACTTTATATTTCCGCTCGCACATTTAAGAGAGTGCAGTACAAAATGGGCACCTAAAAGATATTTCTGGCTTGTAAAGAATGGAATCCACATGTCTGATGGAGGAATGAATAATGCATTGAGGAGTGCATTGAGTGAGGTAAAACGGTTGTAGAAAATAAACGAGCTTTTATATAGCGCAATATCCTTTCAATGTGCTCAAAGCGCTTTACAAGGGGTCCCTGACCAACAGCAACAAGTAACACAAAGAACGAGACATGATGCCTGTTAGGCGATATTACAATTTTTTGAACAGAGACAATGCTATTAACGGCCAGGTACTCATTTTACACCTGGGTACGGTGAGAGAATGTGAGTAAAGAGCCTTTTCCAAGGATTCAACTATGCGCCGAGCGAGGCTCGAACCCAGGACCTTCCGATCCGAAAGCGAGTGTCATACCACAAGACCACAGAGCCTCTCACTGTCATTACTATCCTTCATGATAACCTAACGTCTCCAATACATAATGATATCATTAATTTTACTCTTTATGATGTCATTGACTCGCACTCCAGCTTTTTGGTCTTGAACTTGAGCTTTTAAAAAATATATATAGCGCAATATCCACTAAACTTGCTCAAAGCGCTTTACACAGAGTCCGTGACCAACAGCAATACGTAACATGCAGAACGAAACATGACCCATTTAGGCGATATTACCATTATTTTTTTTTTTTCGACAGAGAACGTTACGCTGTTAACGGCCAAGTACTAATTTTACAACCGAGTAAGGTGAGAGAATGTGAGTAAAGAGTCTTTTACAACGACTGAACTATGCATCGAGCGAGGCTCGAACCCATGACCTTCCGATTCGAAAGCGAGCGTCAAACCACAAGACCACAAAGCCGCCGTTCTGACATTGATCGACTCGACAAACCAATCATAGTTTATGTTAACTCCGTGCAAACTCAACTCACAGACTGTCGGTTGCCTCGGGGACGAAATATCGAACCTTTTGTTTGCCAAAGCATGGCAGCAGCTTCTTATGGTTCACACTATTATGTTATGACGATCGACCCAATCAGCAAAGTCCGGTCCGCATTCGTGCACCGTCGCGAACCCGCCTGGTAGCATCGTCACAACACACCTTTCGACTAGATGCTCTGCCGTTTCGGGTTCTTGCCCACAGCGTGGACATAAAGGACAGGAAGTTAGACCCCACTGATGTAACGCACCGGCCGTTAGGCAGCTCCTCGACCGAAGCCGATTCGCAGCTACCCAGTGTCTCCTCTTACTGGTATCAAAGCCTGGCAACTTCTCACCAAGCTTAGAGGAGTGTAGGTCCCCGCCCCCACGAGGGATTGAATTCGTCCAAACCGACTTCCATCTCGTATGTGCAGCTCTGTCCGTAGTCAGGGATTCTGCGTACAAGGGTTGCCGGGACTTATTTCGGCTCGAAACGGGGGCACCGTTCATTATGCGCATGAGAGGGGTATCCCCATTCCCTCTCTCTTTGATCTTACTCAGCCAGTTTCCCGTAATGGTCTCCCTCCGGACATCGGGGGCTGGATCGCTGCCATCACCGGGCCCCATTCTCTAGGGGTTGTTGCTAGCGTTCCCGACACTATGTGCATCGACTTGCGAAGTTTTACATCCACCTTCTCAACGTTTCTGCTTCTACCCCACACTGGAGCGCAATACTCCGCGGTGGAATAGCATAGTGCCAGGGCGGATGTTCTCAGGAGCGCTTGGCTAGCGCCCCAAGTCGATCCCGCCAGCTTCCTCAGAAGACTATTCCGCTTCTCTATCTTCCGGGCAACCCCTTCGAGATGAACCCGATAGGTAAGGCTGCGATCCAGCGTCACCCCTAGGTATTTTGGACGCGGCTCATATGGGAGTGGCTGGTCCCCGACTAGGACATTCAGTTTACGGGTGTGCCAACCACTGCATAAGTGAAATGCAGTGGCCACGGTCTTTGAAGTGTTCATCTTCAGGTACCACTTGTCGAAGTAGGATTTGAGTCTGGTGACGTCCTCGCTGAGTACGCTCTCGAGACGGGTCCACACTTTACTCTGAGTAACGAGTGCCCAGTCGTCTGCGTATCCCAGCCTCAGGGAGGAAGTGTTCGGCATATCGCTAATGTAAACGTTAAACAACATTGGCGCAAGTACCGACCCCTGAGGGACCCCATTCTTCAATTTCCTAACTTTGCTCGTGGCGTCTCCCAGCGCGACGTGGAATTGCCTTTCCCCTAAGATCGAAGAGAACAACTTCAAGGTCTTTTTGCACCTTATGATTTTTGCAAGTTTGAGCATTAACCCATCGCACCAGACCGTATCGTACGCCGCTGATAGGTCTATAAACACAGCACCTGTTTGCTGTTTTCTCTCGAACCCGTGCTCAATATGCTCTGTAAGGGCAATGACCTGCTCCGTGGTGCACCTCCCTTCCCTGAAGCCTGCCTGCTCAGGTGGCAGGGCAGCGTCTAGGACCGGCCCCCATCGGTTTAATAGAACACGCTCCAACAGTTTGTAAAGACAGCTCAGCAGCGATATGGGTCTGTAACTGTCTGCCTCCTTCGCCGGCTTCCCTGGCTTCAGGATGGCAACTATCTTCGCATGCTTCCACACTTGTGGAAGCTTTCCGTTTGCAAGGATGTCAGACATTGCCTCTGCTAGCCAGGCCCGTGCCCTGGGGCCCAGATGCGTCACCATATCGGGATATACACCATCTATCCCAGCTGCTTTGCCGTTCTTCACTTCGCTAATGGCTGCACCCACTTCTCGGGGACTGAACGGGGCCGTCCAGTCCGACTCCTCCGCAGGTAGCGAGTCCAAAATCGTACGGTACGCCTTGCGGACACCGCGCTCAAAAGCCTGATTAGGGACCCGCTTGCTACGGTTCTTAATATTCTTGGCAATTGTGTCTGCCTCGCATTCCGGTGCAGCCTTCGCGAAATTCCGATCTGGGTCCAATTTCTTTATCAAACGCCAAGCGTGGCGGCTGGAGTGTGTAAAGTCGAGCATGGCAACTATCAATTCCTAGCAAAAAGTATTGACCAGTGCTTTTTGCAAGACTAGAAAGACTCAAACCATATGTAATGGAATGTTAGAAGGTTTTCTTGAACGGTCGAGTGGCCTAATAAACAGACTTTAAAAGACTTTGGTATGTGTTTCAAAGTCTTAAGACCAATGTTTCTTTTTTTCTTTAGCAGTCGGCTAAACTTGTTTTGTTTTTTAGTATAATCGATTTATAAATGCGGCAGTTATCCTTTTCCTTCTGCAACCGCTTGAATTATTTGGTCAACTTAGGTGAAATCGTTTGAAGTAAACCAAAAAAAAAAAAAAGAGATAGAAAAGAAAGAAAAGAAAAATATGAAGTAGATGAATCTAATAAAAGGGAAAAAGAAAAAAAATAGAGGCCGAATTGTGCAGCTTTTTTGGTCAGGTAGTTTGACATTAGCTTCATGATCTGTAGCTCCCAGATACGAGCGCTGTTATGGGGCACACATATGAATCCTTGAAAAATGAAAATATTGTAATAACAGGCGTCAAGTCTTGCTACAAGTTAAGTGTTGCTGTTGATTAAGGTCATCTTGCTACGCGATTTGGACACATAATTTAGTGGATATAATTGCACCGTAGAAAAGCTCATATTTAAAAAAAAAAATTAAATAACAACAATATTTAATTATCACGATCGCAATACTTTTTACTGTAAGGTCATATATTTCTAAAAGCATACTGACATGTTTACATATTAAATGATTCAATTCTTCACGAATTCGAAGGGAATGTTATTGACAATGTTGAACTTTCTTGCCAATTAAAAAAAAGCATGTCTATTCCAAGTATTTGGGGCGGGAACGACAAACATAATTTGCCTTTTTTCTGATCTCTCTCAGTAATGCTGTGTTCGATTTGACATGAAATGTTGAAATCTTTGGACACCATTATTGCACACATCGTTAAAATACGATAAAAATGGCATTAAACTGGCGTAACTTGAGTCAAAGGAGAGTTTGTGAGTGTCTGGGTCGTTGGAAACGTGTAAATGTCCTGGGTTCCTCTAATGGCAGTGATTTATTGGATGGTTGATTCGTTTTCTTGTCCAACAAAAGATTGGTTTGCATGTGAGTGAGTGAGGGAGAGATGTTGGGTAAAGGTGCCAGCTCTGAAAATACACGAAAGGTAACAGAAATATTACACCCCACACACACACCCACCCACACACACACACACACACACACACACACACACACAATATATATATATATATATATATATATATATATATATATATATATATATATATATTATACATCGTACAAACAAAAACCATGAAATAATAGTGCTCAACTTTTTAATAAAAGTAAGACATTTAAAGTGTAATTCTATTCAAATTATACAATATTGTTCTTGCATCGGCAATCTGCAGGGAATGAAAGAATATTGATGTTGTTTTCTTAGTTCTGGTCAGTGTTGAGCGTTTCCGGCTTCGTTGTTAAAGTGAATTATAATTACAACAAAAGGTGATTGTTTCTGTCTGCATGAAGATGTTAATTCGTTTCCTTTGTTGAGCATTGCCATGTTTGGGTGCGTTATAATATAGAATTCTGGCAACACTCAACAAAAGAAAAAAAACTTACATATTTGTGAAGTACTCATTGAATTCATTTCAATTGACTTAGACTGCTATTCGCACTAGTATATTTTTGACAAATTTAGTGATAACCTTAAATGCAATTTAGGCTTCTTCTAAGACGTCATCTGATATACGTTTCCTTGTGGCCCCTTGAATAACAATGATAATATTTTCAAAACATTGTCTTATCTATCGCTGACACACCGTGTTGTGAGAAGTGAAATCCAAAACACTTTTCAAATGAAAAGTTTGAAAGATTAGAGAGATTTTATTTCTTATGTTTCAAAGATTAGAGACATTTTACTTCTAATCTATCAAACGTAAAAAGCGCTGGATTTTCAACATTGCCAATTTATTTGATATATAATCTCATTGCGGTTATAGTGGAGTCATTGTGGCAAGGAGATTAAGTACCCATGTTTGTATTTCAGTTGTTTAAGTGTTCACATCCACATTAAATCTTTTTTTTTTTTTTATCGTTCACAATAGAAGGTCACCCTCTCTCGACTTAGGTACAGTAAATTGGCCAAAATCTTTATCGGTATCCAAAATAAAAAAAAGCATTATGTTTATTTCAAGTGGAGCGGGGCGTCATTGAAATAGTTTTTCATAAATCATAGTGCCTTGAATAATTGCTAGTTCCAAAATTTGGATTAGAAATAAAAACCCCAAACAAATCAATCAAAAACAACAACAACAACAATAACAACAACAACAACAACAGAACACCAAAAAACACGATATCTTCAGTTAACTCTTTATGTTAGAAAATATCTCTTCGACAGGTAACGTTCCTAAAAAAACTAATTGGACAAGGTGTGCTGCTGAAGATAACGTAATAAATGTTAAATTAAATGATCATTTTCCAAAATTCTCTTTGTAACGTAATGTATTATCCAAAACGCTGCTCGGACTCTTAAAAGAAGAGTACAGTCTTAAACTCACATATTAATTGTAGTTATACTCCAACTCCTACCTGTATACTGCTCCCCTAAGTTCAAGAACCGTGTGGATTATGCTTCCAGTTAGAATCCATTGATATTCATTAAGGGGAAAAAACAGTGAACCAAGGAAGAATGGAAAGACTAATAGATGGATAATCCACATCATCAAATACTTTTACTATCATTATTTTGAAAATACCAAATTGATATCACTTTTTTTCTACTCTGATCTAGTCTGAAATTTAAAAACTTGTTGCCAAATAAGGCACAAAGAAACTTTCATTGAGCATTGTTTGTTTATTTCTTGACGATTCATAATTTTACGCAATCCTCCTCATCAAGTATATTTAACTGTGACATGTTAGCAGCCTTTCCATAAAGTCTAGTATAGTATTCGTATGTTTATAAGACTTAATAGACTTTTGTGCAAATCATTGTGCACCATTTAGGGGTAGACAGTGTATTATATTAGTGGAAAGAAACATTCAACAGAGCGCTTACTTGATTTAGATACCCGACACATGTGTTTAATGTTAGTTTGACTAGTGAACTTTACAGTGATGGGTTTATAGGGCCTTTTGCACAAATATGACATGAAGACATGAATACCTGGATAATGGGCACATTATGAAAAAGAACCTTTACATTAAAGTCTCAACCCAAGCTGTTAGCCAAATATAAAAACTACCAACATTCTACCAAAAAAAAAGGTCAACTGATCTGAGTTTATTCCTGTGTCTATAGCATGAAATAAAATAAATGGTAACAATTGCTGCATGCGATAGGAGCAACATAATACGTACAAGTTTGTCGGATTAAAGGATATACTGGAAATATAAATAAATAGAAAAAGACTCATCACATTTCATTCATAAAGAGGAAATGATTTTTTTTCATGCATGATTATATTATAGGGTAAATTGGAAAAAAATACTTATAGTCTAAACAGTACTGAGACTGACCGTAGCCTTTGTAAACTCACAATTTGCTGTCTTTTGGTGGTCTGGCCTTGTATTTCGGCCCTGACGCTTACCCAAAAAAAGGGCCAAAATACAAGGCCAGACCACCGAAAGATAGCAAATTGTGAGTTAGTTGTATTCAATAGTAGATCAGCTCTTTCCTTAAGCACCAATAACAACAATTCAACTTACAAATAAATTATTATTCTAAACGATACAAACTTTTTCACTTCGTTTTAAGTCGAAGATATCATAGATCCAGGCGTTGTCATTATTCCATGAGTTCAATGGGTGAAGGGCAAAATCTCTTGTCATACATATTGTAATTAACTACGCCCTACTGACAACTATGTCAATATTCGCGAGTGCTGTCGTTTCTTGATACTACCTTATGGAAACACTTGGACAGAACATGCAAGTACTTACTGATCGACATTTAAAAGCATTAAGTTCGTAAGGTAACGTGTATCGATGTCTCCGGTAAACATGACAATGTAGCCAAGCAGTGGGGTAGTTTTACAACTCTTCATATTAACTCATAAATACTAGAACTGTCTTTAACACGGTTTGAAAAAAGGAGGCTCAAAGGAAAAGATGTCGACAGTGCCTTCAAGTAAAGCGAGTTAATCATTTTAAGTGCTTTGGACGTACTTGGTGTGGGTGTCGTTATGAATAATATGATTGGTTAATGTCAGGAATTCATCCAAATTGATGATGAAATCCAAAATGTGATCCATCGTCTCCAATGGGTATTATGTCCGAATAAAAGGATCCTGAAACGTAAAGTAATATTTAAAATGTTGGGGAATACACATTTTGGGTTATTTGGATTTTTGTTTTGTTTTGTTTTGTTTTGTTTGTTTTTTTGCAATGAAAGAATGTGTGTTTATTCCCCACACGGAGGAATGGAAAATAACCTTATGTTTAATATTTGTGGTTATAAATTCAATCTATAGCACCTAGTCGACGTGCACTTATTTGCAGGTCTGATAACCCAATTCCTTATGGGCTCGTTGTTGTAATGGAAATCTCAAAAAAAAATGACGCAAAATATTATAACAATGTTAAACTAGGTCCATAAGTGGGTTCGGATGTCAGAACTACTACTATTACCTCTACTATTATTACTACTACTACTACTACTACTACTACTACTACTACTACTACTACTACTACTACTACTACTATTACTACTACTACTACTACTATTACTACTACTACTACTACTACTACTACTACTACTACTACTACTACTACTACTCCTACTACTACTACTACTGATACCTACTATTACTAATCGACTTCCTAATCAGTGCTTCCCATAAGTTATTATTATTATATCACATTGCCTGGTCAACCTGCTCAGAGCGTTTTCTCCATAAGTTCTCACCTTTGCCATATTTATCCAAATTTTTAGTTGGTTTCCTTTGCATCAGTTTATCAACAATCTAGTCTGTTCTTTGTCGTCTTTCTTATCAACAAATAAATAATTGTGACAGCTAAAGGTCTGAAAATGGTAATCTGCTCTTCTTTGCTAATTTCCATATCATTCATAATGCATGGACACACTTCAACAATAGGGAAGATAAGTCGTCAAAGAAATGACGTCACACCTTATATGTTTCCGCTCCAAAATCATTGGAAGTGTGTATGTAGCCAGTCCTTCGGAGGACTAATAATGAATAGGTTACATATTGAATCATAATATGGTGACATAAGTAATTTAGCAGCAGGACGCATTGATGGATTCTAAATATTGCGGGACGTAAAAGAGCGAGGATGGATGATCTGTATTGATGACAAACATAATATATTTAGACCAAAACATCAGATGTCATCACTCTAACACTAGAAGATCATTTACACAAGGTATGCATTCAGTCCTCCGGAAGAGTGGTTTTACACTTTCAATGAGATAGGAGGCATTTTTTTGTTGACATCATAATGTGTTCCCTATTGTCAAGATGAATGCCAGTTGGCATCACATATACAGAGCCATCAGTATTTGGCTGGTAAGCCTTTCTGTGTAATAGTGATTACAGTATAAGGATAATCGAGTGGTGCCAAATTGCAATTCATGGCAGTACTCATGAATATATGTGACCCGCCGTCTCAAACTAGTATTATTTGCGAATGTTTAGAGACTGGAAATTGAATATTAAATGAGAATTATGAGACGAACTGAGCTTTCTTGTTCTGCTTAAAAGAATAAATATATTTTCTGAGAGTTTGGATACTTTAAATATGTCATATTTGTGGACATTTTAACGTTAAGTTCACTTTTCGGTTTATGGGTTGCATATGTATTTGGAACTACCATAGGACGCGACACCTCAATTTTGTATATTCAGTCCATAAAAAATATCAATCAACGCGTTTGGTCAACGTAAAAACTAACGATGATGATGATAATGGTGATGATGACGATAATAATGATGATGGTGATGGTGATGATAATGATGGTGATGATGATGATGATGGTAATGATGATTATGATGATGATTGCAAGGGTAGTGTTTATGATGATGTGATTATGATATGCCGTGTTGAAAATGATGATGTGCTGGGACTGGTACCGCTGGTGTTACTACTACTTCTACGATGATGATGATGATGATGATGATGATGATGATGATGATGATGATGATGATGATGATGATGATGATATGACGATGATGAGAATGGTGATGATGATAATGATAATGATGATGATGATGATGATGATGATGATGATTATGATGATGATGATGATGATGATGATGATGATGATGATGATGATGATGATGATGATGATGATGATGATGATGATGAAAAAATGAGTTCTCCATTCACTGCACAATAAATTCTATAACGAAAATGCAATTCCTATGTCTTCACTTCGTTTTTCAATGTGTCTTTGTCAAATCGGTATTTTGATTTATTTTATAAACGTGGAAAATATTATCATTCACCACTATGTCATAATATTGAGTCACGGAGCTCACATAGCCGGAATTTATAGTTTTAAAAAAATTATCACTAGATATTAGATATTTTGTTGTTGTTGTTGTTGTTTTTTTTTGTTTTTTTTTTTGTTTGTTTTTTTTTTTGTTGCTTACAATTAGCCTTAGCTTGTCAAGAAAAAGTGAGAATTTCATGTTTTAAAAAAATATAATATTTTGAAAATGGTTGGCGTTGCATATCTATTTGTTGCTTTATGTCAGCCAGAGATGAGATATGGTGAGATATTTTAACTAGTTAGGATGACAAATGTGTTCGTATAAAGTCAACATTCTTGACCTTGTGCGTTTGGTTAAAATATTCACCTGTTCTGTCCGCCAGATCAATCGTACACAAAACTATGTGTTAACGTCTAAAGTCTATTGGAGGGACTTTAAAAGATAACTTACAATCTAACTGGTGGTCTAAAGACAATAACAAAGAGCCTAGTGACGTCATACTCATTCATCTGCTTGCCATTATGTTGGCAAAACTGGCGTAAGATTTGTGAGTTTTTAAAAGAGCTACAAATTAGCAATACGAATTTCATAAAATATAAAGAAAAAGAACAAAAATACCACATAACTCTGCCTTAACTCTCTCCTTACCAGCTATTTTTAGAATTTTACCCAAAACTTAATACTCACCCAACACAAAAATAGATTTTTCAAACAGATTAGCAGCGAGTATATTCTATATTGTTATAAGAAAAATGAGCTCTGCAACACAGTGGAGAGTTTTTATGGCTATAACTATAACAAAATGAAATCAGAATAAGAAAATTGTTGGCTGCATCGTAACGAATGTGACGATTTCCCTATGGGTGGTAAGGAGAGGGTTAAACACTGTACTATTTAATGAAGTAAAAGGAATCTAGAAAGAACTTGAACATATATTAAAGAAATAAAAACAACAAAGGCATGTACTTTGCACTACGGAATGTCAATCATATAGCATAGATTGACGTAATCCGTGCACATTATGTCAAAATCAAACATTGGTAATGTGACAGATGGGCCACAGACCGTGACGTTGAGATTTAAAACCTTCGACCTCGACCGGCCCCAATTATTGGAGCTGGACACTAGGCACTAGATGGACCCTTCGTCCTTCTTGACCACGATCGATCTCACTAATTCTATTACCTAACCCAATTATTGACAAATTCTGGCGTCTGGAAGCCAAACTAGCATATTTAATACACATAACTGTACATAGCGATATGTATTTGGTAGTAATAACAATACCAAGGAGGGTAGAAGCCAAACAATCAAGCATTTGTTTGCTTACTTTTTATTTAATTTGCACATTTATCTGTATCATCGATGTTTGAGTCGGTATCGTATCAAGTATGGAAAAAGACTCAAAGGATATCGATACAAACTTATATTTTTACCATCGCATTTTCCTTAGTAAAGTACTTGTCATGCATCAACTCACAATACTCGGATGATAATGAGTGTTTTGAAATAGTATTGGGGGGGGGGGGGGGGGGTTGTTTGCTATCCTTTGATAGGACGCTTAGTCTATCGCTCAAAAGTTGACGTAATGAAATTAAAATCTTGGAATAAATGTTTAGCACCACGGTTGATAAGAAGGCTAAATCGTCGAAATATGTGCAACATAAACACGCCTTTTTATTTAAGTTGTTCTATTTGGAATGAAAAGGTCTTTCAACGTTTGCTTTTTTTTTTTTTTTACGGAAACGAAGTTCTTTTATTGAGCTACCGAAATTAAATATCTGATAAAATTTGATTTTGTGATTGAGTAAGAGAGACAGAGAGAAAGAAAGAAGAAAAAACAAAACACACACACACAAACACACAAACACACACACACACACACACACATGCAAACAGAGAGTAAGAAAGAGAGGGAGCGAGATAGAGAGAGAGAGAGAGAGAGAGAGAGAGAGAGAGATAGAGAGAGAGGGAGAGAACACAGAAAAACCTAAAAATAATCATACTACTATTATTTGTGCGGCTATGTGGTCATCATATCGCGTCGCGCCAGTGGTGGATCCATTGGATGGCTTCAGGGGTGCAGCCTCTCAGGTCCATATCACTGATATGTGGTTCAAGTTCGCACTCGTCAAGGATGTGGTCCATGTTTTGAGCCGTGTGTCCACATTGACATCGGCAGTCTGAAGAAAGTCCCCATTTTTGTAAGGTTGTTTTGGTCTTCCCCACTTTAGACCTTGCCCGGTTCAGTGTCAACCAATCTCTCCTGGGGAGATTTACTCCGCTTGGCAGTTCTTCTTTGGGTTCCTGAATTGCATCATTTGGGCAGCAGTACCATTTTTTCCAGGAATGCACTCTGTATATGGCTGCTATGTGGTCATGTGGTATGACACTTGCCTTCGATTCGGAAGCTCCTGGGTTCCGTATTTAATTTTGTCAAGATAACAACAAAAAACAACTTATTAACAACAAAAACAACAAATAACAACTTAAAACAACTGATAACAAGAAATAAAAGAGAAAAGTTTGACAACAAAAGCAAAGACAGAGCATCAATCATCAGACTATGGTTTTGCCAGAATACCACCAACATATCTCTGGACCCATATTATTAATCTTGTCATGACTTGCCTCAGTATGTCCATCTAATCATTCGTCTATCATATTTTATTGTCATTATATCGCAACTCCGGTCATCGCTAAAGAATATTATTCTACTGCCAGTAGTTGCTCGGAGTTGAACACGTAAAGTTGGGGCCTAGTTGACCACATGAATATTGATTTTTGAGGCTAGAATCAAAGTATTTTTGTGTTATCAGTTGTTATTTGTTGTTAGTTAATTGTTGTTATCAGTTGCTATTTGTTGTTATTTGTTGTTATCAGTTGTTATTTGTTGTTATCAGTTGTTATTTGTTGTTATCTCGACAAAGATAAATACCCACAAGGTTTAGGTCCCGCTCGGAACGCGCATAGTTGAGTCCTCGGAAAAGGCTCATTACGCACATTCTCTCACCGTACTCAGTGTAAAATGAGTACCTGGCCGTTAACAGGATTGTCGATTGTAGATTGGGACATGATGCCTGTTAGAAGAAATTGCATTTTTTTCGACGAACAGGCATCACGTCCCAATCTACATATTAAGTGTTGCTGTTGACTAGACACCCCTTGTAAAGCGCTTTGGGCACGTTAAGTGGATAAGGATATTGCTCTGTATAAAGCTCAAGTTTTTTGAGGTTTTTTTAAAAAGCCATTGTAATAATTTGGCGATTTCTGACCACTAACAAACTAGATTAGGACAAATACGTGACAAAGGGACAAGATGATGAAAACGGCAGCTATAACAAGTTAACTGCCGTACTCTGGAAATACACTTTTATTTATTTTTTTTTTTTAATGGCTCCTATAGGTCCCAGGTTTGAGAGTTTTTGCTGGGATGAGGGTTATTTAAATCAATCGATATTAAAAGGACAAAGTTCCTGGCCAAATTTTTAAATACGTGTCTTTCCAGATTACATTAGGCAGTTGATTGGTTAAAACAAGGCAGTGAGTGGGGAAGGCAAACGGATTGATTTGATCGATGACTCAGGGGCACGCAAACAGCAAATCAAGTGTTGGCACTGTCACCTCTTGTGTTGGGGAAAAGGTGATAAAAAGCTTTCGTGTAATGTATCTATACGCAATGCAGGTAGCCATGGGATTAAAGTTATATGACAACAAAATAAAATTTACCCCCCCCCCCTCTCTCTCTCTCTCTCTATCTCTCTCTCTCTCTCTCTCTCTCTCTCTCGCTCGCTCTCTCTCTCTCTTCTCTCTCTCTCTCTCTCTCTCCTCTCTCTCTCTCTCTCTCTCTCATCCATCTCTGTCTCTCTCTCTCTCTCTCTCTCTTCTCTCTCTCTCTCTTATATATATATATATATATATATATATATATATATATATATATATATATGTATTTATGAGTGTTGGTGGGTACTCGTAGGTACGAAAGTGCTCGATAATGATGGTTAGAGCTAATATAGATTGATATATATATATATATATATATATATATTATATATATATATATATTTATATTTATATATACATAATTTATTTTTTAAAAGGATTCGGGATCAACACTATTCCGTACTGCCAATGATAATTTTTATCATCGAACACAGAACAACTGGCAAATCTAAAAGTTATAAAACTATATTTCACAGATTGATATACGAGTAGATTGCAAACCGTTCTTATCATCAAAGGTAATGTTATTACCCGTTGATGCAAATGGTTATTTAGAATATCTGATAGGGCGTAATTATGAGTCCTTATTTACCATTTTGTCGCCCCTCTTCGGGAAAGATCAAAGCTGATTGCTCAAAAGATTCGTCTTGATCAATGTAAATTTCCACAATACAGAAGTAGAAAATTAAAATTATTTTAAAACTTGAGCTTTTCCCTGTCCAACAGCAACGCCTCACATGTAGGACGTGACATGACACCCGTTAGGCGATATTACAAAGGTTTTTTTCAGACAGAAACAACGCTGTTAACGACCAGGTACTCATTCTACACCTGAGTACGGTGATATATATATATATATATATATATATATATACATGTGTGTGTGTGTGTGCGTGTGTATACGTTCGCCGTTGACCAGTGTGTTAAATTCTAGCGGGTAACAGTTGTGTATGAGTTAACTGACGTCAGAATTCTATCCTCATACTTGAATAACATGGGGTTGATGGAAGACATCGTACAACTACTACATTTCCTTACAATAGTGATAATTAAAAAAAAAAAAAGAGAGAGAGAGAGAGAGAGAGAGAGAGAGAGAGAGAGAGAGAGAGAGAGAGAGAGAGAGAGAGAGAGAGAGAGAGAGAGAGAGAGAGAGAGAGAGAGAGAGAGAGAGAGAGAGAGAGAGAGAGAGAGAGAGAGATCCGTAAATATGTATTTTTATGCATTAGGTTCTCTTTTGCTGTCATTGAAACGAACATGATTCATGCATTGAAATAACTTTAGTGTCCAAGTCAAGTTAAATAGCTACTTGTTTTGGGGATTTAGTTTATGATTCTTGTATTGACGATTTAACACCAACACTTTCTCGGGCGAGTCATTTTTAGTGTTTATTTCCACACACACACACACACACACATATACACTAACACACACACATACACACTAACACACATACACACACAAACACACCCACACACGCGCGTACAGACGCACGCATTCACAATGCAAAAAAAGCAAACAAACCAAAGGCATAAAAGTACATCCATTGAACTCTAAAAAGTTTATTCTCTCTCGACTAACTAAAAATTCAAGTTCTCTCATGGAAACATTCTATGAGACATTCATCATAGGTTTATTGTGACGAGCATTCTTAAAAGGTAGTTTTATATTTTTGAAGAGATATTCCAGAATTTAAACCGACAAAACTGTTTCTCTGAACATGTTCGCGATTGACAGGATATATTATTATATCAATGATATCTCGAAGGTTCGGCATCAGCGTATGTTAGCGCTTATATAATAATAATATGGTTTATTTAATTAGGAAAATTTAATCGATCAATTGATAAATAAAAAAATTAATATTGTTAGACAGAGTGTTATACTCGCACGACCTTCTCTTGTGAGAGTGAAAATAAATGAAGCTACTTCCGGTCTCCAAAGATTAATAGTGCAGAGGAGTTGTACGAGGAGTTTTTAATTTTCATAGAATACATAATAAAACAAAATAAAAGACTGATTTCCGTGAACGGGATCAAGCCCTTTTCGAGCGCCATTTGTTACCGTAGTTGTAAGCTGGCTTGAGTCATTGTGCGAATGAATGGGAGAAAAGTGGGCGGCAATGAAAAGTTGCTAGGCAGAAATCGAAAGGTCGATCGTTGAAAGGAGGAAATCAATCGGGCCATAGACCCTCCATACTGAGCGATCGTATTTTAATAAGTGCCTGCAGTCCCCCCTATAAACTATCTTATCAACAACTTCAATTGTCGTCAGCAGGACGGTGAATTTAGAGTATCAATGTCTTAGTTGTAGAGATAGGTTCGAATGTAGGTACATGACTGCAATTTCAAAAGCGGCAAAGAATGACGGTCAATTGCGAAGATATTTTTCTGCGTGTGCACTAAAAAGTAATTTGATTATTACTTGCATCTGTGTGCATATTTGCTTTGAAATTAATCATTATCTAGATATAGAGAACGGAGGAAAAAACGTGAGCTTTTATATAGAGCAATTTCCACTATTTGTGCTAAAAGCGGATCCCAAGCTCACAGCAAGACTTCATTGATAGGACAAACATGAAGCCTATGAGGCGCTATTACATTTTTATTCAACAGAGATAGCGGTATCACCGGGCAGGTACTCATTTTGCACCTGAATGTGGTGAGAGAATGTGAGAAAAGATCCTTTTTTCCAAGGACTCACCTTTGCACTCACCAGAGTGAGACTCAAAGCAGGGACCTACCAATTCAACGGCGAGTGTCACCACAAGACCACAAAGTCACTGTTTTACGAGTCAGAATGATATGCTAATGCGATTAAGGCCAATTTTGATTAAGTGACAAAATTATTTTGAAACTGTATCTTGGGACTTTCGGAAAAAAAAACCCCAACAAACAACTTTATTTCGTAACAAAAAGAGATTCATTTAATTGCAGGCCTTTTGATATATGTATTTGTAAATCCAAACATTTCAATAATGCCTAACCACTTTTACATTTCTTTTCTCTTCTGTTCCCGTTCTGTCCCTTTCAGATTTGCATTGTCTATTTGCGATTTGGTAGTTTTTAAAACAATCCCATCGCTCAAAACGATTTTTTATCAATCAAAGCAATTAGACATAATAAATCCTTTATTTCTTACAGATTTCGACTTGCAAACACATTGTGATGTCAATTTATGTCCAATTCATCTGATCTAATTAAAATGTTGCTAATCATGAAACATATTTCTTATTTTAGATGTTTTCATTAATGAGGATACCAACAAAAGCTTTTCTCCTGTAAGTTGTACATGAAGTATTATCGTTCCAATTGTTTTTGTTATTGGCTGAAGAAGGGTCTAGAGTCCGAAATGGTCCGCAGTAATACTTTCTCCTCTCTTTGAAGTTGATATAATCTTTCAATGCTATTCCAAACATCTCCTTTCTATGTTACCTCCTTTAACCCATTTTGCAACTGAATTGTGACGATTGTGCACTAGACGCTTTATGGTTTTGATCCTGCAAAATGAAATAGAAAAATATTAAAGCATCGGCTATTTAGTCTTGTGGTATGACACTCGCTTTCGGATCGGAAGGTCCTGGGTTCGAGCCTCGCTCGGCGCATAGTTGAGTCACATTCTCTCACCTTACTCAGGTGCAAAATGAGTACCTGACCGTTAACAGCGGGAAAAAATATTTTCGCCGATCAGGCGTCATGTCTCGTTCTTTATGTTATGTGTTGCTTTTGTAAAGAGCTTTGAGCACTTTTAGTGGATATTGCTCTATATAAAAGCTCAATAGCATCGTCGTGACATTTTACTTTCTTGTCACAACCATCACTGGACCATTTGAGCATTTATATCGCACAGTATCCCCTAAACATGCTCAAAGCAATAGCCAGCAGAAACACTTAATATGTAGGACAAAACTTGGCGTCCGTTAGGCGGTTTAGCAATTTTTTCATCACAGACACGACGCTGTTAACGGCCAGGTAATCATTTTAGACCTGAGTACGGCAAAAGATTGTAAAAAAAAAAGACTCTTTTCCAAAGAGTCAACTATGCGCCGCTTAGGGCGGGGCTTGAATCCTGGACCTTCGGGTCCGAAGGCGAGTGTCATACCACATGATCACATAGCCGCACTGAGACGTTACAGAGGTGTAAGCAATGACTTATTCGATTCGCTACAGTGTGGCAATTATCATTTTATTAGAAGCATCATTTTTTCTTAATCCATTCAGTCGGACTGTCTGTCCGATTTCAGTTTCCCTGTGTTATTTTCATTAACCCCTCCTCACCAAAATATCACACTAGTTTAATATAAACAGGATCTCAGAATAATAATAATATCACAATGCCAACATTCTGACATGGAGCTCACCAATAACGATTCTGACCAGTTAACTGCTGTTATCCGGAAATAAACATGAATTTTAAAATTTGGCCAGAAAACTTGTCCTTCAAATATCGATCGATCTTGGTATACCTCATCTTGCCATAGCCTCTTAAACCTGAGACATCGCGAAATCCCAGGTTTGAGAGTTTTTGGGTCATTGAAATCGATCAATATTTGAAGGGCGAGTTTTCTGTCCAAATTTTAAAATACATGTGTTTCCAAAATACGTCTGAAGGCATCCCTGAAGAAATCTAACAAAAACCCAATGACTGAATTAGTCATAACATTAGAGACAAATTGGCTTAGTTGTTAAGAAGTGTTTGATGAAGGATTGTCAAAATATTTTTAAAATAATAAGTATCAATACGTTTATGTTCATGAAGCAAATTGATCATAAAAAGTAAAAAGCATATAGATAATATTATCTTGATCAATCATGTTATGGTGAACCAGTCAAAACAAAAATAGAATATATATATATATATATATATATATATATATATATATATAGATAATTATATAATATATATAATATATATATATATATATATTATATATATAATATATATATATATAATATATATTTAAATTAAATAAACTGTTTCAATATTAAACAACAATGTTATTTTGAAAACGCAAAAATATTAATTATAAAAAGAAAATAACACTTGTAATATTCAAATCTGTTTCATTATTCATAAAGCTCTCGTGCTGCAGGGGGTATCGAATCAAAATTATTTGCACTATAACATTAAGTTGTTTTCTTGGATATCCAATGTCAGTGACATTTTAATCCAATCAAATGAAGAAACCACTGATTTAGTTGACTTAAGCATAATTTTAAAAAGTCGAAAACTTGTGTCTGGCTGAATTATTTTTTTGTGAACAACCGTTATGAATGTCTGTAGATAGAGTTACTCATTCCAATGAAGCATTCAGATGAAGACAGGTTTTTGTGTAAGCATAATGCGTTTTGTTATTTCGAAAGTGGCAAAGCTCTTTCCAAAGATCATATCATTCAAAGCATATCAACACACAGTGCCACAGTCAATGCACCTCGAGTTTGTGATAAAGGAGAAAAGAGAAAAGGTGTGAAAGGCAAATGATCATGTAAAGAAATTTGAAAGAATCTTTTTTTAAAATCCAATTACTTCTAACTCAAAAAGTAAGCCTGCGATCCACGAAATCACTCCATTAAATTCCGATTTACATTTCCTTTCTTTAACAGTAAAAGTGGTTCTTTTATAACAATTCAAAAGACGCCAATGACAATCTTGTGTCAACCGCCAAGAACACAGAATTAAAAATCCAAAGAAAATTCAAACAAAATATTATGCATTTTTTTAGTTGATGACCTGCGCTAAAATATATAGTATATGCCTGTTTGGATATGGATGTTCAGTCAAATGTTCACTATTCTGAATACTAAAATAATCACAGATAGGACTCAATTTAAGCCTTTGTGCTCCCTATTGAGCACACTGCCATACTCTGAAAAAAGACACGAATTTAAAATAAAATTTTGGCCAGAAGACTCTTTCAAATATCGATCGATTAAAATGACCCGCATCTTGTCAAAAACTCTTCAACCTGGGACTTTACTTTGATAAGATGAGGATCATTTTATTCGATCGATATTTGAGGACGAGTTTCCAGGCCAAAACTTCAAATAAGTGTGTTTCTTTTTCAGGGTACGACAGCATAAACTATCAACAGTTTTCTCTATAATGAATCATAAAGAGTTACAAAATTCACCAAACGTGTTTACAACCATAGCATCTAAAAGAAAACAAAATAAGATAAGTAAACATTGTCACTTACAATTAAGCTCAATTTGTTTCAGAATTCTTCATTGTAGTTCCATATCTTGCCAGGGGAACGAAATTTCCATTTTGTACGAGCACTCTAACAATATCCATCATTGCCTGTAGTTGGATACTCATTCACAACTGTCGTCAACTGCCTTGCCAAGGCCAGAGTTTCGCTGTCATTAACATCCATCCAATCACGGATAATGCTACGCATCATTTGATTGTATTACAAACGAAACTCCATTAAGTTTCACGATCGATGTGACGTGTCCAAAATATTCTCATCTTGGTTATTTACATTTTTTTTTTTTTTTTTTTGCAAGTGATGAAAAGAAGCATTTGTAGTGTTGTTATAACGCGACAGACACGCTTTGGCCACAAGAGGAAGACCCTATAGTATATTTATGTATTTAACCAGTTAACTGCCGTACTCGGGATAAATGCGTATTAAAAAATTTGGCCAGAAACTCAATATCGATCAATTTAAATGACCCTCATTTTGGAAAAAAAAACCCTCTCAAAACTGGGAGTTCGCGAAGTTTTTGCTAAAATGAGGGTCATTTAAATCGATCGTTATTTAAAAGACGAACTTTCTGGTCAAATTTTGAATACATGCTTTTCCATAGTACAGCACTTAATTGGTTAAGCATATATGGTCCTGTTTTCCACTCCTTGTTAATAAGTTTAGATGCTGATCGAAAGAGTGACAATCAACAGTACAACATCATTTCAATTATTGCCACGGGGCCAAGGGTCTATTGTCTATAGATTCTGTAACGTGAAATGAATAGTAAAAATTGCTTTCTCCACTTTACATGCAACCTTGATATGTCGATAAAAAAATCTTGGGGTCTTACTTACAGTAGGTGAACAGAAAAGCTATTGAAATCCGATTGTATCGAACGTTTCTTGTTATTATGTGACTTGGGTCGTCTAACAATAGAAATACGTAAGTTTGGCTCCAATTTTACAACTTAATGAACAGCTCTTAAGTCATTTTAATGAAAGTTGATGCATGACAACACAATTTTAAGGATTTTGAAGTGTTTCTCGTATTTAATCATTGTGAGAGTGGATTGTTAAATTTTAAAATTAACTATAGGGACTACAATTATTTTCTCATAAGAATTACGGATTTAAAATTCTGCCATAAATTCTCTAGATAGATCTATATCGGTTTAAATCACAAGGGTTGATGTAGATATGATGTCCTGGTCACGAGGGGGGGGGGGGTGATGAGGGGGGGGGGGGGATGGAGAGGGACTAAGCAGATGTCATGCCTATTCACAATGCTATTATAAGTTATGTCATGGACTTCGCGAAGTCCCAGGTAAATCAATCAATATTTGAAGGACGAGTTTTCTGGCCATATTTTTAAATAAGTGTTTTTCCAGAACACCACAGTTAACCCGTTAATCGAACGATGATTCAAATAAAAGTTTTCCTGCGAAATAAGGAGAGAAAAAAAATTTAAGGGGGGGGGGGGTTGTTGTTTTGTGTTTTTTGGTTGTTTTTGCTTTTGTTTTGTTAAACACCAATGGCTTACTCTCGATTGTAGTTAGTTGTAAAATAGACATCGCTTGCAGATAATTACATATGTTGTATTAATCCGAATGATTCACAAGTAACTACCCAACTAAGATTGACCTGTAACCAGTTAAGCTCTAGCTATAACGATTTTTTCATGTCAGAAAAAAAATAATTTCGTACAGTGAAAGGGGTTCTTGATGCTGTATTAAAAATAGGAGTGAATAAATACTGGCTCGAGACAGTGACAGATATTATTATAAGATTGTTTGTACGAAAAGACGCCTAACAGGCGACTGTATGAAATGGAAATATGAATTCATATGTCCTGCTTGGGAAATAAATGAAGCCTTGTGAAACGCATTGATCATGGTAAATCCGTGGGAATGATCTAGAATGTTCATATTTATGTTTATTTAAAAGCGCGGACACAATTATCTGCGCGTTTTGCGCCATGTTCTTCCTCAGTTGATTTGCTTGACCAAATATAATGAATCTAGGACAATTCAATTCCACGTAATCTTTTCGCGTGCCAACAATATTCTACAGCAAAGTAAACATTCACATCGAGGTTAATCATTTTACTTTTTCTCAGCGAGATAATGTTTTCTTTTCATAACTTCGACAAAGATGAAATAACACTACACCAAGCAATGAAGTCACCTCCACCTATTTCAATTATGTCGTTCGTTTAGGAATATTATGGTTGGTTGTGAAGATTTTACAGTGTAAATTGATACGGTATATACATTACACAAAATAGCACTATATATTTAGACTCGGTAGTGAATACACGAATCCTCCATAAAATCGCCATTTCTATTGAATTCAGAGCCTACTTGAAACGTGAGAGAATAATGTGTCATAATGTACCGCCAATGCTGTGCTTAAAACGACTCGTCAAGTACCATAAAGTAAACGGTAGCTATGCTCCCACTAAACAAGAATTCTAAAATTGGAAGCAAGTCAGTAAGGATGTCAAATAGAAGATACGACAATAATGGAATGTAAAAGTATTATTGCTATCGAGTCTTAAAGATGTACTTATACGACATTTCAGTCTCATTCTGAAAATCCCGGCCTCTCTGATAGGGATGTTTTAAAATTCCAAGGGTTGTTGGGGCAGTTGATATGGGGACATTTTTTTCGTCTAATATTTCTTATGGTTGCACATGATAATTTATGATTTGATAATCCACGAAGATGTATTGATACAATACATTTAGTTAAAATACGCACAACATCCGTCAGCAAAATTAAAGTAATAAACAAAAATGAATATAACAGCTTCAAATCTTGGAAAGATTTTCCTACAAGAGAAGGCCTACCAATTATCTCTGTCGTCTATCTGGAATTTAGTGATGTATTTATGTCCCAATTGTTTTGGGGTTTTTTTTTTGTTTGTTTGTTTTTGTTTTTTTTGTTTTTGTTTTTTTTTTTGTTTGTTTGTTTGCTGGAGAAGGGTTTTGAGCCCGAAACAATCCTAAATTAAACATACCAAAACACAGAACTGTGTGTAACCTTTAACCTTCATAGCCTGATTGATATAATTTACTATTTACTGAGAACTTATCACTAACATGCTGTCTAAAAATAATAACGGAGAGCTGAGGGGCGTCAACTTCGTTCCTTTATTAGACATATAGACGTATTCGAACCATTAGAAAAGGACTAAACTTACAATATGAGCCATTTTTGTCAAGTTACGGACCAAATTTGTAGGACTAGAACCACCGATTATTTAGGACGTCGAGGAAATGATGAACTCAATAAGATTTAATTCCATCCTTATTATCAGATGGACGTGTATGAAAATTGATCACTGGCAAAGTCAGTGTTTTCTGAGGCAAAAGGCAGCAAGCAAGCTTTACTTGCCTATTTACCATCTTATCTTTTAAACATATGGGGTTATATTCAAATGTTAAAAAGACAGAATGCATGGCTGTATCAAGGAGAGAAAGAAATCCAACATGTAATTTAATAAGCAAAGGAGAAACTCTAAAACATGTTCAGACATCTTGGATACATAATAACTTAAGATGGAATAATATGTAGCGCAGAAAAAAACGAAGAATTGAAATAGCTAAAGATAGTTTTAATAAAATGAGTCTAATGTTAAAAAATCACAATATCTCAATGACAACAAAACATAGGGTTTTGAAGGCCTATATATGGTCAGTATTATTATATGGCTGTGAAAGCTGGACAATTACAGAAGACAATAGAAAGAAACTGGAGGCAGAAGAAATGTGGTTTCTTAGAAGGATTTTAAGAATCTCATGGACAGAGAAGAAAACTAATGAGGAAGTATCAGAGCAAGCTGAAACTGAAAGGTTATTAATTCTTACAATAAGAAAAAGACAAATGCAATTTTTAGGGCACCTAAAAAGAGTAAAGATAGACCAAGAAAAACATATTTGAATAGTTTGAACAGCTGGGTGACGAAGAAAGAGAAGAGTAATATTAGTTTTCTGAGGTTATCTGATCAGAGAGATGAATGGAATACCATGATCATCGATGTCTAGAACAGACTTGGTACTTGAAGAAGAAGAAGAATCTTTTAAACCTGTGATATACTTTTTTTTTTTAACTTGAGCTTTTATATAGCGCAATATCCACCAAACGTGCTCAAAGCCCTTTACAAAGGGTCCCTGGTCAACAGCAACACCTAACATGTAGTACGAGACTTGACGACTGTTAGGCGATATTCAATTTTTTTCTGACAGAGACAACCCTGTTAACGGCCAGGTATTCATTTTACACCTGAGTACTGTGGGAGTGTGAGTAAAGAGCCTTTTCCAAGTACTCAACTATGCTCCACTCAGAGCGGGGCTCAAACCCAAGACCTTACGATATGAAGGCGAGTGTTATACCACTAGACCTCATAGCCACATAAGTCTTTGTTTAAGGGACATCTTATTCTAAGATTGAATTGCACTCGATATATTGATGTATACTTCCTTTTGATATAAAAGGAAATACTGTCTCAACATAGGTTTGATCATTTATAGTTGGCTTATTTATTACAAAAGACATTACATTTTTAAATGAATTCGTGCTGGCTCGTTTGACATTAATTACAGATAGTAAAGTACAGAAATGTCGCCAGTGGGGCCCTTATCGATCACGTCACCAAGGCTCCTGATAAGGGCCTGACAGCTCATGCCTCTGTTAACATTTGACCTTATGAATTGCCATTTTAAGGATTCAATTTCTACCTCTCGTATATCTATTGATTTAATTCATCTGTCAATAGCGTGCATGTATTAATTCACCTAGGTTTGGCTGTGTAACATTACACAACTTTCTTCCAACTGTGTAGCGAAATTTTCATTTTAATGTACGATAGCTCAAGGGAATGTTCCCCTTAGACTAAAAAAAAAGTCATGTCCATTTGAAATATTCTCAACGGGATTTAATTTATTTCATGAGATAAATTCTGTTCAATATGACAAAGGGCAAGAATAAAATCCGTTTTCTCTCTCATATGTGTAGCTTTTATATCATAACATAGCGACATTTCCAAATTCGATTGATCAAATTTACGTTCTTATGCTAAATCTTCTTAGTATTACTGTGTTTTAACGTGTGTATAGTCTTCAACACAGGACAACTTTACGTCATTGTATGTTGTAAGATGTTTCTCTGAGGGACAGGATTCAAAATTCAAATGGAATAGTATTCCTTTGGTATAAAAAATGATGATTTTTTTTCGTTTTGTTTCTTAAACATTAGAGTACCCATAGCAATTACGTGCAGTCCAATCACTTCATAACAATATTGAGACTCTGTCTTTTAACCCTGGGTAGAAAAGCTAAGCGAGAAACTTAACTTTAAATAAATAGCAATGACCAGTTTAGACATGAACCTTCCCTATTCGACTATAAAACAATCTTATCGTCGATATAAACGTCTCAGGAAACCTTCAAAGGTAAGTTGATTAGAATTTTGCCTCGCTACTACATAACACCTCACGGCCATACTCAAAACAAAATATTGATTGAGACAAAAAAGAAACGAAAGAGAAGGAAAAAAAAAAAAGAAATTAAGTAAGTAAACAACATTGTGTAGATTTTGGACACTGTCTAAGAACAGAGTTCAAGCGCCTGTGTAGACCAAGCGTATCGTAAGTGTTGTCATGGTATCTGAAAGTAAACAAGCAAAATTGCTAACCTAGTCACTTTTGTAACGCTGTAAATTTGATGTAGATAGACAGTAAATATCAAATAGTTTATATAAACCCATTAAGATATTAAACTTTACGTGTGCGGTATAGATAGTATGCCCTCGGCTATGAAGCTCACAACATTACCATCCGGAAGTAAAACGGACCAACACACAAAAAATGTGCAACCTTAAACATTTATAGTCTGGTTTATACAGTTTTGTGAAAATTACTCATAAACGCGGATGACAAAAAAAAAAAAACAAACAATAACAAAGAGTGGAGTGACGTCACTTTCGTTCCATCTATAAAAGAACTAAGTAAGACAACCCAAATTTCATTTTAGGAGTATAATAGTTAAATTTCAGTATCAAAATGTAGTTTTATAGTCTCAATTATTAGAATTTTTGAGTTTTGTTTTTGGTCACAAAAAGAAAGTAAGTGTCTTGTCTTTAAAAAAAAACAAAAAAAAGACAGACGACTCAAATTTCATTTTAGTAGTATAGATATAAAATTTGAATCGTCCTAAATCATCCCGAGATGATACTTGGTTGAGGTGATAATCCATATATTGGGAACTTGAGTCAAACAGAAAAGGGCATTATAGTGCATTTAATAGCTCAGGTTGAGAAGATTTCTACGAATTTTATTCGCAGTCTTGGCCACAAGAAGCATTTTGGGATTGACACAACAAATGTGGCCCGCAGCATCACAAAATACCAGATCCTCTGATAGCATAAATGATTTGAGAAGTCTTGATTATAAAACGGGAATTCCATTCAATATCGAGTCTTCTCTTTAAAAGTACAGAGTACAAAGTATCATTACCAAGAGAGTTTCCTACTTATTGATAAGTATTCTTAATCAGTTAACTACTGCAGTCTGGACAAGCCCGTATTTAAAAATTTGGCCAGAAAACTCGTCCTTAAGATATCGATCGATTTAAATGACCCTTATCTTGGCAAAAACTCTCAAAGCTGGGACTTCGCGAATTCCCAGTTTTTAGATTTTTTGCCAAGATAAGGGTCATTTAAATCGATCGATATTTGAAGGACAAGTTATCCAGCCAAATTTTAAAATACGCGGTTTTCGAGCGCACAGCAGCTGGATGGCAAATATAAATAGAGTATAATATGGTGTACACCATGTAAATAACACCAAACCTGATCTTATTTTTTGAAAGGGGCATTACACCCCCCCCCCCCCCCTTTCCATTTTTTTTTGGCCTAACCTTTCCACTTTTTCTTTACAATTAACTTTCTTTTTTTCATTTATACGTCTCCAGAGCGAAGCGACAGAGTTGGATTATCTCAAAGCAGCGGCCATCACTACCCGGGATGCGCCTTTCGGCACCACAGACACGCCCAGCTACAGGCCCAAACTCATTGGGGGAAATATGGTTAATGTTTATGAAAGGCCACCTGATACGTAAGTATTCAATGGACCTTTCCCCTCCCCGGCACACACACAGAGAGAGAGAGAGAGAGAGAGAGAGAGAGAGAGAGAGAGAGAGAGAGAGACCTGGTGGTCCCAGTTCTCTTTTCCGTCTTTTAAATGTCTTTGGTGTTAAAACAATGACGCAGCTGTCAATATATAGATAGTAGTAGTATCGTATGGTGGGGTCACACTTTCAGATCTGTCGCGTCGAGCCAAGCCTTGAATTCATCTTCACATTTGTGAATGGTTTCATAACCTCCATTCAACTTGGTAACAGGACAGTGGAGCACAAGGTGATCTACATCTTGGGGGTCAGTTTGGCATTTGGGGCATTCTGTTGAGTTGTTTAGACCCCATTTGTTCATTTTTGCGGCTGTTTTCGCATGTCTGGAGCGTAGCCTATTTGCAGCCACCCAGTATTTCCTACCAAGCTGTGAGCCAGGAATTTCATTGGTATGGTCTTCAACAATTTGGCCTCCTGTTGGGGTATTATTTGCCCATTCTTTTCTCCATTCGTCAGTGATGCTGTAGTAATCTTTCTTTGAGAGGTAGAAAGGGGATCTGGATTTTAATCTTGAGCAGGTAGGGGCATTTTTGTAAATTTCGCACAGAGGGGTATCGTTGTTTTGTTCTGCCTTTTGAATCCACCTTTGGTTTTCTTCCTCTCTTCTGAGATGTGGTGGTGCAATTCCACTCAAGACTGGTAGCCACTGCACTGGGGTTGACTTTAGGCACCCTGTGATGGTACGCATGGAATCCCTTAGCTTTGTGTCAACTAGTTTGGTGTTTTCTACTTCTGGCCCATGCTGGTGAGCAATATTCGCCGACACTGTGACATAGGGCAACGGTGGATGTCCGGAGTACAGTCGGTGAGGCACCCCAGCCTGTCCCTGCCAGTTTTCGTATCAGGCAGTTCCTTTTGCCAATTTTTCGGGAGGTTGCTTCAAGGTGTTTTTTCTATGTCAACTGTCGATCCAAAATGACTCCAAGGTATTTAGGGTTCTGGTCAGATGGCAGTGATATGCTATCGATGGTGATGTTTAGTTGTCTTTGAGATTCTCTGTTGTTTAAGTGGAAAACTGATGATACTGTTTTATTTGTGTTCATTTTGAGGTACCATTTATCAAAGTAAT
This sequence comes from Berghia stephanieae, assembly GCF_034508935.2. NCBI lineage: Eukaryota > Metazoa > Mollusca > Gastropoda > Nudibranchia > Aeolidiidae > Berghia > Berghia stephanieae. The sequence goes on from NC_088360.1 coordinate 35,085,386, forward strand.
TTTTCATTTTGGTCACATCTTGGCATAGGGTAGTTTCTATATCATTCCAAGATCTTGATTGGTATGATAGAGCCCAGTCATCAGCGTACCCCAATTTCATTGATGTTGTGTTTGGCATGTCACTGATATAAACATTGAAGAGTGCTGGTGCAAGAACTGACCCCTGTGGTACTCCGTTCTTTATTCGTTTGACTTTGCTTGTTGTACCACCTAGCAATACGTGAAATTTCCTTGGACCAGTTATTTGAGACAGGAGATTAAGAATTTTTCTGCATTTGATAATCTTGGCTAATTTAAACATAAGGCCGCCTGTCCACACTGTATCGTATACTGCTGACAAGTCAATTAGCACAGTTCCAGTTTTCATTCTTTTCTGAAAGCCTGATTCAATATGGGAGGTAAGAGCTATGACCTGTTCTGTTGTGCATCTGTTTTGTTGGAACCCAGCTTGTTCTTTTGGGATAGCAGTTTGTAGGGCTGGTGTTATTCTTTTTAGGATTACTTTCTCAAGCAATTTATATAGGCAGCAAAGTAGGGATATTGGTCTATAACTGGAAGGATCGTTCGCTGGCTTGTTTGGTTTTAGGATAGCAATGACTTTTGCATGCTTCCACGTCTGAGGGTACTTTCCCTTATCTAGGATATCAGTCATTGCAGTAGACAACCATTCCATTGCGTGCGGTCCAAGGTGAGTGAGCAAATACCATCCACTCCTGCAGCTTTGCCATTTTTCATAGTTTTCAGAGCATTTTGAATTTCATTGGGACTGATAGGTAGTGTCCACATTGACCCATCTTTTGGAAGAGAGTTAATCATTCTGTTATAGTCTTTCCTGATCTTATTTTCAAATGCATGGTTTGGGATATGTTGACCGCTTTGTTTGATTTCGTTAGCAACTTTGCTTGCTTCTATGACTGGTGCAGTGGTGGTCCTATTCTTGTCTGGGTCTAATTTTTAATCAATTTCCAAGCATGTCTGCTTGAGTATTTCATGTCTAAATTTTCAACAGTTTCTGTCCATCTCTTTCTTCTTTCTTCTTGGAGGGAATCTAATAGTTTATCTGCTATGTCTTGGTCTAGGGTCTGTTCGTATTCTTTCAGTAGGTCCTCGCTTGTTTTTGACCAGCATGGGATGTGCCACTCTCTTACTCCTCTTGGAATATACATTTTGGAGCTTTTTAATATTAACTGGGAGGAATATGCCGCATACATAGAAAGAATTTGTCGAAGAATTCCAACATCACTTGATAACATTAACAGATTTTGCAAGTTAATATTAAAAAATATATAGATAATGTACACCTATCTAGATACAATGTCAGCTTCATATTATGGGAAATCAATTCCTCGGTTCTTGTCTGCTTTGTTATTTTCACTATGATATATTTTAAAGACAACATTTCTCTCATAAGTAAAATCATTCAGAACTGATGGAAGCCTTTCATTTGTCTTAAATCAGTTGATTTGATACGAATCTTGTATTGTGTTAGGGTAAAAAGTCCCTGTGGTTTATTGGTAATAGAAAAATAATCAAATTAAGGGGAGCGACCACAAACGTTTAACTCGATGAGCACATACTTAGTTGCAAATAACTACACGTTGGTTTAACCAGATTAGATCAAAATGACCTGTGGTTGAAGTGCATCTAGGTTAATCTATTTTTTTTTTTTATCGACTAAAGCCCAAAACGCTGAATTGCTTGAAAAGACCTCTCTGGGTTGTAATTCATTATTCTCAAATCTTAATCCGAATGTTTAATCATAAGGCAATATACTCGGTTTATTCATTTGAGAATATAAAAGTGTAAACAAATAATGCACGACACAATAGTCGATATATAGAATTCGCCCAGAATATTAGGCTATATCTATTTGAATGTGTTCAAAGGAAATAAAAAGCGTTTAAAATAGGTCGGAATGTGTTCACAATTTGTATTGAGTCTTTTCCATATATTTAATAAACAAATGTAAGTCAAACACGCGGTAATACAATTCAGATCAATTCAACCCTGTATTGATCAGTTGCAATTCTTTAGATCCAGGGATCTCAATACGATTTCTCATAAGACCAGGATTTGGTGTTGGTCAAAATCAAACGCATTCACAATGGTCAATTAGATATCCTATAAAATGCTCCCGACCATATCTGGAAGTTGCAAAATGATATAACAAAAACGAAGATTTTACGTCAGGATGGTTCAGATGGTAATATCTAAATTTATTATAATTGCTATTATGTTGAGTTAATGTGATTATCCAAATGACAAAAAGAAAAACCTAAAATCTGTCATAACTGGTAATTGTGCCCCATCGCCTCTAAGGGGCATTATATCGGGATGAACTAGTGCTGGAATTGAAATTCTTAGCCACAGATATGAAACTTGGGGTAGTTTCTATTCTTTATGTTAAAGAATTGATACAATTTCTTACATTTTAGAAGGCCCAAAGTTTGTATCTTATCATTTGTATTCTATATTCACCTTTCAAGGGACGATTCATCCCGACATAATACCATTTCGAAACGAAGGGGCACAATTTAACTTTGAAATCCAGTTTTGCCATCTAGTCCATCAAGCCATATTACACTTTTGAGATGGTAGGTCACACATTACAAGATGCCCACGATGTCGATGTATTGAATGATATTTTTCACTTTTTGTTGGTCTTAAAACACAGGCGGATTTCAAAATATTTTATATCCTAGCACATTTATTTTGCCACCCTTATAATATGACCCTGTTGATTGTATCAGCTATAACGTTTAATATTGATAAAACCGTGTCAGTTGACACGTAATATGTTTATATCGCTCAGTGTCTTGAAGATTAATGGACATGTGCAAATTTGAATATTATTGTATTGTTTGCCTGTACAATTTTCGCAAATAAATCGTCAACGCATTAGTTTCTATTCACAATTTGATTAATCAAGCAGTTGATCTTTATTTCACCTGACACACTTTCTTACTAATTGAGCCACTTTTTTGTAACGCTTGCAAACACGTATTTCTTGAGAAAACACTGTAACTGCCTTTTGTCTATCCACTATGTTCGATGTTTGTAATTGAATGGGTCGAAGTTTAAAACCAACAGCCACTCTTACCCAGCAGAACCTAATGTTATTCAAATGCATGACTTATCAAATTGTTGATTATACCTCCATATCAAAACTTGTGTAATTTCTGTCATCATCAATTTATTCTTTAGTCAATATTAATACTGTGTGACTTGGTTCGCAAAACCCACTTTCACTTTTTATTATTCTACAATCATTTCCACTCGTATTTGATTAATAGGAGTGCCGAAAGGAATAAGCCCCCAATAAACAGATTAACATTTTGTCTTCTTTTTGTAATCTAATCAACCGTGACCAATTAATAAATAGTACAACATTGCGTGTATCTTCCACAGTGCGGTAGCGATAACAGTTTGGTTTAATACCTTCAATAAAATGTTTATATTCGTCATGTTTGAACAGGGGTACGGGCCTGTGGCCTCTTTCACCGTTAGCTGTCATGGAGCGCTATCACACAATCAAACATTTCCATTACTGGGGCACAACATAACCCTGTACTGTGAGGGTGAAAGGATAGAAGTGATAAAAAAAAAAGGGGGGGGGGTATTTTGGAATTTAGTGTCGTGAACAGCAATTGATAGTTGAAATTATTAAAACTTGATAAAAGTGTATATGGATCAATTTATACCTTTACCTATCATAAAATTATATTCGTGGGATTAGTAATAATTGTCCTTACCCATTTTAACCAGTTAACTGTCGTATTCTGGAAGAGTTCGTATTTAAACATTTGACCAGAAACCTTGTCCTTGAAATATCGATCGATTTAAATGACCCTCATCTTGGCAAAAACTCTTAAATCTGGGACTTCTCAAATTGATCCTTAACTTGTTAAAACTTTTCAAACTTTCGTCATCTGAAGTATCAAATTTGAATCATTTTTAATTTACAAGTTGAACGCCATTCTAATCGGTCAATATTTGAAATAAACATTTTCTAGATTTTCTAACCAAAATTTAAATAAAAATGTGTTTTGTCAGATTATGACAGTCCTGTTTTTTAACAATAGCCTCGTGTCAAAATAAACATTCTAATATCGTCGATGCATATGTCAGTAGATATTAGAGTCCAGAGCTATACCTCATGTAAGGGAATAAGAAGGTAACCTTTGTTAACTCTTTGTTGACACTTCACTAAAACTTACGTCATGATACAGGGCGAAGATCACCAAAAATTAGACAGTAGAAAGTGTCGTTTATTGTAGTGCTCAAAGTAAAATATTAAACGATCCCAATCGACGTTTACCTATCTGCAGGTCCATATTATCCTGGGCTCATTGTTGTGATGCAAAATATTGTCCATCACAACAGTATTAGATCAAGCCCATTATTGTGTTCAATTATCAGATCTCACAAATGTGTGCAGCTTGATCCCAATGTATTGGACACAATTCTCTTTATTTTGGTGGTTGTTGCCTTGAATTTCGGCGCAATTTTTAGGAAAGTGTCGGCCCATAGTTAACGAAGGCTACGTTTGGAGCTCCAAAAAGATTTGTTATTTGTTTTTACTTTGCAATGGAATATTCAATTTTTAAACAATCTTTCATATGAAACTGTTAAATGTTTTTATTTTTTCAACAGAGTTAATATGCCAAGATATGAAAAGATTAATTTTGTATCAGACAAACCCAACAACATGGACCCTAGAGCTGTCATTGACTTTAACAAACGGTACAACGCCCCTTATCAGGTAGGTGTCTACCCGTCAACACAATATAATGAAGATTTCTATTTATTAGTCGAAACAAAACTCAAAGCGTAAATGTATAGACAGCTATTAGTTTTCATACTCGCTATGTCAAACTATTGACAAGCTCTTTGATAATGTATCTATTTGATTCATAGACTTTTTTGTTCGGATAATCGACTTTAAGTAACACAGTGTGGCCCTAAGACTTAGTGTAACCCGAATTTTGAAATCAAAGAGTGAATAGTGCCTTACCTTTCTAGATAGCTATACATGTATCGTGTTTGCAACACTTTTCTTGGTTTGTGAAGAATCTCGTATAACATGAAAGTATACATCCATCTGGCAGACAAGATACAATCTTAGGTATCTGTAATTTAAACGAATGGGTGTTGTCGAGAGTCTTAGGTAATGACCCACAGAGACCCGATCAGCCCCTAACCCATTGATTGTAGACATGTGTGAAACGACACTGGTTATATCCTTAAATGGGCCATAAATCACAGCAGGACCTCGCGGACTCACGGGTGTTTATCAAATATCATTATCTCTCTCCATGTCTTTTTGTCTGCCTGTGGCTACCTCCATTCTATCTGGATTACGAGCAGGAATGTTTACGGTGAAGACGCAATGTAAAAATGGCATAATAGGAGTAGCGTATACGTGTGGACACTCAAAAAAACCCATCGATATAAAACGTGGAGGAGTCAGACTCTCTCTCTCTCTCTCTCTCTCTCTCTCTCTCTCTCTCTCTCTCTCTCTCTCTCTCTCTCTCTCTCTCTCTCTCTCCGTCTATCTATCTATCTATCTATCTATCTATCTATCTATCTATCTATCTATCTATCGATATATGCATCGATATATCTATCATTCTCTCTCTCTCTCTCTCTCTCTCTCTCTCTCTCTCTCCCTCTCTCTTTCTTTCTCTCTGTCAGATACAAGAATTACAAACCATACTATCTTTAAGTCAAATAATGAATGATTAATAATATAGATAATAACAATGATAATAATAATAATAATGATAAAAATAATAATAATAATAATAATAATAATAATAATAATAATAATAATAATAATAATAATAATAATAATGATAATAATAATAATAATAATAATAATAATAATAATAATAATAATAATAATAATAATAATAATAATAAT
>NC_088360.1:35093808-35161308 GCF_034508935.2 Berghia stephanieae
GTAAAAATGATGCAATTTCAGCTCTGAATGAAACTCGAGTCATATCGCTGTTGTTGCTTCTCGATGAAAACTTTAAGGTTACTACATACTACTGAAAACCAGTAATGTAACAGAAATATTAATCTCGCCGTTGAGGGATTAAAGCATCTCTTTAATTTTTCGAGTGAATGAAATGGACTTCTGTTGTCAAGGTGTTGTCGCATTATGTCTCGTCGCTTTATTTTTTAGTTGTATTCTCTTTCGTGATTAATTTTTGATTACGTTTGGAATAATTAAAATTTACTGGTATTGTCATTTCATTGTGATTATTTGTGGTTGAAATATTTTTTTTTAAAGGTGAAAAAAAATTATAATTTAAAAAAAAAAAAAAATATATATATATATATATATATATATATATATATATATATATATATATATATATATATATATGACCGGATCATCTTTGCCCCACCACTGTAAATAGGCTAGAACCGCCACTGGAAGGAGCACATGTTTCATAAATTGCTTCCGTTTTAAAAACTTAAAGCCTGTTTCATTTTCATTTTTGAATTTTTTTTTCTGGCAAGTCCAAAATGAATTCCGAAATTCAAATTTTAAATCATTTACTTTTTTGTGAATCATATCGAGATAACATTAAAATCTAACTAAATTTTTTCTGTTTATTTTGATGTCTTAGCTGGTGACATTTGTTTGGCTTTTATCAATCGTTGTTTCAGTTTTTATTTAACGCAATTTAAAGCACTGTCGGGTTATCACTCTCTTCCACAATGATAGAATCTATCTCTGAGAGATTGCCAAACAGTTTCCCCCTTTGTTGTTAAAACATTAATATTGTCATTTACAAATAGTCATTACATTCATTCAATATTCATCTCGTAGCAATTTAAGATGATACCAAGAGGTAGGACATTTCTTTTCATGATGTCTTCGTCATATACTGTCACGAAGTCCCAGGTTTGAGAGTTTTTGTTTTGTTTTTTTTTTTTTTTTTTTTTTTTTTTTTTTTTTTTTTTTTGTTTTTTTTTTTTTTTGTTTTTTTTGTCTTGTTTTTTTTTTTTTTTTGTTTTTTTGTTTTTTTGTTGTTTTTTTTGTTTGTTTTTTTTGCAAAGATGAGGGTCATTTAAATTGATCAATATCTGAAGGACGAGATTTCTGGTCAAATTTTAAAATATGGGTTTTTTCCAGAGTACTTACGGCAGATTAGTGGTGGAAATAGCATCAGAACCAGTAAAGCACTTGACTCATCTATTAACATTTCGACCAGCACACGAGTCACAATAAATACGTTTAAACCGTGTATTAATATTTACGGATGCCCATCTCGCTGCAGTAAAGAACTCAATCACAGCAATATGTTGATTGCATTAGCTTTTAGTGTGATTTCTTTAACCGACATTTTGGAATATGGGTTCTTTCAATTAAGATATACTAAAATCAAGAAAACAAAATTTAGTAACTTAAATAGAAGAATAAATTACGCACATTTTGGTGTATAGTTTATACTGATGAGTTCAATACAATTGGAAATATTCACTAGACATCAAGACTTTTCAGTCCAGCCTAGGATGTTTTATACACGTCTCTCTCATATTATTTCGTTGTTTTTTTTTTTTTCGAATAACCTACTATAAGGCATAGCAGACGACCAATTATTGAGAGGGACCAAATATTTGTTTTGGAGGTCTCCACGCTGGTATTTTAGAAATATCAGTACTATATATTGTTGTCTGAATACATAGAGTCTGAAAGATTAAATACAAAAATCATTACTTAATCAAATGGAAGCCACTTCAAATAATATCTCCCTTGCTAATCTTGATCCAAGTGAGTATTTGATTACAGAAAATGACCCAAATTAATTATGTGTTTTGGATGAGGTGGTAAATGCTTCGTTCAGCTTGGTGAAGGAAGGTAATTTTGTTATATCCTTGATACACTGATTGATAATTGCCAAATATGCTATTTTTGAATTATATCACAAAATTCTTATTGTCTACACACGCAGCAAGAAAACGTTGGGACAGGCCAGCAGAACCAAATCAACTCAGAGGTAAAACCCACGAGCATATAAATGTGTCACACTTTTACTTATAACACACCTTGAATAAATGTTACTCACCAATATGTAAATTTAACATATAAGTAACCATGAAATAACCACTTTCTTATAATTGTAACACCTGATAATGCACCACATTACCATTCAAATGTGATGAGTATTTTTTAAACAATTATGATAACTTATTCTTGTACTAACTTTATTATATTTTACTCACTTCTTTCTAATGATCATGAAAAGAATCGGTGCAAGAGACCAGAGATAACGAATACATTGGTTCATAATGGTTAATAGTAATATATCAATTTTAACACGTATCAAAATTATGAGGAATCATTTATATAATTATAAAGTTATATAATGGCTAACGTGTTTAAAGTGAAGAGAAAAAAACTCAGTTGAAAAAGCAAACAGAATGGTCGTTTAAAAATGAGTTGAAGTCAAAGCAATCGCCTACTTGTTTTGCACCCTGTCATCGATTGATGCCTATACATTCCAATCTTGTTCAAAGTTAGCATCACGTATTGACTGGTTATTTTGCTGTGAGAGCAGCAGATTCCTTTCTCAATTTTATAAAGATAAAGGATTGTTTACAATTTAGAAATAAAGACCAGTTTAATATGTGCTCAAATACGAGATATCGATGTCCTCGTGAAATTTTAATTTTGCATTCAATACGAAAATTTTTCACATCATTCAGTAGCAAGCACATGTTGAAAATGGCCCATTGTGGTATTTATTTGTTTATATTTCATTTTTCTTTTCTATTTTTTTTGTGATAAAAAAAGGGGGGGGGGGGTGATTGTGTTCAGCAAGATATCTCTCCGAATATTGTTTTTTGTTTATTCACGAATCTTGACTGAAAATGAGATTTAAGAGATGTGCTCAGAACAGTCACTGGTGTTCATTGATGCAATTGAGCTAATGTTATATGTTGTTTTTCTTATTGGTATTTCTCTATTTTTTCCCTTCTCTATAATTGTAATATAAACATTTAATTTCTTTTTAACTAACCAGTTTGAAAGATATGGGTAGTTACTGTTTTTCGACCTCGCTCAGCATACAAAATAAATTACTGTAAAACAAACTTTTCTCGATTCCTGATTTATCCTTTTTTTAAATCTAGAAAATTTAATATTTTTGTAAAACTTCAAATCCAAGATACAAACCTCTAATGCGCTTTTATTTATCATTACTGCTACATTCTAACAACATACGACATTTCTGAAGTAGGTAGGTCCACCTCCTGGCAAATAATACTGACTTTACAGTAAGATGTGTCGACAACAAAAATACTGTTAATGTTATTAATTCCACATCATTTGGTTTGCTGTGTGTGAAGAGATTAAGAATTGTTATGGGGTTAAACACATGGCGGAGAAACAACTTGGCTTTTTCTAGTCTTGCTTCGAGAAAACGCCATATTAAGGCGCACAATTGTTTTGTGTTATGGGTGAAGAGAGATTATTAACACTTATTGCACCCAAATACTGTACACGCCAGTAATGTAACGGGGGACCTTAACACCTTGAGCCAAAATCGTTTCTAAATTCGCTATGTTTGAATGATAAGGAGAAAAGAAAGAACAAGCGTTGCTAAAATCAATACGCTGAAAACAAATAATTAAAAATCAAAACACATCAACATCAGCAAGGAGCAATGCTATTGATGAGTTGTTCTCCCTTGGAAACTAAAATAAGAGAGAGAGAGAGAGAGAGAGAGAGAGAGAGAGAGAGAGGGGGGGGGGGGGTAGGTAAAGAAAGAGGAAGGAGAGAAGGTGGTTGATATATATATATATATATATATATATATATATATATATATATATATATATATATATATATATATTTTATATAGATATATAGATATATAGATAGATAGATAGATAGATAGATAGATAGATAGATAGATAGATAGATAGATAGATAGATAGATAGATAGATAGATAGATAGATAGATAGATAGATAGATAGATAGATAGATAGATAGATAGATAGATAGATTTATATATGGGTGGATGGATAGAATGAAAAAGTGAAAGCATCCAAAAGAAAATTAAAATATTAAGAACATGCATATTTCCAACAGAATTATATGGATTTGAATAATGGACAATCACAAAAACAAACAAACAAACAAACAACCCCCCCCCCCCAAACCGAAAAAAAGACCCGATGAGAATAAAATCAATGCATTTGATATGATATGCTACCGGAAAATTCTCCGCTTCCACTGGACAGCAAAGGAAAATAACCAAAAGCCGTATCTCATCAAGATGATAGAGAAACAAAAACTTGCTCTTTTGGACATATTAAGAGAAATGGCACCCTTGAAAATATGTTTCTAGAGGGTATGGTGGAGGTTAAAATATTCTTCTTTTATCTTTGTTTTTTTTTATTTGTTGATATATTTTTTCTTTTCTTTTTCTTTTCTTTTTCTTTAAATTTCTTTTTAGGGTTGTTTGGGGGGGGGGGGGGTCATTGTCTTTTTGTAAGAGTTTGAAATAGATGCGCTACACCAAATTAACTCCACAGCGTGCATTTTATTGTTTTTGAGTGATCAATATTCTATACAGTATTTGGCATCAGTTCTTGTGTGTCACCGAGACACGTGATGTCTATATTTATCGAAAAGTATACATGCTTGCTGTGAGTCTGCCTTTGTGTTTGTTATGTCCGCTTGCTGTAAAGAATAGCACCATCGCCTTATTTGCTGAATATTTCTGTCTCTCCTTAAAATATGTCCAATAGTCTTCATCGTGTTTCCGAAATTAGCGATAGCGGTGTTCCTTTGCATTTTAATGTACAGCGATTTGTTACTTACATATTTGGGTTGTGGAGTGAGTATTTAGGATTCTCCAGGGCTGTTTCCTATAGAAAGTATCTAGTTTATCTTCTTCACTTTTTTTTTAGTGTCCATGTTCCAAGGCTTTTCTGATCTTTCTATTTTTTCCTCATCTAAAATTACTTTTACACCCAAAGATGTGAGCAAAGGTGCAATTAATAAAGTTAAAAATGTGTCTACGTCCTCAACAACTCTGTACCAATTTGAATGCTTTGAGAGGATATTAATTCGCTTTTTCTTTCAGAATAAAAATTTCTATCTACTTATTCGACTTACTCAGAATGACTGAGCGCATGAGTGTGTACTGCGAAGGACATCGTAAGTAAACTTTTTTAAAAAGCAAAGCACAGTGACCAAGCTTTTAAAAAAATTAATCAATGAGCACGTTTTTTAAACAAATCTTAGAATCCGCTGAGTGTAATTATACAATCATAATATCACAAAATATACAGCGTGTTATTAAAAGATAATCAATGTATTTTGATTTTCTTCTTCACACAGGATCCATTCAACAAGCGGCACAGCCTGCCCAAAGCGAATTACGCTTTAAAGAGACCGGACTCCAAAGACATTTCTTCCCGTTACCCCACGTTGGGTCCCATTGACAAACATCGATACATCAACCACATTGCCTCCACCGTCTTTGAACCGGAAGCTTGGACAAAACCATACGACACTGGAGGCGTTACCATGGGCGACGATGTGAGAGGGTCCTACAACAGGAGTTTACAACAGAACGGCTATGCAAACAGTTCGCCCACCCATTATGAACAAAGACCTTATCAGGTTTCGCATCCCCTTTGTTTATTGTATTAGTCGTCCACTCTTTCGTGTTGCTTTGTCGTTGAGGTGGTTGACTATAAGTATATTAATCAAATCATAGAAGTCGATAAATCAATTGGCACCTCTAGAACCAATTACTAATGTTACGTTTACTTCTACTTAACATTCATAGGTTTAAATCCCCCCCCCCCCCTTTTCGGGCTGCATTCCACACAAAAAAAAAGATATGGAGATTTTATTAACTGGATTGTTTATTAGGTTCTTTGTATGTGTATTATGTTCACACGTTTCCACGGAAAATATGTTTAATATATAACTAGACTCTCAAATTAAATTCATGTTGAAATCTAAAATCCTACAAATTCAAAGCAATATTTTATGTAAAACAAGACAATACTGTATGTAACAATTCTTGGTTGTAGCCTTAATTGTCGTTCTCGTATACTGGCCTCAACTGACTATGGATATCGACCAGAATAACGTGGATGCGAATCACATTCGCTGGTTTCTTCCTCCTTTTAAAGAATAACATCTTACCATGCAAATTACCTTTTACTTCTATTCATGTCAACTTTAGATTGTCTCCATGAATTTGAATCATTCCCCAAATGTTCTAGTTTGATAGTTTGGTACTCCGTGTGCAGAAATTTCCTTTTTTTATCAATTAAAATAATATTTTTGACTTATGTGCGAATATCATCAATGAATACAATTTTAAATCCTCCCCCAGCCTCCTAGTACAACGAGCAGTTCATACAACGACACAGACGACCAGTTCCGGACCAGGCTAATGGCGATGATACCACGTGGTGTTTTCCTACCAGAGAAACCTATAACCCTCACCAAGAAAGACGAGATGAGGCTAGTCAGTGTGCTGGGTTCCGAACTGTATTACTCCGACCCTGTCAAGCTACGGGATGTGTACCTGGATATATCCAATACCGCCGATAAACAGTTATCTGGATATTGTCAATATCAAGATTTATTCCATTCCTTATCAAGACAGCAGGTTAGTCATTGACAAGACGTACGATTTTGACATTATAATGCAAAGGTTGTGGCAACATGCCCATCAATTATTTCAGCCCATTTTCTATGTAGGATTCACTTATTCTCTTTATGTCATCATTCTTTGAGCGAGACGAGCAATGCAAATAGAAAGGGCCTAGATATTTTGTTTTAAATTTCAATAAGAAAATTGCTTCATTAAAACGATCTTTAAAAACTCAGTAATGTAGATGTACCTTGCATTTTTGAATGGTGCAACCTTTAGAATAAAGAAATATGTTGTGAAGCTATTTTTAATATTATTATTATTATTATTATTATTATTATTATTATTATTATTATTATTATTATTATTATTATTATTATTATTATTATTATTAATTATTATTATTATTATTATTATTATTATTATTATTATTATTATTATTATTATTATTATTATTATTATTATTATTATTATCATCATTTATTATTATTATTATTATTATTATTATTATTATTATTATTATTATTATTATTATTATTATTATTTTAATATTTGTCTTACCCGTTTCAATTTATCTACTTTGTATCATATTATCCAGTTTTTGTAAAATGTCTTATATTTTCTTCTTTACCACCCATCCAATAGTTCACATTCCCTCCAGATCTTCTACAGCTGACAGCCGCCTTGTTCGTGTCCGATCACAGAAACCAAAGGGATGTTAACTACGAGAAGTTCTTGTCTTTTGTTGGAGTGGCCTTGAAGAATAAAAGCCAAATGTGAGTCTTTCCTCTTTATGCCGCGATTGCAGAAGCTTGAATGTCCAATTGGAGATATAATGTTCAAATCAATGCTAGTGGGTTGCATTTTAGCTTGAAATCTAAATGAAAATCAAATTACGAGAGAAATTATGAGAAATTAGTTTCATTGCATATTATTCTTCAAAAATTGTTGTAAATTGGATTCAATAGTCTGATGTCACGTCGCCCACCAACGGCGGCCATCGTGGTTCTAAACAAAGAAAATCGGTACTTTTTATTCTTCATGCTGGCTAGAACTGTGCATGTGTCTTATGATCAGAATGTGTAAAAGTCAAAACATGATCAGATTTATAATGGTTTTTTTCCTCTGGATACGCTTTTATGCTCGTCGGAGAAATATTTCATAAGGGCGTCTGCCATTGTTCCGATAGTTTAGAGCCAGTTACTAAGTTACCATGCGTCATTACGAGGGAAGTGACGTTACGACTGTTGAAGAGTATTGTCTGCGTTTCATGAGATCATTCCCTGAGGAAGATGTCTATTACCTTGCCAATAGGCCTATGACGACGTGCACATATATTATAGCAAATGAATGCACGTCGGTCTATGATAAGAATAGATATCGGTGGGTTACGATCATTATGATACATAGTACCACCCGATTTTTCTTGGCAAGGGACACAATTCAAGAATTGTGTGAAATCATTTTCAGAGACTCCAAAGTTACCGCGCTTGAGTACTATTTAATCGTAAAATTATAAAAACATGAGAACAATGGTCAATGGTAAGGAGAAGGAAGTGATGATTTTAGCTTGTATTGCCAAATCATAAGATTATACTGGATGGTCAGGGATTTGAATGTGAGATGGTTGTTAGATAACTCAGTGTAATAAAGTATATTTCATTATTTCCAGGCCCCCCAGCAAACCATCACAACAATACTACAACACTAAACCACAGGGCAAACACGTAGCGGCGAGGTAAGAATGGGATTACGTTTGGAAATGATGAAGAACTTTATAATACTGGTGGGTCAAATAGTGGTGGTGATGATGATGATGATGTGGAGGAGAAGGACGAGGATGAAGGTAGTGGTGATGGTGATGAGAAGGATGAAGGTGGAGGTGATGATGGTGGTGGCGGTGATGATGATAATGATGATGATGATGATTATGATGATTATGATGATAACGAAGACGACGACAACGATAACGAAAATGATAATTTGTGACCAATCGTCCCAAAACGATATTAACTAGGGATGAATATGGAGCTCAAAATAGAATAATTTAGTTATAGACTTATACAAAAAGAATAGAAATTAATGTCTTCATTTCAGAAAGGAAGTCTTTGTTCTTACACTGAAAAAAAAACAAATAATTTAAATGTCCTGATTTTCTTTATTTTATCTTTAAATCGAGTTTTCTACATCTCGTCTATTCCTCCATAACACCAGATTGGTGCGACGGGTCACAAATTAGGATGTGAAACGCTATTATTGACATTACAACGCAGTCCTTCATACTTCAGAGCCATTAGACTCATGGAGCCAGTTTATCCCGAATTCCATAACGTCAAACAGGCAATAAAGATTTCTTGCAACTAGAACGCTAGTGTATCATGATCAAAGGACGTTCCGTCAGATCTAACAGACTCAGATACCTAATCACTGATGGATGAACATATGGCCATAAAAACATCTCAACTTGACACGGAATCGATCTCGAGTCTCTTTGCGCGTGACCAGAGTGCTATACCAACTGAGCTATCAGGACCCCCCCCCCCTACACACACACACACACACACACACACACACCGCCATTATTGACATTATTGTTGTGCTATATATCATTTTCAGGCATCGAGTGGGAAGTCCTTTCTTTAACGACGGCGGAGAAGCCAAGTTACTCCGGATGGTGGAAGAACAACTGAATGAAAACGAATTTGTCATCGACTTTGAGAGTCTTGTCTATTCTTTCCAAAGAGAGGATAGAGAAATGAGGGGAACCCTCTCAGCTGACCAGGTTGGTTGTAATATTTTATGAATGTAAACAAAAAAGAGATACATTTATAAGATGTATTTATTTGGTTTGTGAACAATGAATCCGAAGGATTATCATTATTTTCCGGAAATAATTTGGTTTAAAACGGCGAGCGGAGCATAATTCGATGTGAGAAAGCATCCAAAACATTAGATTATGCAAGACAAATGGGTTAAGAAAAAAAGCCTCGGCACAAGGCAGCAGCTTCTAATGGTGCTCACACTATTTTGTTATGACGATCGAACCAATCAGCAAAGTCATTACCGCACTCGTGCACCGTCGCAAACCCACCCGGAAGCTTCGTTACAACACATCGTTCAACTTGATGCGCTGCGGTTTCGAGTTCTAACCCACATCGGGTACATGCTGGACAGGTGGAAAGTCCCCACTGATGAAGCGATTTTGCCGTGAGGCAGGTCCTCGACCGAAGCTGATTCGCTACCACCCTGTGTCTTCTCTGTGGAGAAGCCTGGCAACTTCTCGCCAAGTTGAGAGGAGTGTATGTCCCCTACCCCTCGAGGGATTGAATTCGTCCAAACCGACTTCCATCTCGTATATTATGCATCTCTGTTTGTAGTCAGGGAAGCATAAGGCGAAAAATGATTGTGGTTGGCTATTATCATGTTGTGTTGCTTGCTTCTAGAATACGTACTCTCGGAGATTTCCAGGATTTTTGTGGCTGTCTCTCTAATCTTTCTCCTTTCGTCCTCATCCTCCGCCAAACTCTCCCCCGTTCTCCGGGCTCTCCCGCTCTCTCTCTCTCTCTCTCTCTCTCTCTCTCTCTCTCTCTCTCTCTCTCTCTCTCTCTATCTATCTATATATATATCTATCTATCTATCTATCTATCTATCTATCTATCTATCTATCTATCTATCTATCTATCTATCTATCTATCTAACTATATATCTATCACTTTGACAGACACGTATATTTTACCATGAATGTGTATTCTGTTCTTCCGTAGATCAAAAGCATTTGCTTCCAACACCGAATTCCTATTCAAGAGTCCTTGATAATGGGTCTGTTGGCGAGATGTGATGACAATAACAAGGATGAGCAGTACAAGTAAGGGATATACAATTACAAACAAACAGAAACACAATGTATAATATGTATGTATGTGTATGTGTGTGTGTGTGTGTGTGTGTGTGTGTGTGTGTGTGTGCGTGTACTCCATCTCTGTTTCTCCCTCCCTCTCAAAGCCAAGGTGTTATCTCTGATTTAATGGTTTAATAAATCATTTTTTAAAGAATTAAAACTATTCTATCATTTTCAAATAATATTTTATTTCATAAAAAATAATATATTATAATTAATAATCAAATAATAATAATAATAATAATAATAATAATAATAATAATAATAATAATAATAATAATAATAATAATAATAATAATAATAATAATAATAATAATAATAATATAATAATAATAAATAATAATAATAATATAATAATAATAATAATAATAATAATAAAATAATGAAAATAATAATGATAATAATAATAATAATAATATAATAATAATAATAATAATAATAAATAATAATAATAATAATATAATAATAATAATAATAAATAATAATAATAATAATAATAATAATAATAATAATAATAATAATAATAATAATAATAATAATAATAATAATAATAATAATAATAATAATAATAATAATAATAATGAAGAAGAAGAAGAAGAAGAAGAAGAAGAAGAAGAAGAAGAAGAAGAAGAAGAAGAAGAAGAAGAAGAAGAAGAGAAGAAGAAGAAGAAGAAGAAGAAGAAGAAGAAGAAGAAGAAGAAGAAGAAGAAGAAGAAGAAGAAGAAGAAGGAAGAAGAAGAAGAAGAAGAAGAAGAAGAAGAAGAAGAAGAAGAAGAAGAAGAGAGTAGTAGTAGAAGAAGAAGAAGAAGAAGAAGAAGAAGAAGAAGAAGAAGAAGAAGAAGAAGAAGAAGAAAGAAGAAGAAGAAGAAGAAGAAGAAGAAGAAGAAGAAGAAGAAGAAGAAGAAGAAGAAGAAGAAGAAGAAGAAGAAATTTTACAAAATCTGACGAAGATAAGATAAAACGATATAACAATCTTCTGATCTAAAACTTTTAAATGAGCTTTGGCTTTCAAAATAATCTTTAAGTACTTTAAGTTCTTAATTTTGAATCGTAGACAAACGGGAATATAATTTTACACACTGAATGAGCATCATCATAAAGCGTTCACCCCTAATCATCCGTTCTTCCCAGTCTCACACCCACAAAAGAAACGTTTCATTTTTAATACTAACTTGTTTTTATTCATCAGTTGGTTCAGCGAGCTGCATGTCTGTAGGGCACATAATATAGTGCTTTTCAATATGCTCCCAACCTACACCACTCGACGAATACATATATACATTGAAGGTGGAGCCAGAATTGAACCATCGAGATTTTCCCTTAATCATTATCCCATGTTTTCGATACGTGAGATGTAACTTGAGACCATTCCAAATGATCTAGTTGGGCGTTTGACCAGGATCTAGTAATAAGTTTTTTGTTTCCATTCATAAAATGTTGCCCTAAGATAAAAAAAAAATAAACACAAGAGTTTCATTAGGTATTAACATTTAGAACAATTGATTTAACGGGGAAGCAAAAAATCTCAAAGCAAATGGAGGCCCACTGTTGCCTCCTTGATATTAGAAAATTGACTAAAGATCAAATTTCAAAGGGATTAGCATGATGGAAAGGATGAGGTGAAACTTAGCAATTTATAGATGTACGAATTTTTAATTCTTCAACCCTTGTGTTCTCTAATAGTTGGTGGTCATTCCTGGAATTCCTAGAACGAGTCCAGCCTCTGAAGACGGGCTTACCTATCCCTGCCAGTAAAAGGCCTTTGGAATACGCCAAGAAACTCCCAGAACCCAAACCAAGCTGGCCGAAAGGAGATATCAATACAGACGCACCAGCCTCGTGGAAGGTAGGCACATTAATTATTTCTTAAACGTTTAAGTGAATAGCATCAATGTAATATTTATTATTCATTGAATTCTTTTCATTTCGTTCTTTTGCTAATGAAATTTTACCGCTAGGAATTTCAGGCAGTGCCATACGTTTCTTTGTCAGTACTGCTACTACTACTACTACTACTACTACTACTACTACTACTACTACTACTACTACTACTACTACTACTACTACTTAGTAGTAGTAGTAGTAGTAGTAGTAGTAGTAGTAGTAGTAGTAGTAGTAGTAGTAGTAGTAGTAGTAGTAGTAGTAGTAGTATCTATTGAGATTCGTTGGAAAGTAGTTTGCTGTAAATCAGCGTCCTCTGCAGAGAGAAACAATTGATTTTTTTTTAAAGAATGTTTTTAAAAGTTTTATTTTTAGAAATTCAGATTGATCCTTACACTGTTTTAATAATATATAAAGACATTAGTAATACATTTAATTGTCTAACTTTACTAATTCATTGATTCTTTTGAACCTTTATGTTGGCTTCTCTTTTTGTCTGATCTTTTTTTTTTTTAATCTCTTTGGCTATTAAAAAATGTTTCCCATTTTTTTGCTATTTAAGGATGTATGCTAGATATGATGATATCATAATTCTTATAGATACCTCTTTCGTTTTTGGAAACCCGATTTTACTATATAATAATAGCTAAAATAGTATGAGACGTCCCTATCATCTTTTGCACAAAAAAGAAAAAAGAAAAAAAGTATGAGTTCAAAAACAGATTTTGACGTGTAATTATGTCCTGACCACAATGATCATTCCTAATGCCAAATCGTTCGGTTAAAAAAAACACAACCATTGTAAAGGGGAAAAAAATAGCGTTTCGATAAGAAATGATATGGGCGAGAAGTCCTGCGTTTGAAATTTCGAACTCGTCTCCAGAGGCATTGGGTACTGGTTCGAAATTTCAATCACAGAAGTTACTTATATTATTGTCCATCCTGACTTAGAAAAAGAATGTAGTGTTGTTTTCTTTCACAAGTTATAGGCGGTAAACGTTGTACAAACATTTTTGTGTTGACTGAATCTAGATGTCGTTTTGCTGTCTTGTACAGCTCTGCATTGACTAAATGCATTTTCACATTTTAGCCATACACACCAAAAAAAAAAACCCATAAAAACGTTTACTTTATATCAGTAATTAACTGATTAGTCCAACAATCAAGAGTTATCAGAATCCCAAATAATAATCAAAAATTGATATAGCTATAATACCATTTTATGCACATTTTCTCTTTCATATTTCCTTAACCATATTGAAGGTCAATAAATTAAAATGTCTCTAGTTTTGCACACATCTCGTTCAGTTGATTGTTTCCTAATTGGTTTTGATGGAAAGTTCAATTCACATGGATAGAATAAAGCAATTTTCTGAAGATGAATATAAAGCTTATCAAAATATAATGCTCAATAGGGAAAAAGTGAGATAGTAGTGCTCGACCCTGGGGCTCCGAGTGGAAGTCCATAGTCATATTCATTTGCCATTTCGCCCTCTTATGCAAACCTTCTTATCTATTCCAAATAGAAGGATGAACCTGACGCCAGCAGAGAGATCATATCAAGAATGGACGAGGAGCTCAAAGATTTGGAACGGAACTATGAGGTAAGCTAATGTAACCGTGACGTGACAGAGAGGTAGTTGTAAGGGTCGATTTGGGGGAGATTTGAATTTTGATTAAATTTAAGAAATAAACTTAATATTCGATATTCTCCCGACCTGCGGTTGTTTTACATTCTCAGTGTGAGAAATATTATGTCAACAACTACCCCTCGGAGAAAAAAATCGCCCTTTTATATTATATATAAAATATGAATTTCAACTGATGTTTTTCTGGTTTTAGTTGGGGGTTTTCGGCTGTTTTTTGTTGTTGTTGTTTTGGGGGGTTTTTTTAGCTAAAGGGGTAATCACTTTACTAGCTTTTCATGTTGGATGATGTGGGTGGTTTATTTGTAAAGATACCTGTTAACGGATGTCACTACATCGTTTTTACTGGGTTGTGTCCAGCGACATCTGTCCCTTTTCTGGCTTGTGGCGTTGTGAGAAATGCGTAACTTGATTGTTACTGAAGAACGAGTTGCCATTTAACTCCATTGAGACATAATCTGCTATTCCATTGATGTGTTCGCCATAATGTACTGTTCCATTTGTATCATTTTAATCTAAGGAAGCCCTTTACGTCCTATTTTCTCATTTCAGAAACTGAATAGATCATCAAGGCAGTCTACAGAGGCCCCATGGTTTAAAAACTTTATGCAGTTTGCAGATGCCTTATATAGACAAGATGAAAAATATGAAGGTAAATGGAATGGTATATAACCTCCTCTCTCTCTCTCTCTCTCTCTCTCTCTCTCTCTCTCTCTCTCTCTCTCTCTCTCTCTCTCTCTCTCTGTCTGTCTCTCTCTCTCTCTCTCTCTCTCTCTCTCTCTCTCTCTCTATATATATATATATATATATATATATATATATATATATATATATATATATGTATATTAAACTTCCAGGGACTGAATGCACACCTTATGAAAATGACCATCTGATTTCAGTGATGGCATCCTTATATTTTAGTCTACATATTATGCTGATCGTCAATTAAAATCATCCACCCTCACTCTTTCACGTCCGGTAATCTTTAGAATCTGAATATACACTTTGCTAGGCACGAAAATACAACGCCACCTTATGATTCAATATGAAACTTATTCAATTTTTAGTCCTCCCGAAGGACTGGTTACATACACTTCCCAGGATTTTGGAATCGGAAAAGTAGAAGGTGTCACGACTTTTCTTCCCTGTTATACGGACGATAATATTTCTGTTTGTCTTTAACAGGAAGCCTCCCATACAGTGACGTGGCTGAGTGGACCAAGATGTACAACAACGCTTACAACCTGGACATCCCCAATGACGTCATCAGTTCCGCCCTCAGTCAGTCGACAAAGGGTGGTAAAGTTGATATCCACAAATACCTGACTTTACTGGGAAAACGATATTAGCTCACCATAATCTAATTACTGTGTGCTAGCTCATCTCATATCATAATAAATGCAACAATTATTAGTTAATATAAACCCTATGTTTGTACAAAGCCAAATGTAACTAACTATTTGATAATATTACAAATATTATTATTAAGTACCTTATTCAAAAATAGTATATTATATGATAAATGATGATTATTATTAACAATGCTTTAATATGTAAAAAATAATTTTCTTTGAAGGGATGTGGTTTCCTTGTGATAAAGCATTTTATATGCAAACCCGTTATGACTCTCCAGAACAAGGCCCAGAATCTAGTTTGTACATTCTCCTGTCGAATTATTTGCACTTAATACGGAGTTAAATTTTGCTTTTATTAAAAGTTTAAACTCTGTTTTGGTGTAAGAATGGGGATGATCTATATTACCTTTCGAGGACATTGGTCAAATTGCAAAATATGCTCAAAGTTACCCACATAGTAACAAGTATTCCGTTTTCGAAATATCTAACAGCACAATATGTCTGTCATTTTGTTCAGCTTGACTCATGGGTATGTTTACAACTTTCATTAACAAAGCAGAGTGTTTACATATAATACGAAATATTCAATCGTTGGACAGCAACAAATCATGTGATCGATGACCGGGTTGGACGGAAACATGAATATAGATCACTCCCATTATGACACATTAAACTTGTCCAGTCCGAGTTTGTTTTGGAGTAAGGGCCTTGTTTCT
This sequence comes from Berghia stephanieae, assembly GCF_034508935.2. Classification (NCBI taxonomy): domain Eukaryota; kingdom Metazoa; phylum Mollusca; class Gastropoda; order Nudibranchia; family Aeolidiidae; genus Berghia; species Berghia stephanieae. Next base: position 35,109,988 of record NC_088360.1, read on the forward strand.
CAAAGAGCTAGAGGGAAATACCAAACTGTGATGATCCAATCTGTGATATAACAATTGTAAATATAAATTATCAAACCAAACTGGTACTGAGTGCCTAATTGTCAATTGACACTTTGCATTTTTTTTTAACCACCGGAAGTTTAAAGAGTTTTGATTTTGTTAATTCTTTTTATACAACCTCACACACATTTTAGAACATAGCAAGGTTTTAATAGCCGTTTGAAATCAACACTAACAGCCCAGTGAGTTGAGTTGTACAACGAACCAAGTCTACGGTTTATACCTGTCTTGTCTCCAAAAAAAAAAGGGGGGGGGGATTGAATTTGTTTTGTTTGTTTTATTTGTTTGTTTGTTTTGTTTTGTTTTGAGTGGGCAGAGAGTTCGTTATCATACTAATTTGCCACAAGAATTCCCCACTTCAAACAAAACTATTTCAAGGAATTTAACTCCAATCAGTCTATTACCAGGCCTAGAATTGATTTGACAAGTTGTGTCGTTTCGTCAAATTTCGATATTACACATCAATTCGGTCATAAAGGTAGGCAATAGATTTGTCTGGATCTCTAAATTGTGCAGGATCATCATTTTGTTGATGAGCTGCTATACCTACTATGCTTTTGGTGCAATATTACATAATATAAAACTGCGACAATTATGAAGGGTTAAAAAAAGAACAATGCATTAATTTGTCTTATGTTGCTTTGTAAGGCTTCAAATGGAGAGGAATGTTTCACTTTTGTAACACATTAGCCAAAATAGACTTCATACACCTGAGATCTAGACAGAAATGCCCTAGACTTTGTTTTGTTGTCTATCTGTGGTCGAGTCACTACTCAAAAACTAAGATATCTTTGTAAAAAAAAATTGTGGGATTATTTTACAGCGTTCACACTATTTATACGTTAATTGGTACCACATATGCTGCCAGATGTAGGATGCAAACTTTGCTGCTTGAAACTCGAAAAAGTAAATAACAATAATGGAATGGAATGGCAACTTCAAATTCAATTTGCAAATACTAGTGATGGGGACGTTTCGGGTGTCCCCTTTACCATCAAAACACGGTGAATGAGGCACTTTAAACGAATGTGAGATGATAGAATGTTGTTATCAGAATATTCCATCCCATTTTATCATTGCTATTTACTTCAGAAATCAATGAGAAGTCAAAGACAATAAATGTTACCTTTCGTGCGGCGCCAGACCTTTTAAAAATAAATCTTTATATAATTGTTGTTAAGAAAAGTGTATATCTTTTCATGCTGATGCACAAACACAACTCATACCCATATGTAGCAAATATTGTATTAAAACTTCGGAGGAGTATGTGTCTCAAAATAGAAAGATTTGAATAGACTTATAAAATACATTTTTTGTATATATGAAATGCGAAAAATTTACATTAAAATACTTTTGAATATAATGATTTGCCTATTCAAAGGATAGAATAACAGTGCATGATAATACTCTTTTATTTCACGATAGAGGGGTTACTTATTTTCTTTAAAAATATTTCCCTGATGTTTTCATTATCTCCAACAATAATGAATGATTTGACGTGTCACTTTTATTTTTTTATGCTCAGTCATAGACACACATGCCACAAAAAAATGATAATGTATATTTACATTCATTCATTATTTAGTCACTCACATTTTTATCATATTTATTTGTAATGTCTAAATATCATTCTCTCTTTTTTTTTAAGCACCTTCATAGTTGCATTGATTCATATGATCTTCAGACGCAATATCACATTTCATCTTAGCGTACGAGTTATAAACCGGCCATAACTTAGTCCAAACCGTCCATAACATAGTCCGTCCACGTTTTTACAAGGATTCCTATTACGTTGTGACATAAAAGCAGTTTTCTTTTGTTTTAAACCAGGTTTTGTAACTCTGGTAAGGCTGAAATCTCGTGATCCAAAAAGAGCGAGGGCATGTCACAAAAATTGTTTTAAAATGTGTAATTCGTTCTATTATTGAATATTATCTGGTTATCTTTTCTATAAGATGATATATTAAGATACCATTTCATAGGACAACGAGTATAGCAAAATAAAAGAAAAAAAAATGGAAAGAAAACGAATTCTAATCATAACTCACAACCATAACAGATGAAAGCATTTGTTATCAAAAGATTTTTTTTTCAAAGCTTCAATTCCACCACATTGCAGGAGATATCCACTGCACCGGGTATTCTATTTATTGATTGATTTTATTATTATTATTGTTATTATTATTATTATCATTATTATTATTATTATTATTATTATTATTATTATTATTATTATTATTATTATATTATTATTATTATTATTATTTATAATTCTTCTTATTATTATTATTATTATTGGCTTATTCTAAAACATTATATTTTAATTTCAAATTTATTCTAATGTCATTAAGATGAGTTTGTACAACATTTCATTTCTGATGTAAGATAATAAAAAAAGCTTTCCAAATGCTTGCATTTTCTATTTATTTCTAATAAATACTGTCCACTCAATAATAAATCTTCCATCTTTTTGATATACCTCATGCATCTGTAATGTGTCATTAAAAATAAATGTTTTGTGACCTCGTGACTTATAACATTACCAATGATTTAGAAAGATGATTAAATTACCACTAATGTACAACAATGATTTTAACGTCTTTTCACTTTGTTTTCAGGAAGATGTCCTTGATATTATAAAGCATTTAATGCCCAAAACAAATTGCGTGTCGGAATGTGCCGTCCTTGTATTCTTAATGATTGAATTGAGGTGACAATGTTAGTGATGATGATGCTGATGATGATGATGATGATGATGATGATGATGATGATGATGATGATGATGATGATGATGATGACGACACAACGACGGCGACGATAATGATAATGATGAGTGGTGTTGGTGGCTCTATTCGTTTTGTTTGGGTTTTTTTAAAGGTGTTTTACGCGCTCGCGACACGTTTATGCCATTTCAAAATGTATAAAAAGGAAGATTATTAGGAAAAAGAATATAGATCTGAAGTTAAAATCAAAGAAGAAGGGGTTAGACAAATGGGATTGGTTCAAATAGGAACAGAAGATTCCGCAAGCAGTCTATCAATGTGCCTGTTTTAATTTTGAAAAACCCCATCCAGACACAAGCAAAGGATCCCGCTATAAAGGATACTCTCAACTCCTTACAAAGTACCATATTATTCAAAACTAAAAAGTATAATTGTGCAAAGCAGAGAAACGATTTAAGAGGGGGTGGGGGAAGCAAATCTATCAGCCAATTTTTTTTTTTTTTTAAAGGAACAAAACATTTGACCCAACAAAGTAGTCCTGCCGGGACAAACAAACAAAAAAAAAAAAAAAAAAAGAATCCAGCAATCTCAATCCGGCTATGTGGTCTTCGGATCGGGAGGTCCAGGGTTCGAGATTCGAGACCCGTTCTGAACGGCGCATAGTTGAGTCCTTGGGAAATGTTCTTTAATCACATTATATCACTGTACTCGGGTGTGAAAGGAGTAACTGGTCGTTGACAACGTTGTCTCTGTCGAGGAAATAATTGCAATATCACCATCACCTAACAGGCATCATGTCTCGTCCTACATGTTAAGTGTTACTGTTGGCTAGGGACCCCTTGTAAAGCGCTTTGAGCACGTTTGGATAATATTTTTAGATGAGCTCAGACTGAAACTGTGCTCTCTGAATCCACATCTGTTCACCATTTGATCCCCTTCCCTTTGTCATACTTTTTCTTGTATGCTTTAATATAAATCTAGAATGTTTTGGCTATCCCATTTTTTTTTTCTCTTTATCGGCGCTGAAATTCAATTGACCTAAATGTGTCGCAAGCCCCATAAAACCCATTAAAACAGAATCATCTATCCAGTGCCGGCGTCAACGCGAGACTTAGTCTGAGATCACCTAAAAATCTTAACTAGACACAAACGCAGGTCCCCATTATCATTAAGAGGAGTACACTAGAATGTTTGCAAATCGTGGTATTCAAAATAAAAATAAAAGTTTAAAAAAGAGATAAGATTTACAAGAAAAGAAAAATACATCTCCCAAAACGAGAATTTGACTGTTTCCCTCCAAGTCAAGGACCCAGACAATTGCCAGGACGCGAGAATCAAGTTTGTTTTTAAGGGTTTTTACGGCGCTTGTGACACATTTTGGTCATTTCAGCGCCAAGAAAATGGAAGAAAATGGAATAGTCAAACAAAGTAATAAATTTACAATTGAAAGCACACAATTAAAAGTAAGACAAGGGGGAATTGTTTTCATAGGGAACATACAATCAGTGTACTTACTCTGAGATCACATTTGTGATATCGCCCAACACTGCTAAATATAGAATTGACAGTCGACCATGGACATCGTTGTAGTCTAGCAGACTACAGTCAATATCATGTGATTTGATTCATCATGGCAAAAGTAAATTAAAATACGAAAAGAAACAAAATATTATCTATACCGGAAGTATTGTTAATGAACGCTTTCTAGTCTCTTGATTAGTAGTGGACGTTGTAAGGACAGTGACTAATTCGGCTATCTTGTCTGTCATCTGCATTTTTTGCTAAATTGGGACCTTTAATTTGCCAAAATTTGCCCAAAAAAAACCCCCAAAATTTGCCAAGAAATTTGCCAAAAAGACCAAAATTTGCCAAAAAATTTGCTGAGGAGAACAAAGATTTTTTGACGAAACGATCCATGACTGAAGTTGGAAGTGTAAGTGACTCGATTTATTTGACTTGAGAAATGAAATGACTGTGAATAGCATTGTTACAAAGATTTTAAAGGATCATTGTCCGTAGAGAGTAGCTTCCCTTGGTTTGGGCCCAGGTAAAGCTGCAACATTTCTCAAGTTTCGCACTTTTTTTTCGTTATTTTGTTTTCACTTCTTTTTTTTTTTCCCAAAATTTGCCACGCGATTTGCCAATTTTCCCAAAATTTGCCACGATCTGCCAATTTTGTGAAATTTGCCAAAATTTGTGGATCGCCCTGATATTTGCGGCCGCAAAAAATGCAGATAACAGTCTTGTGCGGGTAATATCACGCTCATTAGTACACAATGGCAGGTAAGTTACCCGCCTTCAAACTTCCAACGCAAAAGATTTCCAAAGAGGAAATTAGCAATATATCCGGCATAGATAATATTTCGTTCTTTTTTCATATTTTAACTTACTTTTGTCATGATGAATCAAATCACCGATATCGACTGTTGACTACAAGGATGTCCATGGTCGACTTTCAATTCTAAATTTACGCCAATGAAAGTTTCATTGAAACTCAAATTGAACCTAAAACAAACAAACAATACAGAAAAAGTGTTCTGACGAATCACATTTTTTCAGTCAGTTACAATGCCAGTAGAATAACTGTTGTCTCCACTATACATTCTAATCATTTTTTATTTATTTTTGGGTTGTTCTTTGAAGCAAACCCTTCGATGAACTCCGTTCACTCCGCAACTCGCGAGCCGATTAGATTCACTCTTCTTTTTTTTAATCACAAAAATTGTGTACTTTCGATGATATGCACTTATGTTTTTGTTTTATAGGGGTTTTAGGGTGCTTGTAACTCATTAAGGTCATATCAGCGCCAGTAAAAAGGAAGAAAATAGGATAGCAAAAAAGTTCTATAATTCAATTAAAGCACCCAAGAAAAAGTAAGACAAAGGGGAACTTAGAACAAATAGGGATCAGATGTAGATTCCAAGAGCATACCACCAATGTAGTTTTAGATCACCTATAAGTCTCATCTGGACACAAGCACAAAATCCAACAAATAGGAATACACTCAAATGCCTACACTATACATTAAAAATAACAAATATAATAATACTAATACATAACAGAGAGATGATTTACAAGGAAAAATATATCATCTCCCAAAACAATATATATGCATTCGACTGTTTTCCTCCCAGCCAGGACTCCAACCAGGGCCAGGACAAAACCAAGTAACCACATTCCAAGACAAAGACAGAAGCATGTTGGAAAACAGAGATAAGGGGATAGAAGAAGACACAGTATGTACCTCCATGCCCGCTATGGGAGGTCAGGATCCCAACCCAGTGGTTCAAATATGAAACAGATTCCAAGAGCACATTATCAAAGTACATACTTAGTTTGAGATCACCTAAAAGTTTCACCCAGACACAAGGACAGGTCCCTACTAAGAGGAATAAACTCAAATGTTTACAAATCATATATCATATGTATACAAAACATAACACATTGCGTAACAGAGAGATGAATTACAAAGAAAAAAATATCATCTCCCAAAACTAACTATACATTTGACTGTTTCCCTCTCAGCCAGGTTATCCGCGCGGGCAGGGCCTGGACAAAACCAAGCAATCTCATTCCAAGACAAAGACAGAAAGCAAGTTGGAAAACAAATATAGGGGGATAGAAGACACAGTAAGTGCCACTATGTTTTTTTGTTTTTAAGGGTTTTACGGCGCTTGCAAAACATTAAGGTCATATCAGCACCAGTAAAAAGGAAGAAAATGGGATAGTAAAAAGTTCTAGAATTACAATTAAAGCATCCAAATAGGGAACAGATGTAGATTTCAAGAGCACACTATCGGTGTGCTTAGTTTGAGATCACCTAAATGTCTCATCTAGACACAAGCACAAAATTCAACAAAGAGGAACACAGTCAAATGCTTACATTATATTTTTTTTTTTTGTTTGTTTATTGCTTTAGGTCTCTTCCAACACAAATGAGGTTATATGAGAGACCGCTGAAACAAAAAAACAAGCAATCTAACAAAAATAGTACAAATGTAAATCAAAATCATAACCTAAAGATATAAGCTAAATTATAAATAACCAAGAACAAACAGGCAGAAGATTTACAGAAAAAAAAATATCCTCTGTCAAAAATACAATCACAAACCAAAGAAGCAGGATAGGCAGTAAAGAGAAGAAGAAACGACATCACTATCGGATCGTACACCCATGCGAACATCATAGGTATATGATTCAAGGGTGATGCTCCCATCCAACCACCCGCGCTTACATTATAAATTCAAAATAACAAATATAATAACACATAACAGAGAGATGACTTACAAGGAAAAAAAATACCATTTCCCAAAACAATAACTATGCATTTGACTGTTTCCCTCCCACTCCCAGTCAGGACTTCTGCCAGAGCCAGGACACAACCAAGTAATCTCATCCCAAGATAAAGACAGAAAGCATGTTGGAAAAAGATATAAGGGGATAGAAGACAGAGTATGTACCTCCCTGCCCACCATGGGAGGTCAGGAACACCACCCAGTATCTGCACTTATCTTATTATTTTCTTAAGCCAGTGTCAATAGCAACAGAACACTTTTTGCCTCTGTCATTCGTAACCGACGTATTTTCCCTCCAAATCGAAGCTCTCTCAATCTCACAATAGCTGTTATCTTGTAGACGCCATGATGTATCCTAGTAACTAGTCTCAGATTAAGCATGAAGTCCTGCCTCAGCAAATGACTAAAACTTGGCCAAACTTAGTCCGAAAGTGCCGTGATTTTAGTCTGAGACTTCCTTAGTCAGCTCACATGGAATCCGATTTTTTCAAGTCCTTGACTAAAGTCAGAGATAGTCAGGGACTAAGCGCTAGTCCGCGTTCATGAAAACGGCCCTAGAAAGCGTTCATCAAATCCTACTAGTGAATAACTAAATCTAGTCCGCGTTCATGAAAACGGCCCTAGAAAGCGTTCATGAAATCCTACTAGTGAATAACTAAATCTAGTCCGCGTTCATGATAACTGGCCTCTAAAAAAAGGGGAGCCGACTAAACTCTGACAAAAAAAAAAAAACGTTTTAAAAATGTTGGTAAGTTATTAGCAAGATCTATTATTAGTCGATCTATTAGTATTCGATACATATTTGAGGGAATATTTTTTAAATATATATTTTTTTTTTTTGGGGGGGGGGGGGGGATAAAAATTCAAGTCTGTGGCTTTTTTGTCGGGGGCATTGTTTGTTTGTTTGTTTTTTTTTTGTTTTTTTTTTTGTTTTTTGTTTTCCTAGAGTACGGTTGGTTCACTCATTCTGACTTAAGAAGGCTTGCTAGTTTATACATAATACATTGCTCTCCTACATCACACATGGAATAAAAGGAAAAGAAGAGATGAAATAAGGGGTTTTTAAATACATAGTTTAATGTCTCATCCACATACCATCACAAGATCCCACTAAGAGGAATACACTCAACTGCTTATATTATACCTTCGATATATCAAGTATAACAGTATATATAACAGTATATAACAGTATGAAACAGAGATGATTTACAAGGAAAAAAAATATCATCTCCCAAAACAATAACTATGCAACTTACTGTTTCCCTCCCAGCCAAGCACTACGGCCAGGGCCAGGGCAAACCAAGTCATATCATTCCAAGACAAAGACAGAAATCAAATTGGAAAACAGATATAAGGAGAAAGAAGACTCAATAAGTACCACCCTGCCCACTATGGGAGGCCAGGAACTTTGATTACTAGATCATGAAGCAAGACGTATTGCGACCTTAACAATCCAATTGGTTTGATTTGTTCACATTGAAATATTTACTACTTAACGACACTGATTTTAAAATATTGACTGTTTTTGCACTGAAAAGCATCTAAAAGTCGAAATCAGTTACCGCAAAAGCTTTTACTATAGCGCAAATAAGCACAATCCTATAACTAAGTTGTTTTCAAATGGGAAAAAATATTTTCATTTGGTCATGGCAATGTGTAATAACCAAGCAAAACGTAAATGCCATACAACAGACAATTTTAAAGAAAATAATTTCAAGGCTATATTGATTATGAAATGGACTATAGTAAGAGGAATACACTCAAATGTTTACAAAATATATTTAAAACAAAAATGATAACAATACACACAACAGAGAGATGATTAACATGTAAAAATATATCATCTCCCAAAACTAATACTATACATTTTGCTGTTTCCTTCTAAACTGTGGCCAATGCTAGGACAAAACCAAGTACATAATCTCATTCCAAGACAAAGGGAAAAATCAACAAGAAAGAAGAAATGCATATATACAGGGGTGAAGAAGAGTGATCTCCCTGCCCACCATGGGAGCCCTAAAAAATAATAAAACGCACATAACATTACGAATAACGAGGAAAAAGTCATCATGAATATAAATAATCTTTAAAATTCAATGTATAATATATTATATAATAATATTAACATTCAAACGTCATTTACATAATCAAAAACAACAGTACGAAAAAAAATATCCTTTATGAAAACTTGATCCCACTTCTTGCATAACATGAAAGAAAGAAAAAAAAGACATAAATATCTAAAATTTCATTATAACCCACTAACTAAAAGAAAGACGCGATTTAAAATTGAAAGAAAATGTAAGCTTTCCGAAAATCTGAATCAAATTGAACTACCAAATCACAACTGTTTATAAATGAATGTTGAAGAAACATCTGGAAAAAAGTCACCAATACTTTTTGTTGGTTTGGAGAAAATAATTATTCTGTAACATAATAATGAAATCGATGTCCATGGCAAAATGTGTCGATTCAAAAGTAAATACAAAATAAATAGAGAGAGAGAGAGAGAGAGAGAGAGAGAGAGAGAGAGAGAGAGAGAGAGAGAGAGAGAGAGAGAGAGAGAGAGAGAGAGAGAGAGAGAGAGAGAGAGTGTGTGTGTGTGTGTGTGTATGTGTGTGTGTGTTTGATAACATTTGAAAACTCATCACACATTTAGCCATATGTGTGTTTTTATTGTTTTTAAGGGTTTTACGGCACTTGCAAAACATTAAGGTCATATCAGCGCCAGTAAAAAGGAAGAAATTGTAATTAAAGCACCCAAGAAAAGGTAAGACAAAGGGGAATTGGTACAAATAAGAAACAGGTGTAGATTCCAAGAGCACACTGTCAAAGTACTTAGTTTGAGATCACTAAAAGTCTCATCCAGACATAAGCACAGGTCTCCACTAAGAGGAATACACTCAAATGTTTTACAAATCATATATAATAATATAAAGAAAACATAATTCAGTACATAACAGAGAGATGATTTACAAGGAAAATAATATCATCTCCCAAAACAAACTATACATTTGACTGTTTCCCTCCCAATCAGGGCATCTGGCCAGGACCAGGAAAAAAACAAGTAATCTCATTCCAGGACAAAGACAGAAAGCAAGTTGGAAAACAGATATAGGGGATAGAAGATGTAGTAAGTACTTCCCTGCCCACAATGGGAGGTCAGGAACCCCAATATTTAGCCATATAAAACAATTTAACCCTATTTCCATACTAAAATAGAAAGTCCTATTTCCTGATTTGGGGTCCATTTGGCCCCCATGACTTGCAAAGAGAAAAATACTAGAAAGTCCTATTTCCTGATTTGGGGTCCATTTGGCCCCCATGACTTGCACATAGTAAAATACTCGAAAGTCTTATTTATTTCTTATTTGAGGGCCATTTAACCCCCCATGATTTTACTACGGAAAAGTCTGTTAAAATCATATTTTTTCATTAAATGTATATAGGCAATATAAGTTTACATCATTTTGTTGTGACATTATGCATCTATTTATTTAGTGACATAGTCGTGTCAATATGATCCACAACTTACTAGTAGATGGCATCTACAATAATTGACTTGGTAATTTTGTTTCCTGTTTGCTGTCCAATATGATGAGCGCCAGTTTCAGTTACCTACTTTTTCATCAACTCTAATTAAGAAACATCCAAGTAAGTACTAACTCATTACTTTTTTTCCTTAGATGTGTGATGTATGAAGATTATTCTGACACCTATCCTATGTAACGAAAAATGAATTGATAGTATCGCTAATTTTATGATTGTAGTACCAGCTAGAATCGCCAAATATGAAATGCTGAAACAATAATGGATAAATGAAAGCGCTAATACTCAATATAATGTTTCTTCAAATACTTGCCTTACTTTCGCTTCTCGATTATCTTTTATTCTTGTGTGTACCCTACCTAACCACAGATTTGTTTGTAACTTCTTATGACAAGTGATTTATTTTCTTGTACCGTTATTCAATCTCTAGATGAACTAAATTAGCTTAAATGTCTACATTATGTTTCAGTCATATTGTATTGATATTATTGCTTTAGAATTTTTGAATCTGCTAACTAAATGATTTGTATGTTGCTGGGTGTTTTTTTTAAATTTTCAGCCATCTGTTGTGTGGTCTAAATTATGTTGCATTGGACCTAAACCATGACGAATGGAGAAAGTGTAATATCCTTGGTAGTTGGAATGCTCAGATATACATTGAGTTGCAGTCTGCTGGGGCAACCCCAGTGCATGAGGAAGGTATGTCACCTACTATTTATTTAAAACTGAATGGTACCTATTACATTTATCTGTGTAATGGTTGTTAGCTCGAAGTTAATAACAGGCATCATATGAAATCTAATATGTTTGCATTGTTGGCTAGTTACAATGGGATAATGTGTTTATTTTTTGTTTTTGTCGTGTGTTTTAGTTAGTTCTCTTCACTCCCATGATACCTTCTATGAAAAATATTATGCTGATCTCCGATGAGAATATGAGTTTCAATTCTGATTGTTAGAATGTCATTTCTCCAAACAGTAACAGCATTATCAAGTATGTTTCTATTGTATGAAATAGTAAAATAAATATTAAGTTGGTGTAAGATTAGCTTATCTTTAACCAGTGAATTGACAGAATATCAGCAATTAATAATGCAAGATAAAGATGACCTGTTGCAAATCGAGTTCCAGGTAATGGATGATTTTCCCCATGATGATAATGATGAAGGTATAAATTAATAATATTAACAACTCATACATTATTTGATTTATTGGATGCAAAGACTTCAGAGTAAAAGTCGTTTTTTTAAGATGAAAAATCGAACAGTTATACCTCTTTTATCTCACTTGTTGGATTTGACTTTCAGCATATCACAGCAAATCCATGAAGACAACGACAAGAACTCATTCCTTGAAACATTTGGGAAAATTACATTGTTTTGTAATCACATTACTCTGATACTTTCATATTTGATGTTTTCTTTTATTTCTACATGACAATAATTGTCAATTGGGGATTCCAGTAAAATAAAGTTTTCAAAATAATAATAATATACTCACATCCCCAAAATACTCTTCCTCCCCCCCCCCCCCCCCCCCCCCTCCTCCTCTCTCTCTCTCTCTCTCTCCTCTCTCTCTCTCTCTCTCTCTCTCTCTCTCCTCTCTCTCTCTCTCTCTCTCTCTCTCTCTTTCATCGCCATTTCCAGTTGTGGGTTCCTTCCCAATATAATTTTTTTCTTCTAATCCTTCAGACACTGGCGGTATTTCACCATTTCATTGGAATGGGAATGATACAAGCTCTTCAAATGAAAGCATCACTGATGAAGAAATGCCACTGATTCTGCTGCAGCCAGATCCAGAAATAGATGCCACCGATTCTGAACCTGAGGTAGATGAAGCTGAAGAAACAATAGAAGTCGGCAACTTCCAAAATACATTGTTTGTGGAGGAATGCACTGCTTGGAATAAGAACAAAATTCCACACATAGGAAGAATTCTATCAAAGTTCATAAATCCAAAAGAACCATGTCATGCATTCAAAGAAAATTGAAAAAGCCGGCCTCCTGAGTATTCTATTTTTTTCACTAAGAAAATGAAAAGTACTCTAGTGGTGATATGTACGAAGAAGGACAAGAACAAAATGTACAAGTGCAAGATGGGAGAATAAGATCAACAGCACAACAGGAAGAGGAAGAATGCGACAAGGGGAAGATCCATAAAATGTCCAAGGAAAAAATGATGTAAAATTCAGAAAGACTTGCAGCAGATGTGGAGAATTTACATGTTCACAGCGTAGCAGAATAATATGTACTTTTCTTGAAAATGAATATGTTCACATGCTTTGATCAGAAAAAATCATATTTCTAAAACGATATTTCAGTGATAGTGGAACTTTTTTCTTGCCTTTTAATTCATAAAATGTACTATAGCTGAGCCTCGGATTAATTTTAATAAGTTTTGAATTATGTTTTGTTGTTGTTTTTTTGTTTGTTGTTTGTTTCTAATGTTTTTCTACATTTTAAAGGTATTATTGCATCAATGAGAATCAGCATAAATATAGTCAATTGTTACCATTATCAAATTGTATTGGATGATCCTAGGTGTTGTTGGCACATGTTTTTCTTCGACTCCACTCACTTGTAAAAGTGTTGTCCATGTCTGAATTGCAATTACTTCATAAAAACAACAATCTTTCACGGAAAGGAGTTGATGATGATGGTGATGATGATAATGATAATAATATTAATAATAATAACAACCACAGCAATAATAATAATGATGATAATAATAATCATCATCAACATCATCATCATCATCATCATCATCATCATCATCATCACTCATCATCATCATCATCATCATCATCATCATCATCATCATCATCATCATCATCATCATCATCATCATCATCATCATAATAATAATAATAATAATAATAATAATAATATGATATAATCATAATAATAATAATAATAATAATAATAATAATAATAATAATAATAATAATAATAATAATAATAATAATCATCATCATCATAATAATAATAACATCAACAATAATACTAATAATAATAATAATAAAAATTATAATGAAAATAACAATAATAAAAATTATCTATTATTATTATGATGATGATAATGATGATGATTATTATTATTATTATTATTATTATTATTATTATTATTATTATTATTATTATTATTAATTATTATTATTATTATCATCATCATAATTATTATTATTGTTATTATTATTATTATTACTATTATCATTACTATTATTATTGTTATTATTATCATTATTATTATTATAGAAAATTGTGGAATCAAATGAAAGAAATAGCATTCCTTTGTTGAAGTCTTTAGTATTTTTCTATATAAAGTCATGGGGGCCAAATGGACCCCAAATCAGGAAATCGTACTTTCTAGTATTTTTCTCTTTAAAAGTCATGGGGTCCATTTCGACCCCAAATCAGAAAATCTCAAATTCCAGATGAGCATGTTCAGTGTGAGTAAAATATGCACGTGACAAGCATGAAATTTGGCATGGTCATGGACCTCATCATTTTAGGAAAAGTCACCAAATTTCAGGTCTCCATGTCAAAAATTGACTGTTTTATGAATAAAAAACACCCCCCTGGGGTCTTTTTGGCCCCCAAGTATGGAAATAGGGTTAAATCAGCAGGTATAATAAAAGATAACAAATCAATGGGTTGTGTATATTTCTTGCAACCCACATCTCACCGACAAAGCTTATAAGAACCAGACTCTGGTAATCTTACACAAAATGGCAGATTTGTAGCAGGTATACAGAACAATTTAAAATTAGATATTAAAACCTGGCAATTGCACAATCATGTACTAAGCCCAATTGTACAATCGTGTACTAAGCCCATTTACCTTAATAAGCACACACACAATCCCTCCTCCCTTCTCACCCTGGGTCGAACTCAATCACAGGTATTATTTTTCTTTCATATTAGTTATGCAGATTAGTGTTTTGAATTTTATAATCATCATTCAAAATTAGTATACAAATACAAGCTTACAAATGATTAAACCATGAGGCAGAATATCAGTCACTTATCATGTCAGTTACTTTTGGATACAAAATTTGTTATTATCAGGGCCAATTGTCTTCTTTGAGTGGAAATATGAATTCTCTTTCAAAGTGATATGATAGTTGCATTTCGAGATTATTGATGTTTTGTTTCTCACAAGCGGGTAACCGACATGAGTGTTAATGAAATACCATAGACAGTATCCTAAATAGGGAATTGGATGACCTAGTTTTTAAAATTACTATTGTTAGAAAACATATTTCAATTAGAATATTTTTTTTGGTTTTGTTTTGATATTACATGTTCATTACATAAACAAGATGATCAGTGGTTTGCAAGATATGAAATTTATTAACCCCCAAGTTCTCATATATCATTTGTGTTTAAACTCACGGATTAATCAATATGTCTCCAATGTCACTGAGATCCAAAATGAGATAGGATGGCAGAGGAACAGAAAGAAATAGTGAGAGAACAAAATAAGATTGTAACAAGCAAAATGTAGGAAGAAATGCTCACCAGTTGAAAAAAAGGAACAAAGAAAGAAGGTAAAAGTTAAATAACGATGATGATAATTATAGAGATAGTTTCTTATACACAGGGCAGCAAGGATTTAACAATGTCATTCTTAAAACACAAAAACCAGGATAATCTCCAAATCAAAAATCCTCAAGGCTCTACATGACAACTTTAATTGTCCTTCCTAATAGGGAGCATTGATAATAGTATTAGTGTAGTCCTTCAGAGCCATTAGGCCCATGGAGCCCAGTTTCCCAGTTTCTATAGCGTGAAAGGAACAATTGCAATTGCTTTCTAACATACGCATACTATGAGCTAAGAGAAAAAAATATCATCATAAATATTTCACGTAAAGTACTTTCCACCAGATCTAACAAACCCAGCTACCCATTCACTGCTGTGTAGACAGAGGGATCCAAAAAAAATCTCAACTGCACCCGGGATCAATCTCGGTCCCTTTATGTTTGGGGCATTATGTTGACAATTTGGGGAAGAAATGACACATGTGTACCAGGAGAACACTTATAAAATTATGGGTACCATTGACTTGCAGGGCCATAGTTTGTGGTTGCATACCCGTGTTTGTCTCTCATATGAGCTTCAAGGGTGTGTATATAACCAAATGGTAAGTTGCAAAATGTACAATTAAAATGCTGGGGACCAACAGAGACTTTGTTATGTTCTTTCTCCATGTGAGATTTGAGAGATTGATTGTAATTAAAACCTTGATTGCACAATGGACAATGAAACTCTTTGGTACCCGAATGAACACGCATGTGGACTTGAAGATTGTACCTTTCAGTACAAGTTTTTCCACAAATATCACAAACAAATAGCCGTTTCTTCTCAAGATGAACCTTGGCATGCTCTCTAAGACGAATCGCATTTTTAAATCTCTTTTTGCACACATCACATTTATGGGTGAAATCTGTTGAGTGACACAACTGATGCTGTTCCATTTGGTGCCTGTCACGAAACCTTTTGTTGCAAACAGCACAGAAAAATAAATCATCATCAGATTTTGGATGTGCAATCCTCATATGTTTGGCCATATTTCTAGCAAATATGAGTTTCCCACAAACAGTGCACTGTGACTGTTTTGAAAAATAGTGATGACGTTCGTGTTCAGCTAACTGTGTAGAACAAGCGAAAAGCTTTCCACAAAAACTGCAAGCTTCCATTTCATTGGTGTGATAATTCTGTAAGTGAATTTTAAGAAAAACAGCTGAGCTAAATTCCATTTGGCAATATGGACATCTCTTTTGATGAAACTGTTTGTGGGAGTTTAGAGCACGTCGAGACTCAAATCTTAGATCACATTGTAGACAGCGAGGAGTTTTGTTATTGTACGTTCTCTTACCTAAATGGAAATCACAATGTTGAAGATAGTGGGTCAAGGTCTCTGATTCATTTTCACAAGCACAGCATTTGAAAGGAGATTCATGTGTGTGCATCTCCATAACATGAAATAATAAATCTTTGGTGATAATGCTGACAAGACAGCATGGACACCTAACACTTTCAGGACTTCCTTCATCAAATTGTTCAAATCTGTCTTCTTCCCATAAGTTTTTGTTAAGGCTGTCATAGCATGAGGGAACAGAAACGGAATGGTGCTCTTCAGGAGAGAGACCATGACTAAGATACCTATGAACAATATATCCTGCCTCTGTAAAAGTTGGTGTCTCACAAATATCACACATTTTCCTAATTGTTTCAAATTTGTGATGATGTACGAAGTCTTTTTCACTCTGGAAATGACTCTTGCACAACTTACATACAACTTCATTATCACTCTGAGAACTTGTAAAGGAAACATTCTTCAATAATTTATTTGAATTTGAATTACTTTCATCATCATTACAATGATTAGAATCACAATGTGATATCCATGATTCATAGCTTTCCAATGGGATTCCACATATACAGCACAAATAAGGCATCTCACTGGTGTGTTGAAACATGACATGTTTAAGAATATCTCTCTTGATGACTTCCTCTTCACAAACTGGACATTTTCTCTTCCCACGAGAGCCTTTGTTGTTTCCTTCCTCCCGTTCCTTCTTACACTTGTGGAGCAAATATTCAGCTTTAGATTTGGAGCGGTCACCACACTTTGTGCATACCCGCTTGGTCCGCATTGGCATGTAGTGGCTGTTGAACTCTCTCATATTCATAAATATCCTCTCGCAAAATTTACATTTCAAAGTTTTGTCCCATGAATTATCCGTTTCATCTGTCACGTCATTTTCTATAACCAGAGCTGGATTGTCTCCTTTAGCTTCCTTCTCTTCAGCTTCTTTCTGTTTATTCAAAAGCTTTTCTTCTTTTCGCTTCTGATAGTATTGTGCATTCAATTTTGCCTTTTTCAGCTTTGCAACTGCTTTGTCCTGTTTTTTAATGGTGATTTTCATTTTTGTTGACAGAAATTTACCTTCATTTGAAGTTTGATCAAGAGATAAATTGATACTACTACTTCTTGACTTTTTGAGCTCTCTGCATTTTGATCTGCTTTCCTTTCGTTTTACTATTCCAGATTTCAAACGGGTCTTTCTTTGATTTGAGGGCTTTCCCTTTGCCTTTAAAGATAACTTTTTGTTCAACTTTATTAGTTTCCTATGACTTTTAACTCTCTTACAAACATCTATATGCACTTCATAGTCACTACTACTTTTAAAATTCTTATGACAAAGACAACATTTGTTCAAATCTTCTTGGGTATGTTTACTTTTTATGTGGATGACTAAATCAGAGTCATTGAAGAATGGTTCCCAACAGAGAGGACATTCCTTGTACAGTTTTTTCGAGAGATTACCACGAGACGCATGTGCTACATAATCATGAAGCATAAGATGAGCCCTGGAGGAGCATTCTTCTTTACATACCAAACATTTTATTGTAGATGTTGATGCATTTATATGTTCTACAAGTGCTTTGCTAGATGTGAATTCTTTATGGCAAATCCTGCAGGGAAAAGAATCATTTGCATCATTACAATTACCATTTTGAGAATCCAACGATGTTTTTTCATTATTGCAAGCGGCTGTGCCAGGTGATTCTCCAACATGAGGAGAATCAGTACCACAAAAACTAGTGTCTCTATGTTCTCTGTCCATAGCAGAATAAATTTCTTCCTCATCTTCCATTTCAAGTAATACATTATCATCTTCTACTTTCAAATTGTGATCTGGAGCACTTGATTCCTGTAAACTAATATTGGACTTTGAGAAGCTTTCTGATTCACTATTGCTAGTTCCAAATTTGGCGTCCCCTATTGAACTCAAGTTATCATCAAAGAGCACAGATGTTGATTTAACAACTCTATTTACTGATGGGATGATAATACTATTTTTTCCTGAAGAAGAAAAGTCACTATTATTTTCATTTACCAATGGATTGAAACAAACATTGCCAAAGTTATCTTTTCCTCCTAATTCATAACTGTTAACATTCCCATTGAAAATGTCTTTCGAGGTGGTTGAAAATGTTGTATGAATGATAGAAATATTTATTCTATATTGGAACTTGAGCCTGACTGCTTGATTGTTGTCAATCTCAATGACTGCCACTCCTGGTTCACCAGAGCTGTTGAAAACCTCCATTGTTTTGCTATCCATGACCAATTTCCAGGAAAACTCTTTACGTCTGCATTTGCTGCAAATGTGAAAGAAGAAAAAAAACAGAAAATAAAACCATTAAAAACATTTTACACAGATGTTTCCATTATCAAAACAAAAACCAAGTATGGGAATTCTTAGAAAATAGGTATTATTATCCAAAAAACGTTACCTTATTACAATTTTATAAAATTTGAACACATGAGACTGTGCCAAAAGGTTGTTCCCATGACACCAATACTATTATTTTGAAAAACTATGGAAAGATTCTTCAGCAGTTTCTCTGGGTTACATAAAAGAAACTAAAAAAAACATTAAGAGATTCGCACTAACAGTAACTGTAGATCTACAAAGTTTCAATTTGAACCTGCAGAAATTTCCCCCGAACTTTTTGTCTCTAAAAATATTTTAAAACATGATGATTTAAAGCAATTAATATATAAGATATTCTGACAAAAAATGGAAGTCAAACTATTAAAAAAGTAAAGAATTGCAACATAGGTTTTTGGGAGTCAATACTGACTTACTGTGAACCAACACCAAACATATCAAATAATTTTTGATACATAATAAAAAACTACCTTTAAATCCTTTGCTAGCTTTAGTTGTTTATGTCAACTGTAATTATTCACCTGATCTCCTTAAATGATTCCATGTCTTGAATAGGCTTAATACTATTGTTTAAAAAGTTTGTCGACACAATGGTATCATAGGATCCATAGTCACTAACTCATGAGGGCCAAGCGCTACACTTTATAAACACTTAACATATTTCAATTGCTTTCTGTTTTCTAGCTGTTTACTTCAATAATTATTTTTTTCGGTTTGAATACTCCTTTGATGATTTATCTTTTTGAAATAAAAGCATAATGACAATCCTTCAACAAAACCACCCATTGAAAATATCACAAAAACAATTATGCTCAGGTCATTTTCAGCTATGACTGACATGAGAGATACCTGACTTGGCACCCAATGTTGCATAGCTCCCAATCTGGTACATCAGTTGAGAGGGAATTTTATTTGGGATATAAATAAGAAAACAAGGGAGATGCATGGATGCTAGTCTCGAAAAACCTGCAAAAATTTCTGACCATTCAAAAAAGTTGTCGTCATCGTGGTCTTCTTCCTCTTCCTCTTCATATCAAATAAAATGTCTGATAAAAATATGCAATTAGCTCTGTAGGTGGTAGAGATAATTATGATGTGGTGGTGGTTGAAATAATGGTGATGCTGAAGGTCGTAGTAGTGTTGGTAGTGATGATAATGTGGTGGTGGTGGTGGAAGTAGTGGTAGTAGGATAATGGTGATGTGGTGATGCTTATGGTAGTGTTGGTAGAGATAATGATCATGTATTGGTGGTTGTAGTGGTGGTGGTAGAGATGATGTAATGGTTGTTGTAATAGCGGTAGGTAGTGATGATGTGGTGGTGGTGGTGGTGGTTGTAGTAGTGGTGGAAGTGATAATGATACGGTGGTGGTTGCAGTATTGGTGGTAGTGATGATGATATGGTGGCAACGGTTGTTGCAGTAGTGGTGGTAGTGATGATCTGACGGTGGTGGTTGTGGTAATGGTGATGATGATGAGGTGTGGTTGCAGTAGTGGTGGTAGTGATGATGACAGTGTGGTGGTGGCTGTAATAGTGGTGGTAGTGATGATGATGATGATAATGATGGTGGTGATGTTGTGGTAGTAGTGTTAGCGATGATGATGTGGTGGTGGTGTTAGAGGTGATGATGATGTGGTTAGGTTGCAGTAGTGATGATGACAATATGGTGGTGGCTGTCATAGAGGTGGTAGTGATGATGATGTGCTGGTGATGGTTGTAGAAGAGGTGGAGGTAATAATGATATGGTAGTGGAGGTTGTAGTAGTGGTGCTAGTAATGATGATGAGATGGTTGTTACATAATGGTAGAAATCATTGGGGATGGTGGTGGGGGTTGGGGGTGGTGATGGTGACAATTCTAGTCGTACTGGAGACAACGGGGATGGTGGTGTTGGTCACGATAGAAACGACAGTGCTACTTTTGGTGGTGTTGATTGCGGTGGTGGTAGTGGTGGTGGTGATGAAGTTTATTGTGGTAATGATGGTGATTGCTTTGGATTTGATCATGGTGGTATTGAACCTTTTGCTAGTAATATTACAGACCTTATTGTCTTATTATTGTTTGTACAGATGATTTGCCTGTAACAGTTTTACTACTACAATTAGATCAAATCTTATGATGTAAACAGATAAGGCATTTTTAATAGGAACTCAAAGAGGGGACAATTTTTTTTCCTTAACTGTTCTGTGCTGGGCATCAAATCGATCCCCTTTGATTGCTATTATTTTGAGATCACATTATAATTATGGACATGCAGATTCTACACATTGTTTTATATTTGATTTTGGGGTTTAATAGAGAAGCAGTGGACTGGTTCTACATGAAGAGGAAGGAGAAGAAATTATAGAGAGCAAAGAGAGCAATGGTAATTTTTACCGGCACTCAGTCTCGGTACTAGACTGATACTGATACCATTCATTATGCCTGTAGCATTGAATGAATGAAGTTAAAAAGTTTATAAGTAAATAAGTAAACAGAATGGTGTGACAAAAACTACAAAATAACGATATTCTTTACTCGAAAAGGGGCAGCGTGGCTCAGCGGTACGGTCTTTGCTTCGTACCTGAAAGGTACCGAGTTCGATCACCCGCTGCTGTGCCCTAGCTCACTTTGCGGCTGATGCCTGTTATTCCAGTCTTCCCTTGGAATAGACCCTAAAGAAAAATCTCCCCTATTTAATTTTTTTTTAAACTAAATTAAAAAACATAACAAAACAAACAAACAAGAAGAAAAAAATAAAAGAAAATGAATTAAAATAAAAAGCAACCAAACAACAACAAAAAAATTATTACTCCTTTGCATCCTCCACTTGTATTATCACTACTTCTGGGAAATAATGATTTTCATTACAAATCCCAGTTGAACCCCCCTAAACTAAACGCGAACGGCAATTTCCATTTCCAGTCACAATAGTAGTACAGGCGAGTTGGGGTCACAATTTGACTGCCACTGCTGCTGCTCACTAAACTGCCTACAGTACAGAGAGGTGTCTGCCAATAATCATTTTCTTTATTGGCAGACATGGGACATGGGAAAAGTCAAGTGCTAGTTTTGGTTAAAATTTGAATAACACATTTTCACATAATCACTGGGTTGCCTTTGCCTTTAATAATTGCTCTAGATATCAACAACGTTCGGTTTTTAAATCAAACTCAAATTTCAAACCCTTGATTGAAAATGCATGGAACTGGAACATAAGAAATAAGATTACCTTATATCCCTTAAAATTCGGGGAACACGTTGGTAATAAAAGGGAGACGCCAAAATTAATGACCACAATATGACTGAACTTGAAGTCGAAGCTGAGTAAAGTCAGAGTAGAAAAATAGAGGAAATTCACCGTCGAGGCGAGACGGCCAGATTTTAAAGAAATTAATGCCAAACTTTTAAAAGTAAAACGTCTCTGAGAAACTTCAATTGGTTTTACTTAATAAATAGATTTTAAGTTGTTTTAATACCGTCGTAGTTGTTTTGTTTTGAAAAACTGCATATTAATTTTAATAAATTTATGAAATCATGAGCAATAAGTTTTAGAATATCGGAGTGAAGGACACTCTTATCATAGGTGCATCACAATCTATAGTTGTTTTAACTTGTAAAATTCTTTATTTTTTATGTCAAACGGTTCCAGGCGACGTATAAGCCTATTCTGGATCAATTAACTTTTTGAGGGGGGGGGGGGGGCGTTAAAAATCCCAGAAAACGTCAGGTAGAAAAGATCTACTTGCCATTCCGTGGCTTTCAGATATTTTCGTGAGTTTAGATTTAAAAGTGACAACTAAATTCGCCTTCTTTAATGTTAGTAAAAGTTGAAATACGAGTATAGTGAAGATAAAACATCTGAGAGAAACCAATTTAAATAGTACTCACACCCTCACCCACCCGTGTAGCCTCGAAATTTAAATTTGGGGTTTGGCTTTGAAGTGGCAATCTGGCAGTCACATACTTTTTCAAAAAGAAATATTATATACTGCAAGATATGAAGTGAGTAGAAAAGTGCCAGAAGACAATAGAGAATAAAAAAATTTTTCGCGGCGGTGGTGGGGTTTGAACCTGCGACCTTATTGGTACGACAACTCCGCCTGGCAGGTGAGAGCGTGGCTCTACCGTGTGAGCTATCCACGAACACAAAAATATTCGTTTCAAACCCAAAGTCATTTCTAGATCCCTCTCTCACCCACTTCTTGAGATCGCCGATTCGTTCGCCACCATCGCGAAGTAATTTTGACCAGCAGTTAAGCTTAATAGCCAATATTCTCATCACAAACATATAACATAGAAACGATTGAGACATTGAGTATGCTCCGGTGTATGGGGTGAATTTTTAATTCAGAAAAGTGAGTGGAGCAGGCACTTATGTTGGTAACAACAAGATATGAAGTGAGTAGAAAAGTGCCAGAAGACAATAGAGAATAATTTTTTTTTTCGCGGCGGTGGTGGGGTTTGAACCTGCGACCTTATTGGTACGACAACTCCGCCTGGCAGGTGAGAGCGTGGCTCTACCGTGTGAGCTATCCACGAACACAAAAATATTCGTTTCAAACCCAAAGTCATTTCTAGATCCCTCTCTCACCCACTTCTTGAGATCGCCGATTCGTTCGCCACCATCGCGAAGTAATTTTGACCAGCAGTTAAGCTTAATAGCCAATATTCTCATCACAAACATATAACATAGAAACGATTGAGACATTGAGTATGCTCCGGTGTATGGGGTGAATTTTTAATTCAGAAAAGTGAGTGGAGCAGGCACTTATGTTGGTAACAACAAGATATGAAGTGAGTAGAAAAGTGCCAGAAGACAATAGAGAATAAAAAAAATTTTCGCGGCGGTGGTGGGGTTTGAACCTGCGACCTTATTGGTACGACAACTCCGCCTGGCAGGTGAGAGCGTGGCTCTACCGTGTGAGCTATCCACGAACACAAAAATATTCGTTTCAAACCCAAAGTCATTTCTAGATCCCTCTCTCACCCACTTCTTGAGATCGCCGATTCGTTCGCCACCATCGCGAAGTAATTTTGACCAGCAGTTAAGCTTAATAGCCAATATTCTCATCACAAACATATAACATAGAAACGATTGAGACATTGAGTATGCTCCGGTGTATGGGGTGAATTTTTAATTCAGAAAAGTGAGTGGAGCAGGCACTTATGTTGGTAACAACAAGATATGAAGTGAGTAGAAAAGTGCCAGAAGACAATAGAGAATAAAAAAATTTTTCGCGGCGGTGGTTGGGTTTGAACCTGCGACCTTATTGGTACGACAACTCCGCCTGGCAGGTGAGAGCGTGGCTCTACCGTGTGAGCTATCCACGAACACAAAAATATTCGTTTCAAACCCAAAGTCATTTCTAGATCCCTCTCTCACCCACTTCTTGAGATTGCCGATTCGTTCGCCACCATCGCGAAGTAATTTTGACCAGCAGTTAAGCTTAATAGCCAATATTCTCATCACAAACATATAACATAGAAACGATTCAGACATTGAGTATGCTCCGGTGTATGGGGTGAATTTTTAATTCAGAAAAGTGAGTGGAGCAGGCACTTATGTTGGTAACAACAAGATATGAAGTGAGTAGAAAAGTGCCAGAAGACAATAGAGAATAATTTTTTTTCGCGGCGTTGGTGGGGTTTGAACCTGCGACCTTATTGGTACGACAACTCCGCCTGGCAGGTGAGAGCGTGGCTCTACCGTGTGAGCTATCCACGAACACAAAAATATTCGTTTCAAACCCAAAGTCATTTCTAGATCCCTCTCTCACCCACTTCTTGAGATCGCCGATTCGTTCGCCACCATCGCGAAGTAATTTTGACCAGCAGTTAAGCTTAATAGCCAATATTCAGGCTCAAACCCCACCACCGCCGCGAAAATTTTTTTTATTCTCTATTGTCTTCTGGCACTTTTCTACTCACTTCATATCTTGTTGTTACCAACATAAGTGCCTGCTCCACTCACTTTTCTGAATTAAAAATTCACCCCATACACCGGAGCATACTCAATGTCTCAATCGTTTCTATGTTATATGTTTGTGATGAGAATATTGGCTATTAAGCTTAACTGCTGGTCAAAATTACTTCGCGATGGTGGCGAACGAATCGGCAATCTCAAGAAGTGGGTGAGAGAGGGATCTAGAAATGACTTTGGGTTTGAAACGAATATTTTTGTGTTCGTGGATAGCTCACACGGTAGAGCCACGCTCTCACCTGCCAGGCGGAGTTGTCGTACCAATAAGGTCGCAGGTTCAAACCCAACCACCGCCGCGAAAAATTTTTTTATTCTCTATTGTCTTCTGGCACTTTTCTACTCACTTCATATCTTGTTGTTACCAACATAAGTGCCTGCTCCACTCACTTTTCTGAATTAAAAATTCACCCCATACACCGGAGCATACTCAATGTCTCAATCGTTTCTATGTTATATGTTTGTGATGAGAATATTGGCTATTAAGCTTAACTGCTGGTCAAAATTACTTCGCGATGGTGGCGAACGAATCGGCGATCTCAAGAAGTGGGTGAGAGAGGGATCTAGAAATGACTTTGGGTTTGAAACGAATATTTTTGTGTTCGTGGATAGCTCACACGGTAGAGCCACGCTCTCACCTGCCAGGCGGAGTTGTCGTACCAATAAGGTCGCAGGTTCAAACCCCACCACCGCCGCGAAAATTTTTTTTATTCTCTATTGTCTTCTGGCACTTTTCTACTCACTTCATATCTTGTTGTTACCAACATAAGTGCCTGCTCCACTCACTTTTCTGAATTAAAAATTCACCCCATACACCGGAGCATACTCAATGTCTCAATCGTTTCTATGTTATATGTTTGTGATGAGAATATTGGCTATTAAGCTTAACTGCTGGTCAAAATTACTTCGCGATGGTGGCGAACGAATCGGCGATCTCAAGAAGTGGGTGAGAGAGGGATCTAGAAATGACTTTGGGTTTGAAACGAATATTTTTGTGTTCGTGGATAGCTCACACGGTAGAGCCACGCTCTCACCTGCCAGGCGGAGTTGTCGTACCAATAAGGTCGCAGGTTCAAACCCCACCACCGCCGCGAAAAATTTTTTTATTCTCTATTGTCTTCTGGCACTTTTCTACTCACTTCATATCTTGTTGTTACCAACATAAGTGCCTGCTCCACTCACTTTTCTGTATTATATTAGTGTTGGGTTATTTGATCGCTTTTACTCGATCGACGACCGAGCACCAAGCCACGAGTCAGTGCTCGATCTCAATGCCGGAAGAGCGAGTTAGTAAAACGATCACTCGATCGTAAAACGATCAAGCGGGTCGTGAGCTTGAGACGATCTTGACACGTGAGACGAGCTTGAGACGATCAGGATTCGAGAGAGCGGAGGGGTAACGAGTGTTTCGAATCATTTCAAATTCAAACGATCACAGTTTGCCATCCGATACCAATCGCCAATGTTTGCACACGGTAGTCTGTGGTTCTTCCACAGCCCTCACTCCTTGTCAGATGTTAGTGTGTCTGGGTGGCAGTGGCAGGGAAATTCGTATAGGTGTATCACGCGTGTGTGACAAGACTTCATTAAACCTACTAAAGTTTGACTATCACACACACACACACACACATACACACACACACACACACACACACACTAAGGCTATTTCTATGACACACACGCATCCCTCTATCAATGAACACTCCTACAGTAGTGCGGCTATGTGGTCTAGTCATGACGTAACTATAGGTAGTACTCTAGTCGACCATGGCTCTCGTGCATTATAATGGTCTAGTGGTATGACACCCGCTTTGGGATCGGAAAGTCCTGGGTTCGAGCCTCGCGCTCGGTGCATAGTTGAGTCTTTGGACAAGGCTCTTTACTCACATTCTCTCACCGTACTCAGGTGTAAAATGAGTACCTGGCCGTTAACAGCGTTGTCTTTGTCTGAAAAATTGTAATATCGCCTAACAGGCGGCATGTCCCGTCCTACATATTAAATGTTGCTGTTGACCGGGGACCCCTTTACAAAGCGCTTTGATCACATTTAGTGGATATTGTAAAGCTCAATTTTTTAAAGTAAAACATTAGCTTTGAATATGGAATGTTTCAATTTTAGATGCCTGTGTATTCTTTGTTAGTTCCCATCATCATCATCATCATCATCATCATCAGGGGCAGCGGTACGGTCTTTGGTTGGCACCCGAAAGGTACCGAGTTCGATCACCCGCCGCTGAGTGGTCTTGAGCAAGTCACCTTGCCCTAACTAAATTTGCGGCGCTGCACTGCGGCTATCGCTTGGGTTATTCCAGTCTTCCCTTAGAATAGACCCGAAAGACGAATCTCCCCTATGGGATGAATAAAGGGAATTATGTTTAATTTATTTATCATCACCATCATATCAGCGGGATCATCATCATCACCACCACCACCACCACCCTAATAATAATGGATAAAATAAATATCAACACATTTCAATGTAATAATCAATCTAAAATCAATCAGTGCTCCTAAAAGACCCTTTGATTTCTTTGTCTAATTCGTTCCATACTTTTGGAGTCCCGACAAAGAAAGATTTTCAGCTAACTATAGTTTATATATGGGAATATTAATCAGTCGTTTATATTGGAATCGGAGTTGTCTAGCAGGTGTATTAGTTCAAAGCGCATTTCCAAGGATTTACCATGCTCAATGAACTTCACAATATTTTATTTAATTTATTCCTCCGGCACGCCATATCGACCATACATCCATTTCGTACAGTAGGTACCGATCGCTGTTTGGAGTCTTTTTGTATTAAAGCTCTTTACAATACCCGTCATTGCTTATAAGATAAGAATACATTCACACCTGAGTCAAGTGCCTGACACACGGACTTAACGTCTGGATCACAATTTTTAACAATCACTGTCACTCATCCGGCCATTGACAAGGCTTGATTTTGTGACAAGAGACACCGTACCACTGAGCGACCGAACAAATAATCACCATCTGCGCCATCGTCATCATCATCATCATCATCATTATCATCATCCTCATCACAGCCGTAACAGCCAGCAAAACCACAATCATCATCTTCGGGTCCGGTCTATCCGTGTGGGGGGTGGGGTGGAACCTGCTAAAGTATTTTATTTTTTAAACAGAAACACGATAATCATCATCATCATCATCATCGTCATCCATTGTCGTCGGCATCGTTATCATCGTGTCCGGGCAATCCGTGTGTGTCTGGGTGTGGAACCTGCTAAATATTATTATTATCTACCTACTTAATAAAAACACACCATTCTTGTTCATTTATTTTTCAAATAATGAAATGAAAGGCACGACCTTTCCCGCACACACAAGAGGCGATGACGACCAGTGACAAATTATGGGAGGTGGGGGCGGCCGACAACTTTTGGCGCGACATAAATATGAAATGTTAAGGTGACAGCGGGATGATGGTGGTGGGAGGGGGGGGGGGGGGGGGGGGGTCTCAACCCTTCACCATCAACAACTGTTTGATGGCGTGTGTGTGTGTGTGTGTGTGTGTGTGTGTGTGTGTGTATGTGTGTGTGATGCGACGAACGATCATAATCAAGGCTGCCAGACAGCCAGATTTCTTCTTGCCCAAGTAGTCAAATAGACCCCAAATAGCCCAACACCACAAGCATTCTGACTCCCTTGAAAAACTCATTTGTTTTGATTAACAAAACAATCGACTACAGTTGGATAAACTTATCTTTTCATTTTTTTTAAATAAAAGATTTTTTTTTTTTAATGAATAATAATAGAAAAGCGTTTCTTAGTAACCAATTTTGAACTTGGCCATCTGGCAGCCCCCATCATAACCAGCTGCAGTCAAGCCAGCCACAGACATAAGAGAGGGAGGGGTATGTGAAGTTTCCTGTGGCAAACGAGTTGCTCGTGTTTTTTTTTTTCAAACGAATCACTGCTCGATGACGTCACTGACTCGAAACCCGCCCGAAACCGACTCGATTTTAGAGGACTCGATCGAAAACCCGCTCGATTTGATCGTTTCAAACTCATTATATTACTGGTAGCAGTTTAATTACTCTTGCAAAAGTCATCGTACAATACTTATTTATATCGACTTTTAAATATAAGAAGGAAATGAATTATAGTATATTCGATAATATAAAGAAAACAACTAAAGTATGAAGGACAAGTAAAGATAGAGATAGGGCCTGATATTAAAGCCTCATACGAAGCTCTCTCGAAGAATTCGACCAAGAGATAGCATAAAAGTATAATTCGAACTTGATATTTTACGAGTTTTTTATGCCCACAGCATAGAATTAATTAAACGAATGAGAATACGTCGGGGCCTAAAAAGTGTCCACCAATGAAAGCAGTCAGCGCCATTTTGTCTTGGGCTGGGAATGCAAACATTACCATTCATTCGGTCTCTATGTCAACATAACGACACAACAAAAACAACAACAATATCAAAACCACAATAAAATGGTTCAGAAATGTTGCGTATATTTATGCCACAGTAAAGCTGTCAAAAAATAAGTTAGAGAATGTGTGTAATCATGTATTATAATAACATATAATGTGTTTTCCAACCACCACATCATCACTGTCATTACTACTACATCCGCAATCACCACTTCATCACTACCTACAACCACCACAATCACATCGTCATCACTACCACTACTACTTCAACCACCACCACCACATCATCATCACTACCACTACAACTACAACCACCACCACATCATCATCACTACCTCTACTACTACAACCACCACCACAAAATCATCACTACCACTACTACTACAACCACCAGCACCACATCATTATCACTACCACTACTACTACACCACCACCAGCACATCATCATCACTACCACTACTACTACAACCACCACAACCACATCGTCATCATTACCAATACTACTTCAACCACCACCACATCATCATCACTACCACTACTACTACTACCACCACCACAGCATCATCACTACCACTACTACTACAACCACCAGCACTAAATCCTTATCACGACCACTACTACTACACCACCACCAGCACATCATTATCAGTGCCACTACTACTACTACGACCACCATAACCAGAAGGAGTCCACTTACACACCAGAAGTGATGGGAAGCTGTTCAATCTGGCACGGCTGAGAGCAAAGACCAAAGTCCGCACAGTCTTCACAAGGGAAATGCTATTTGCAGATGATGCAGCTCTATGCGCGCATACCGAGAAAGACCTTCAGCGGCTGATGGACAGGTTTTCCCACGCATGCAGGGAATTCGGGTTGACGATCAGCATCAAGAAAACAAATGTAATGTGTTAGGATGTCCCCTCTATACCAGCAATTTACATTGACAACGAGGAGCTAGAAGTCACTGATCACTTCACATACCTGGGCACAACCATCACCAGCAACCTCTCACTTGATGCAGAATTAGACACGCGGATCGCTAAAGCTGCCGCTGTCATGGCACAACTGAGCAAGAGAGTGTGGACCAACAACCAATTCACTTTGAACACCAAACTCAGAGTATACCAGGCATGTGTACTCAGTAGCTTACTGTATGGCTGTGAATCCTGGACAACATATGCCAGACAGGAGAACCGCCTGGAAAACTTCCACATTCGCTGTCTACGACGAATTCTCGGCATCAGGTGGCAGGACAGACTCACTAACAATGCAGTGCTAGAAAGAGCTAACTCCCTCAGTATACATCTCATGCTCTGCCAGCGACGTTTGCGATGGCTTGGTCACGTACACAGGATGGACAATGGACGCGTACCCAAAGATATCATGTACGGTGAACTAGCTTCTGCGCTTCTATGATGTCTG
This sequence comes from Berghia stephanieae, assembly GCF_034508935.2. Classification (NCBI taxonomy): domain Eukaryota; kingdom Metazoa; phylum Mollusca; class Gastropoda; order Nudibranchia; family Aeolidiidae; genus Berghia; species Berghia stephanieae. The sequence continues at coordinate 35,140,647 of NC_088360.1, forward strand.
CAAACGAGACATGGAATTGACAGGCATCGACTCAAACACCTGGGAGTCGCTTGCTGACGACCGCAGCGGCTGGAGATATGCGGTAATGGAGGGAGTGGAGAGAGGTGAGGAGAGGAGAAAGATGGAGTTTGAGGAGAGGAGAGCAAGGAGGAAAGAGAGGCAGCAGCTCCAAATACCAAACACACAGTCAAACTATGTGTGCAACAACTGCGGTAGAGACTGCCATGCATGGATTGGTCTGCCGTATCACACCCGTCGTTGCTCTCAACAAGACGGATGAGACTAAAGCCATACAGGGCGCAAACCATCGTCTCTTGAGACGGAAGGATGCCTACTTCTACTACGACCACCATATCCACATCGTCATCACTACCACTACTACTGCAACCACCACCACCATATCATCATCATTATCACTACTACTACAACCACCACCACCACATCATCATAACGACCACTACTACTACAAGCACCACCACCACATCATCATCACAACCACTACTACTACAACCACCACCACCACCATATCATTATCATTACGACTACTACTACAACCACCACAACTACATCGTTATCACTACCACTACTACTTCAACCACTACCACCACATCATCATCACTACCACTACTACTACAACCACCAGCATCACATCATTATCACTACCACTACTACTACACCACCAGACATTGAATGTCAATCGAACAAAGGGTAATTTCAAAACTTACAAAGCGTAAGAATGTAAACAGCCCATGGCTTATTAAAAGAGTACTGTAGTTACGTCATGAAACAGCCCCATTCCACTTCGGAAATCAAACATGACACCATACAAGATCTCTCTCTCTCTCTCTCTCTCTCTCTCTCTCTCTCTCTCTCTCTCTCTCTCTCTCTCTCTCTATCTATCTATCTATCTATCTATCTATCTAACTATCTATCTATCTATCTATCTACCTATCTGTGTGTGTGAGAGAGAGAGAGAGATGAACGCACACACACACACACACACACACACACACACAAAGTCAAACACGCATATTCACGCGAAGATCATGCATTTAGCATATAGCATCACTATCAAGAAATGTTTGACTTAACTCGTTCACATTCCTTCATATCAATTTTTACAGCAATAATAATAATAATAATAATAATAATAATAATGATGGTGATGATGATGATGATGATGATGATGATGATGATGATGATGATGATGATGATGATGATGATAATAATAATAATAATAATAATACATTAATATATACAATAATCACGACAGAGAGAGAGAGAGAAACAAATGAACTTCTTATATAATCGTGATTTCGATAATAATAAAGATGGTCGAAGTTACCATAATATGACTATGACGTAAATGACCAACATAAGTTATTATTCCCCAGTCCAACAGAGTTGGAGCAAAAATTTATCGGCACCTGAGGCGGGTTTTTTCTCGTATGTGAAGATAGTAAAAATTCGAGCCATTTTCTCAGGTATTCAATGTTGCAGCACTATAGTAATAGTCTTAAATGGTGCCAGCAAAAATCCGCTCCTTGCAATCGTTTGAGTGGGGAAATCCAGTCACTCGCTCAGCCATGGTACACAGTCGCTGACAGTCATCAACGGACTGTGTGAATCGGGAGAAAAGCGTGGATAGAAGGCGTTGTGACAGAAAGGGAGTCTGTTTCGCACTGTTGATAAAAGGCGATATATACCATTTCTCAGTTTTACATATTTTTAAAAATGCTGTTATCCATTTTTATAACATGGATGTGGTGCCAGGCACCATTTGAACCAATAGAGCCACGCCCCTGTGCGTGTGTGTGTGTGTGTGTGAGTGTATATGTGTGTTAAGTTACTCCGTTAAATGGCGATATTCTCATAATTATGTCTACTTATAATCTCTTTAAAAATGCTTAGTTATTGCATGAAAAAACCCATACCACTGTACACCCTTAACACAACTCAGTGACATTTTTTTCCCCTTCAAATATCAAATGTAAGCCTTTTTGTATATTTTCAAAATCATTTTGATATTAATTGTAATTTTTAAAGGATTAATATTAGCCATACCCTTAATTAACACAATTTTTATACAAAAAAAAAAAAACGAAGTATTTTATATAGGCAGTAGAGAGCGCAGGTGCACTTTGTGCCCTCTTGACGAACGAGCACTTGTTGAGGACGTCAGTCCGCCATCTTGTTTTGATGAAATATCGTTGGCTACCTGAGATCAAGGAAAATGGAGGCGCTTTCATGGCATCCCTTTGATGACTGATCGACCATGGACAATGGACATCATTTTTGATTTGTGGTGCAACAGGCAACAAGCTTTTTCAGGACCAAAGACCATACCGCTGCCCCTGATGATGATGGGAACTAACAAAGAATACACAGGCATCTAACATTGAGACATTCCATTATAGGCGATACTTACCCAAATGGCCTATCTAAATCTAGGTTCCAATTCCAAGGCCAAGAAGACAAGAAAAGGAATTGAATTACCTAAATTTTAATTGTAAGTTTACGAGTAGGACAGGAAGCTCCGTTTCCTCAACCTCATCATCATCAGCCATAAAATTGAAAAGATTTATTTCGATTCTGAATGGGTTTGTTGAAAAAAAAAACAAAAAAACTTGATGACTCCTGTCCCTCCAGGAAAATGCCATTTTTCTCCCCAAATTATGTCACAAAAATGCCCCCCAAAAGTCAAATTAGCCATAAACGGCAAATTATACCCCCCAAAACTGACAAATTTGTCGTGTTATTGCAAGCCAATTGTACATTTAGGTCTTGAACAGAATAATAATAATGAGATATTGCAAGAAACAAGCGCCCCCCCCCCCCACACACACATACACTACACACAAATTTAGATGCAAGAAGAGGAATAAAAGAAAATAAGTTTCAGAATCAGAAAATGTGCAATATATTTTAAATGAAAGATTCAACTGCTGGAGGGTCAGGACTTCTCTATAGCCACAGTCTTACTAATTATAGGGGAGGCCTTCCGAAAGCTCCTACATCCCCAGTATTCTTGTTTTTTATAATGTTCCAGTTTTTAAAAGCCCCCCCCCCCTCCCAAACCCCCTACTAGAACATTATAAAAAAAGTTTTCCCCCTCCCAAACCCCCTACTAGAACATTATAAAAAAAGTTTTCCCCCTCCCAAACCCCCTACTAGAACAAGAATACTGGGGATGTAGGAGCTTTCGGAAGGCCTCCCAATTATAGTCATCACATCATAGCATATCAATATCTGTAAATAGGGCTTTAAAATGGACTCAGTATTTCTTAGATGCCCTTTTAACACATATACAACTATATATTGGGCATTACACATTGCAGTGGCACATTCTTTGAGATAAAAAAATATTAACAAGGGATAAGAAAAAGAAAGAAAATTAAAATCATAGAAGAAAATTTTTAACAAAAAAAAACAAACAGAAACATCTATATTATCGGGATGTTGTGAATGCACAGTCATATATATACTCCAAAATAGGTATGAAGAGTCGGACCAATTTTTGTTTCACGTCTTTGGACATTTTCCAAAACAATAGATTGCCTTAAAAATAAAGGACTCCATTTAACATTTCCATATTCCAAAATAGGTCGAGCCACTGATTCATCTGTCCCTCCAGGATAATACCACAGCATCTGCATATATGCAGCCGAATAATTTTGCCTTCCGTATGTCTTTGCCACTTATCTAGCTTTTTTTTTTTAATGGAGTTTTGGCGATTTTTTTTTTTAAACACCTGACAATCTGGGGCAAGGCATAGATACAGGAAATAGTAGCGAAATCCCAGCTTGTGTGGTTTAATAGATGGGTGACAAGCATGGTGATGGATAGTCGCTCGAAAATCCTGGTCCATTATCCTCTTGGGCGATCGGTGATTAGGCTTGTGGCAATATAAAAAAGTGGACTATTTTTTTCCAGATTTCCAATGTTTTGACTTCAGTCTTGTCTTAATCAGCGACATATTTACAATAGGTTTGATAAAAGAGCTATGTGTTTACTCCAAAAATTGTTTGAATTAGTAATAATAATAATTATAATAATGGTGGTGGTAATGATGATGATAATAATAGTAGTAATAATACTAATAATACACTCGAGCACGAATATCTCGAACAAGTCGGGACCGGGCCTATTTGTTTGAGATTTCCGTGTTTTTGAGTTTTCCGTGTTGAGTAGTTTACAGAGGATTTGAGGTAAATGTGGGCGGTCTTGATAAAATTCATATTATAATGATAACTCTCTGTTATTGTGAACTCTGTTGAGAGTCGATAGTGAGACAATTCAATTTTCTTTTCTTGGCCAGCTTTTACAAAATTATGAAGAGAGTTTTCACCGGTGTTGCGTTTAGTGCGTCTTGTTTTTTTTCAAATACAGAAATGGAATTCCACTGCATGTGCTTGATAAAAAGACAAAGCCAACATATGGCATTGTGGATTACACACTCAGTACGTGACGCCATTACCTATGAATCCGGTACCTAAAATCACTACTATCACTACCACTCCTCACTTAACACACTCTTACCCATCCACCTTCCCCACCCACCCCTAATTGCTTGTATCATTTTAATATGTAACAGATAATGCATTGGTCTTCAAGAAAAGGTCTTTATAGGTGTCATTTTCTCTCTTCACCCTTACAGTATGAATTATTTTTCTTCTTTTTCATTTCAGATTGTGTTATGAACATAGACCTTCTCACCTTTTGAATGTGTTCATAATATTTTACATCAACAATCTGCAAAATGATAGTGTTTGATAACTGTGGTAAATCTGGCGTTGTTGTTCTTGATTTTGACAATGACAAATCAGTCAAAATCCCCTTCAAATATAAGATGTTCATTTCTGTGACATATTATAAGGACGAGTCTTCAAGTTCCAGCGATAATGCTTCCCCCATGATAACACACACAGAAAATGAAGGACAGAGAAAATGCAAGTCATCATTGCTCTCTGCTGCTAGTGACAAATTGGGATTGGAGATAGCTGAAAATCAGGATAGGAGTGATCTAGAGATGTATTTAAATAACTACAACATTCATGATTTTGATGAGACTAATTCAATAGATTTTACAGACATAGTGACAGAACCAGGCAACATCAATTTATCTATAACTAAAGGTGGGAATAATATGCTGCAGAAAAATACCATAGAGAATAAACATTATTTTGGTAAAGACAAAGATGGGGAAAATGATGTCCAGAATTGTTTTCAGAATCATATAACAAATGTTGAATCTCATCAAGAAGGATTTATGTTGAAAAAAAAGAATTTAAAACAAAATGGTAATGAAGTATTGGCCAGCCATAATGAAACCAGAAGGAATAGTTTAACTTTGATAGACTCAGAAATATCAGAATCCAACGGAGGCGGGATGCTAAGTAATTTGTCATGCCAAATTTGTAAAAATGGTTTTCAGACAAATGAGGAGCTTGTTAAACATGGCAGTATTTTTATCAGTGGAGAAAAATGTTTGATATGTCAAAAGAATTTTGTTTCAAAGGCAAACCTTCTTCTTCATGATTATTTATCACATGAATGCAGTGAAAAAATGTGCTCTGATTGCCCAGTATGTCACGCATCATTCCTGGACAACCTAGAAGTTGTTAACCATTTAAAATTCAAGCACACAAATGAAGCTGTTTACAGATGCTGTGTCTGCAGTAACGTTTTCTACGACTACCATGTTTTTAAGAGACACATAAACGATTTTAGATTAAACAAAGTATGCAACAAAACAAGAAAATCAAAATCCCAGTCCCTACCTGAAAAGTCGAAGGAGGGTCCCCAGCATTTCCAGAAAATAAGAGATTGCTCAGTTGTCATTCCAAAACTCTCTAAAACAACTATTAAAAAGCATACCAAAGGAATTGTTTTACCAAAGCCACCAGAGCATAATCTAAAAAGAATTGACAAAGATGACAGTTCATTTGATTCAAAGTTAACCAAAACCATTGGATGGGAAATGTTCAAAAATGAACAAGGACAGTTGTGGTATAAATGTCGTATATGTGAAAGACTGTTCAGAAATAAGAGTGCCCTGCATAATCACGTTAAGCAACAGTCCCTAGTAGACATGTGTAAAAAATGTGGTTCCAAAGCATACTCTAGAGCTGAATTAATCATTCACGACTATATAAGGCATTCTGAAGAGTATCAATCAGATAAAGTTCAAGGACTTGATGGTTTTAAGTGCCCTGCTTGTAAAGAAATATATACCTCTCAGGACATTTTAGTTCATGTAATGTCCCAGCACACAGATGAGTGCCCATACTTCTGCTGCATTTGTGGTATTCCCATAGAAAACGAAGAGTTTTATGTTCAGCATGTTCAGTCCCATCAAAACACTTCTCCTGTTACCATAAGTGATTCACACAGTAATGATTTATGTTTATGTTTGTCTTTCAAGAATACAAGTAATGATGATAAACTGGTCTGCAGATTATGCAAAAAACAATTCAAAAATCATAAAGACTTTATCCGTCACTGCCAAAATGAAACATCAATAAAAGTTTGTGGCATTTGTGAGACAACAACATTGACTGAGGCAGGTCGCATTGTGCACATGTATCTTAGCCATGGCCTGTCCGCAGAAGAGAATCAATCACCACCCATTCCTTCATCTCATGACAGTACAATCAGAAATGTGTGGGAAGAAGATGTATTCTATGACTACAAAGATGAATATCCCGAAAATATCAAATGCCCATGTTGTCCTGATTTTGTAAACATCAACGATATATTATTTCATGTCATGAAGGTCCACTCACAGGAATTACCTTTCAAATGTTGCGCATGTGGTGGCAAATCTCCCAATACTGTTGATTACATTGATCATTGTAACTTTCATCTAGGTAAGACAATATATGACAGTGAAAGTGCCCAATGTAACCGATGCAATCTTCGATTTGAGTCTAGACTTGCTGTGACTCAACATCAGGACATTTGGCATAAAAGATTTGCCTGCTCAATTTGTCAGATTAACTTTGCGAATAATCTCCTTCTTGAGGAACACTTACAAAGCAGACACCAAAATGAGGCTAAGAGTTGTAGTTTTTGTGGGAAATTATTTACTGATGCAGTATCATTGGCATGGCATGAACGGAATCATTATTACCGGAAGAAGGTATCATGCACAGTATGTGGAGAAGAGTTATCTAGTAAAAGAGCTTTAGACTCTCATATGCAAGCCAAACACTTGAATGATTTGAGTCATTTACTTGTTCTCTGCACAATCTGTGGTAAAATGTTTGCGAAAAGAGGTCTTTCTGCTCACAAAGCAACTCACTCAAATGAGAGTCCTCATGATTGTAGTATATGTAAAAAATCATTCAAACTTCGTAAGAGTGTGCAACGGCACATTGCCAGAGTTCATATGAAACACATAAAATGTTTCATCTGTGATGTATGTGGTAAGAAATGTGCAACTCGATCCAATCTCAAGATTCACATGAGAATTCATTCTAACGTCAAAGCTTTCAGCTGTAATTTCTGTGGTCAGGGCTTTAACTATAACCAGTCTTTACAGGCACATATTTCAAAGAAGCACAAAAGTGGAACTTAACCTCTTCAAAATCAAATCTCTAAGATACAAAGTAAGGGGCCTCAAATTCTTTAAAATCGGTTTACCGGGTCATTTTTATTTATAGTGGTAGTGGTATCCTGATGAATTCAGTGAAGGTTAGAGTTAAGTAATGAAGCTTTTTTTTTTTTTTTTTGGTTTTAATTCTTCTTCTTTTGTGTTTTAGATATTTCTTTTTCAATGCTAAGATCTGCAACTTGCATTTTCTGATCCCTTTTACTCCTGTAAAACAATTATGTCCATCGGAATTGTGTAGAGATCTTTTTAGACCTAGCCACACAATCACTACACACCACTGATGCAGCCTATTGAAAATAAAATCTTTCTTGTGAGTTCTTTGGCAAAACCCACCCTCCTTGATTGCTCTTACTCTTAATGTGAGAATGCCGAGAGAAGTGAGTGCTGGCAGGCAATATGCTCTGCATGAAATAGAGAATTGTTAACTTTAAACCTGTCATGAAATTATTTAGAATGGAAAATGGTCTTTATATAAATATTGTATTGCCTAGATAACTATTTCAATTGTTGTTATTACTACTAGTATTATTGTTATCATTATTATTATTATAATGATAATAATAAAAATAATAATAATAATATATATTATTATTATTATTATATTATTATTATTATTATTATTATTATTATTATTATTATTATTATTATTATTATTATTGAATGAATGAATGAATGAATTTATATAGCGCCTCGATCCACAATGTGCTAAGAGGCGCTTTACAATATGCAAATAAAACAAAACAATAAATTAATGGTTTATTAAGAATAAAATCTACCATATTTGAATAGCATCAATCAATTTGTAATTTAATTACCACGCACTGTGCTACAAGATGAAAATTTAGGATATTTATAATACGACCTGAAGGACGAATAGATACTCCGTATTTATAATATGTAGGCCTGATAGAAATGTTAAACATCAAATGCTGGGTGGGGTTCCGACCTCCCATAGTGGGCAGGGTGGTACTTGCTGTGTCTTCTGTTCCCCTCTACCTGTTTTTCAATTGCTTTCTGTCTTTGTCTTGGAATGAGATTACTTGGTTTTTTTTTTGACCCTGGCTGGAGTCCTTATTTGGGAGGGAAACAGTCAAATGTATAGTTAGTTTTGGGAGATGATATTTTTTTTCATTGTAAATCATCTCTCTGTTCTGGGTGGGGTCCTGACCTCTCATAGCGGGCAGGGAGGTACATACTGTGTCTTCTATCCCCTTATATCTATTTTCCAACATGCTTTCTGTCTTTGTCTTGGAATGAGATTACTTGGTTTGTCCTGGCCCTGTTCAGAGTCCTGGCTGGGAGGGAAACAGTCAAATGCATAGTTATTGTTTTGGGAGATGATATTTTTTTCCTTGTAAATCATCTCTCTGTTATGTATTAATATATTTGTTATTTTTAGTGTATTATGTAAGCATTTGAGTGTATTCCTCTCTGTTGGTTTTGTGCTTGTGTCCGGATGAGACTTATAGGTCATCTCAAACTAAGTACATTGCTTGGAATCTACATCTGATCCCTATTTGTTCCTAGTTCCCCTTTGTCTTGCTTTTTCTTGGGTGCTTTAATTGTAATTCTAGAACTTTTTACTATCCCATTTTCTTCCTTTTTACTGGCGCTAATATAACCTAAATGTGTTGCAAGCGCCGTAAAACCCTTAAAAACAAACAAACAAAAAATTGTGCTGGCGTCTGGATGAGAGTTGTTATATATTGTATATATATATATATATATATTATATATATATATATTTATATATATATATATATATATATATATATATATATATATATATATATATATATATATATATATATATATAAATAAAAGTAGTCCTTCAGAGCAATTAGGCCCATGGAGCCGGAGTTTATCCCGATTTCTATAGCGTGAAACGGCCTACAGCAATTGCTTGCTATCCTTGGATAGGACGCTAGTCTATTGCAAAGTACTTCCCGACAGATATAACAGACCCAGCTACCCAATCACTACTTGGTGGTCAGAATAATAATCTCGACTGCACCCGGAATCGATCTCGTGTGAAGCGAGTACTCTACCAACTGAGCTATCGGGACCCCAAGTTGAATAGATAAATTGATGATATATTCTTGGAATCTACATCTGTTCCCAGGTTGAATCAATTCTCCTTTGTCTTACTTTTTCTTTGGTGCTTAATTGTAATTCTATAAATTTTGTACCCTACTATCCCATTTTCTCCCTTATTACTGGCGCTGATATGACCTAAATGTATTGGAGGCGCCGTAAACCCCATATCCTCAATTCCTCCTCCTCTCCCCCCCCCCCCCCCCCCCCCCCCCCGCCCAAGAGTATGGAGGTGTCCTAGCCTCTTCCCCCCCCCCCCCCCCCCCCCCAAGAGTATGGAGGTGTCCTAGCTTTACCTTGACCTTGAGCTTTTTTTTCTTTACATAGCGCAATACCCACTAATGTGCTCAAAGCGCTTTACAGGGGGTCCCGAGATAACATTAATACTTAGCACGTAGGTTGAGGCGAGGCGACATTACATTTTTTTTTCTCCCATAGTGGGCAGGGGGGGGGGGGGTACATACTGTGTCTTCTATCCCCTTATAACTGTTTTCCAACATGCTTTCTGTCTTTGTCTTGGAATGAGATAACTTGGTTTTATCCTGGCCCTGGCCGGAGTCCTAGCTCGGAGGGAAACAGTCAAATGTATAGTTATTGTTTTGGGAGATGATGTTTTTTTTTTCCTTGTAAATCTTCTCTCTGTTATGTATTATTATAATTGTTATTTTCAATGTTTAATGTAAGCATTTGAGTGTATTCCTCTTTGTTGGATTTTGTGCTTGTGTCCGGATGAGACTTATAGGTGACTGGGTGGGGTTCCCTACCTCCACAGTGGGCAGGGAGGTACTTACAGTGTCTTCTATCCCCTTATATCTGTTTTCCAACATGCTTTCTGTCTTTGTCTTGGTATGGGATTGCTTGGTTTTGTTCCGACACTGGCCGGAGTCCTTGGCTGGGAGGGAAACAGTCAAATGCATAGTTATGGTTTTGGAAGATGATATTTTTTTCCTTGTAAATCATCTCTCTGTAATGTATTATTATATTTGTAATTTTTAATGTATAATGTAAGCATTTGAGTGTATTCCTCTTTGTTGGATTTTGTGCTTGTGTCCGGATGAGACTTATATGTGATCTCAAACTGAGTACATTGGTGCATGGTATGCTCTTGGAATCTACATTTGATCCCTATTTGTTCCCATTCCCCTTTGTCTTACTTTTTCTCAGGTGCTTTAATTGTAATTCTAGAACTTTTTACTATCCCATTTTCTTCCTTTTTACTGGCGCTGATATAACCTAAATGTGTTGCAAGCGCAGTAAAACCATTAAAAACAAAAACAAACAACCTTTGTCTTACTTTCTCTTGGGTGCTCTAATTGTAATTCTAGAACTTTTTACTATCCCATTTTCTGCCTTTTTACTGGCGCTGATATGACCTAAATGTGTTGCAAGCGCCGTAAAATCCTTAAAAACAGACAAACAGACTAGGTGATCTCAAACTAAGTAACATCGGTGGTATGCTCTTGGAATCTACATCTGATCCCTATTTGTTCCTAGTTCCCCTACGTCTTACTTTTTCTTGGGTGCTTTAATTGTAATTCTATAACTTTTTACTATCCCATTTTCTTCCCTTTTACTGGCGCTGATATAACCTAAATGTGTTGGAAGCGCCGTAAAACCCTTCAAAAACAAAACAAAAACATTACATTTTTTGTTTTTGCCATTGAGACAACCCTGTTAACGGCCAGGTAAAAATTTTACACCTGAGTACGGTGAGGAAATGGGAATAAAGAGCCTTTTCCAAGGACGCGCCGCCCAGGGCGTGACTTGAACCCAGTACCTCCCGAGCCAAAGGCGAGTGTCATACCCCAAGACCTCAAAGCCGTACTATACCTGAGAATTGTACCCTAATTTAATGCAGTGTTTATCGCATTCTCCAAATGCATCTTAAATTTCATTCAATAGTATCTTGAATTATTTACAAACAAGGAATTCCTGTCTCACTATCAAGCCTGGCCCCCCCCCCCCCCCCCCCCCCCCCCCCCAGGAAAACGCGACCGATGCGGCCGCATAATTTGCCACTTACCGCAATGCGGCCGCATAATTCACCTTTTACCTCATAATTATGCAAAATATGGTTTTTAGCGTGAATTTATGACCATTGTATGAAGAAAAATGAAACCGAAAAAGTCCGACGATGTACCCAAGTACGTGACCGTGACTTCCCTTTAACTTAAAATTAAAAGGGAGGCTATTCCAATTCCAAGCAGGGTTGCCAAATGTCATTTTTTAGCAGAATTTGAAGTCGTCTGGCAGAGAAAAATCGGTTTGGCAGATTTTATTTTCCGAGGACTTGGGATGAATGTATAGGTCTACTACACGTTTTCCATGGCAATTTTTATGTATTAGTGATTTTTTTTAAACTTGGGAAATGAAAAAAAAATTATGACATCGGCCTTGAGAATTTTTTGTTTAACAAAACTGATGAGTTTTCAAAGGGGTACTATAAATAGTACGGTTTGGCAGATTTTTGTGGTATTTGGCAGATTTTTAAAATCCAGTTGGCAGAATGCCTGAAATTAATCTGGCAACCCTGATTCCAAGTGTACGATTTGATAGGGCTGTTCCTACCCGGGTAATTTATTACCCGGGTAGGATCCGGGTAATGGTTCCCAATTACCCGGGTACCCGCCATGAAAAGGGGAAGGGGGGGGGGGGGTGGCTGATATGGCGGGTTTTTTGTTTGTTTGTCTGTTTGGTTTTTGTTTTTTTTTTGGTTGTTTTTTTAAGCATATCTTTATTTGAACAAACTGTAGAAAAAGATATAACAAAATATTAAGAATCAAAACAAAAAATAAAGACTTTGCAACAACTCAACAATTGAGAAAATCAAGGCAAAAGGGGTATAAAAAAAAACTTCCTTCATTAGCAATTCTTGTTCAAAAAGATCAACTTGTGGCTTTCACCGAGACAGCTTCTCTTAGCAGAGATCAGTTCTCCCGTTTTTATCTTTTCTGTCAAAATAATTCCATGAAAGGGGTTTTGTCTGGGACGACATAGTGACAGATGCATGATTAATAACTCAGCGTCGCAATGTCGTGTGTGTGTGAAAACAATAGCCGGGGGGTATTTTTATAGTCCCCATCTCGAGTTCTTGGAAGGACGTTCATTAGTTTCGATCTCCGAGAGAAAGTTGACTTCTTGGAATCAGGTTGATTCCTAACTTATTCCTAGCTATTGGAAAGCCCATAATGTAATCAATAATTTTATTTTGATTACGGAAAGTTTTTTTAAACTTAAATATGATTGAATTATATTCTATAAACCAATAAAATAACGTATTAAAGAGAAATTGAAAAATACCCGGGTACCCGAGGATTCTACCCGGGTACCCGAAATATTCTGCAATACCCGGGTAGGACCCGGGTACCCGCACAGCCCTACGATTTGATTTGTCTTCTTGAGATCTACCCTGCTAAGCTGCTCCTGTCTCCACCTTGGGATCAACTTGAGAGCCTCACAAAGCTGAAAACTGTACCCGAGGAGGAGATCAAGAGGTACACCCGGCAGCTTGGGGCCCCTCGCGGTGAAGAACTCCATCACCTCTTCTGTTGACGTGCCACATTTTTGGCAGTCCATTTCTGATGAAGTGCCAGCTTTGGCTGCTTGTGCCAAGTGGTACATATACACCACGATCAACAGCGCTGATGCTGAGCGCAGTTTTTCTGTTTACAATCTGATATTGTCAGACCGGCGCAGGAGTCTTAGCACAACGTCTCTGCGACATCTAGCTTGTCTGTGCTACAACAAAAAATTAAGTTTTGAATTTGCGTTGTAGTTCTTTAATTTTGAATTGGTTAAATGTAAATAAAGCAATGGAAAAATGTTGACAGCTATTTATTACTTTTTTCTTGTTTTGCATAATTTGTAATTTCCCTTGCATAATTTGCCTTCCCCCCCGGCATAATTTGGGATATTTTTTTTGCATATTTTCGGGGGGGCCAGTCAAGCAAGAATGGTGCTTTCCGCTGTATGTATTACAATAATCGGAAGTTTGAGCTTTTGTCCATTATTATCAACTGGAATCACAATTTTTCCCACAGCCGGTTTTCATCCCCAGTGTAAATCATCGGATGTTTTATCGGATGTTTTTATATGGCACAAGTTCTGGGCGTTTTTTTTTTTAAACCTCCCAAAGAGGACAGGGGTTTGCTTGTTGTATTTTCTCTTCTCCTAGAGCTGTTTTCTGAGTTTACTTTCTGTCTTTGTCTTAGAATGGGATTACAGTCCAGTCCTTGAGTGAAACAGTCGAATATATTTATGTTTTTGGGAGATGATTTTTTTACTTGTAAATCATCTCTCTGTTAGGCAATGTTACATTGTTAGTTTTGAATATAATAATGGTTTTTAAACATTTGATATTCCTTTTGGTGGAATCCTTTGTTTGTGATCCGATGAGACGTTTTGGTGATTTCAAACCAAATTCACAGATAGAGTGCTCTTGGAATCTACATCTGCTGTTCCCTATTTAAACCATTCCCCTTTTGTCTTACTTTTCTTGGGTTCTTTATTTGATTGTAATTCTAGAATATTTTGACTATCCCATTTTTTCCTTTTTACTGGTGCTGATATGATCTAACTGGTTGCAAGCGCCGTAAAACCATTAAAAACAAACATCTACGGACCACAAGTTGCCAAGATTACATCCATTTAAATTTACTCCATTCATTACGTTCAAGTAAAGCTAGTGTCAAGAAGAATAATGGAAGCCCGACTCCGGTGACATTATTTTGGAGTACTGATACTGGTAACACTGGGTGCATCGGTCATTTTTAACAGATGGGACCATTGTTGTATAGTTGGGTTAGTGGTTCTCAACAGAAGATTGGGTAGTCTCCCTGTCTATGAAATTCTGACGTTGCTGACGCCGAATATTAATATTATCCCATTACGAAAATTAGTTACTGGATAACGTCAGGTCTTACCACTAATATGACACCCTTTATTGTATCCTTGTATATATATATATATATATATATATATATATATATATATATATATATATATATATATATATATATATTTTTGTGTGTGTGTGTGTGTGTGTGTGTGTGTGTGTAACACAAACTTCTGATTTCAATACACTGTTTTGCAGAGTTGAGTCCTAAACAACAATATCAATTTTGTTTTCCTCGAACTTGCTCACTTTGCTTGTTAAAGCTTATTTATTGACCACATTGCAAAGCTGGTCCTCTTTCATTCCAAATACAACAAAATAATGAATGAATAAACAACAGAAAATCAGCTCCAATCATGGGATTCAATTTACGTTTAATATGTTTTATTAGCCTTGTTGTTGAATACAGTACTCGCTGGTATCTAGCATGCTTATGGAGAAACCAAAAAGTGTGCTAGAATCCGAGCGTGCCGAAATTTGATGTCATTGTCACTCAGCTCTAGCTTGTTGGATTGCTGAGCGTGCTGGGACTTCGGCTTGCAAGAATCCAGCGAGTACTGCATAATGTATACATTTATATTGTAATTGTGATATTGTTGCAGTTCTGATGATACGAACTCATTTTTGTGTACATTTTGCATTTATTTACAAAAAGAAAAGAACAGTTAAACCGAGTTGATTTTTTATATATATATATTTTTGGTTTTGGTTTTCTTCAACATTTCAATTGAGAGTCCAGCTGTGTTTAGTAATGTATACAATGAATTCGATGGAATCAAAATTTAAGGGACATTATTTTGTTTCGCCTCATCACAGAAAAAGATTTAGGTGTGTCGATCATTAATTAATACAGTGGAACCAATGTATAACAGGTCCGGATAAAACAGGGACCCTTTTATAACAGGAGTTTTTTTTTAATTTCCGTTTTATGTCCCTCTTTGTCCTTAGTAAAATTAACTAGTTATTAGCAGGACTTTCAAGAGCCTAATCAGTTATAACAGGGGAAACCCAATCAGTATCTCCAAACACCATGCGTTAGTCCACACTACGCTCACGTTAGCCTCTCTCTCTCTCTCTCTCTCTCTCTCTCTCTCTCTCTCTCTCTCTCTCTCTCTCCATGTGTATGTGTGTGTGTGTGTGTGTGTGTGTGTGTGTGTGTGTGTATAGGCTGCTTTCTACGATGGTACCACATTTTCAGTATAACATGGGCCCAGCTGCAGGCAGACAGTGCGTAGCACAAAACACATGCGCGCGCGCACACACACACACACGCGCGCGCGCGCAGAGAGAGAGAGAGAGAGAGAGAGAGAGAGAGAGAGAGAGAGAGACATCGGTCAGTTTGAATAAGTGCGTGAGGGGAGAGGGTGAAAGAGAGAGAGAGAATATGGTGATTTAGACCATTTGGGTTATTTCCCTTGAAATTCGGCTTTAACATGGATTGTAGGCTGGTCACACCATCACTGTTATACCGAGGGTCCACTGCACTTTTCTCGTCGTTTACAAATGAATCTGGATGTAATTCTTTAATCTAAAGATTTGCACTTTTTAATTTTACGAGATATTTTCGAAATTTTTGTTTGTTTGTTTACCCCAACCGAGTGAACTTATTTGCAGATCTGACAACCCAAACTGTTATAGGCTGATTGTTGTAATGAAATACTCTCAAACCAATGCAAAAATAGTGTTCATTACAACAATTTTAAAACAAGTCCATAATTGCGTTCGGTAATCAGACCTGCAAATACTTTCACTTTGTCATGGGCTCATTGTTGTACTGGATAAACTCTCAAACCGATGCAAAATATTATCCATGTCAATAATGTTACATCAAGCCCATGATTGCACTCAGTTATCAAACCTGCAAATAATATGTGCACATGACCCCGACCATTGTTTAAATTCAAAAGGAGATCTTTCAGATTTCAATTTGGGCCCGAGATGATTTCGTAGTAGTTATTCTGTATTTATTTCTCTCAGTCTAAACTGGTTAAAGTGGTCTAAATTAAAAAAAAAAAAGATGATAAACCAAAGAAAATTCCAATAATGTTTTCTTTTTGATACTTTTAACAAAACACTTTATATTTCTATGGCGCTCAACTTTATACTACCGCTTGAGTTATGTCTTGATTACTTTTTAGCTGGTCGAAATATGAGAAAGAAAAGAACGGAGCAAATATTCTAAGATGAATCTTTATAGTACTAGAGGCTTGTTCGACGATTGTTGTTTTTTGGCAAGAAAAATTGTAGCTTAAATATCTATCGATCGAAATAATTCTCATCTTGACAAAAACTATCCAACCTGGGACTAAACGAAGTCAAGATGAGGGTCATTTTGATCGATCGATAGTTGGAGGACTAGTTTTCTGGCCAAATTGTTATTATTTGTTTCTTATTTAATTTTCTTCAGAGTACGACAGAACAGGGGAGACAACTTCATCAGACAACTAGATTACTCATGTGAATGAGCGTTTTGTCTGATAATCATTTGCTTAAACCGAAATATGCCCATATTGAGATAAATAACTGAAATAATGGTTTAATCAATTCTTTCTGTACATTCTGTTTACATTTAGTTAATGTCAAACTTTATGTATGCATTTTTCCAATCTAATACGTTGATTATGACTGGTAAAGGGTTTGATTCCGAAATGTGCCTTGTTGTGTATTTTGTTCTTGGTCATCACAGCCGTCTCTTAGTTTTAAACAAGCCGAAAGCTTATCATAATGTATGGAAGTAAAATAAAATCCTGAAGCACTGTAATAGTTTTGCATCTTTTAAAATTAATTGATTTATTTATGGTAATGTTACATCCTATTAAAAGTCTCGCATGTATAATGACACATTAAATAGAATTAGAGATTTAATCTACGTATAAACTTCTTTATATGTAGTCGCTTCAACTCATCCACAGAGCAAGAGGAAGGAGTGGATAAAGCATTGTACTAACACCTATCCTGAAGCACAAAACTTAATCCCTTTTTGCTCATTTTTGCAGCGATACTGGATACTCGGCAGCTTGTGTCTGAGTACATTTCCACCTTTTTGTTTTCGCAATAGATCAGAAAGAATAACTTTCTCTTTGGATGATTAAAGAGAATTGTATTTATTGAATTTATTTTAGAATGATATTTACAGTGAGGGGATCCTTTAAATCTTCTGTAATATAATTTCGTAAGATTAAACTTTACGCCTTCACTGAAATGTTGAGGATACTACAATGGAATCCTGATAAAGTCAACACCACCGGATCAGAAAGATTTGTTGACTTTATTCATTGTCAATACTTAGATAAAGAACGGAAAAAATTGGGACCAACAAGAAGTGTTGACTTTAAGAAGAAGTTGACTTTAAGAGTTTTGACTTTATGCGGATTCCACTGTACTTGGATGTTATGTACCGTGTAGTATGGCTTCAGTTTTAGGCATACGAAGAGGGGTATGTAAGTGTTATTTAAATAACAATGATGTTATCTAGAAGATTTGAGCCAATGATTGTGAGATGTAGTAGTTGGCAATAAAAACCCGAAAAATTCTATTGATGTCTTCAATGACCGGAAAATTAAGGAAGTTGAAGTTGTCCCCCAAAGTGTGCCACTCGGGTGGGAAAGGAGAAGATACCACGTGCAATACGTTTTGAACACCTGGTGGAGAAATAGAGAAAATACATTTTAAAACGAGACAAATGAGCTGTCTGTCAAACATAATGGTATCTGCATGACTATTAATGAAATTAGCAACTTTCACCAAGGCTGTTGTAAAATGTAGACCTTTTGTGCTGTTATCTTAAATATATGCAATCCAGTATTGACGTCTGGTGATAATTTAAATTATTATAACAGATGAATCAGCAACTCGAAGTTAGGACCATTGAGGTCAACGTTATATTTGCACCCCCCCCCCCTTTTTTTCCCCCCACCCCCACCTCTGACCGTAAAGTTCCCTCAAGCCAGAGAGATGATCCCCAGTCTGGGGATGACCTCGCAAGGTCCCAGGTTTGAGAGATTTTACCAGGATGGGGGTCATTTAACTCGATCGATATTTGAAGGACGAGTTTTCTAGCCAAATTTTTAATACGTGTCTTTAGTACAGCAGTTAACTGGTTAAATCCTTGCAATGCAAGATGTGGCATTGGTCGGATGGCTGTTAGAATACTTTTATGGTCAGGAACTTGTCAACGCTCGCTTTGTACCGCAAGATGCAGGGTGTAAACTAAGGTCTCTGTGCAAGAAAAGTTGCAGTCATTCTTGTCAGTCAGAGAGGACATCGGCTTATAATTATAAAAAGAATATGTACGTAATTGGTTTACTATGATGGAAGTGGACGATTCGATGGCGTGATGTTAAGTATAAGCCACTCTCTTAGGTTGGAAGATCGCGAGTGGAACCTCTTCTCTTGTGACCTCAAGAACCATAATTATAATGCAATCTTTGACGGCTGTCGAAATTCGAAACGGAAGTGCCTCCTTTTAAATAACCCAATTTGTGTTGAAAATGTTGTTAGATCTAGATTAAATTTTAATCCCATTGTTCTTACCAGCCTGACGAAATGGAACTTGATCATCATAAACCTCAAATGATCTGCGAGTGTTGCCGAACAAGAGACGAGTCAATGGCAAAGGTCGGACACCCAGACCTTTTAATGCCAAACAAATTTCTGCAGATACACATTTATACTGTAATTATAATGGACATCGTTTGAATACATCATTTAAGAAGTTTCTTCGAGATCATATTTTCCTAAATCCCTATAATATCTGGTTATAACTACAAAACAATAATGCAAAGGTTTGAAAATTGTTACTGAACTTTTAGTTAATTACATAATAGGTTCCTGGGTGGGGATCCTGACCTCCCAGAGCGGGCAGGGAGGTACATACTGTGTCTTCTATCCCCTTATGTCTGTTTTCCAACATGCTTTCTGTCTTTGTCTTGGAATGAGATTACTTGGTTTTTTTTTCCTGGCCCTGCTCAGAGTCCTGGCTGGGAGGGAAACAGTCAAGTGCATAGTTATTGTTTTGGGAGATGATATTTTTTTCCTTGTAAATCATCTCTCTGTTATGCATTGTATTATGTTTAGTTTACATATTATATTATGTAATTTGTAAGCATTTGAGTTTGTTCCTCTTAGTTCGGGCCTGTGCTTGTGTCTGGATGAGACTTAGGTGATCTCAAACTAAGTACTTTGATAGTGTGCTCTTGGAATCTACATCTGTTTCCTATTTGAACCAATTCCCATTTGTCCCACCTTTTCTTTTGTGCTTTAATCGTAATTCTAGAACTTTTTACTGTCCCATTTTCTTCCTTTTTACTGGCGCTTATATGACCTTAATGTGTTGCAAGCGCCGTAAAACCCTTAAAAACAAAAACAAAACAACATAATAGTTTCAGGTAAGAATCAGTCAGTTTACAAGAAGAAGGAAAAGAGGGATCATGGATTTGGAGATCTTGCATTGTATAGGACTAATGACAAATATGTTTCGTTTGAGAAAACATAGGATGGAATTCGTCCTCCTGCATGCATTATAATACTCATCCATCATCACCGTCTTTTGAATCGGCATTGAAATAACCTTCATGTACCGCACGTGCCGTAAAACTACTAGGAAAAATAAAAACATCAGCTTGGATAAAGCTCATTTATATTTTGAAGACATGTTTGTTTTTCAAACAAGAATAAATACGTTACTTACCAAGTGCCAAAAAACTTGTGTATAGGTCGTCGGTTTCTTGGTAAAACCGCTCAAATTGCGTTCCTTCGTGTCCAAATGTATTCAATAGGATGAAATGATCCTGAGGAAATGGAGGAAAAAAATATTGAGAACTTAGTGATGGTCCTGAAACGTGAGCTTTTATTATATTGCTCAACATCCACCACACGTCGTGCCTAAAGCGCTTAGCAGTAATAGGTCCCATGTTAACAACACTGAACATGGTTAAGACGAGATGACACGTGCTATTCCATTTTTTTCCTCGACAGACAGAATGTGAGTAAAAGCCTTTCCCAATGGCTCAATTATTTGCCACCATAATAGGACTCGAACAAGGTCACCAACTGTCGTC
>NC_088360.1:35166308-35168808 GCF_034508935.2 Berghia stephanieae
AGTATGTTGTTGGCGAGTTGGCGAAAGACAGTGGAGTTATAATTTCTCAGTTTTATTTTAATTAAATTATGCTGTTAATGATTTTTAAAAGACTGGTGCGGTGCCTGGCACCAGTCGATCCAATGGCCCCACGCCACTGCTGTTGTTACAAACAATAATGTCACATTTTGATGTCAATAAAACATGAAAAAGATAAGAAAAAAAAAAACAAAGAGAAAAAAAAACCCAGATAAAATAAGCCCCCCAAAAAATAATTAAAAAACAAACATTCTAATGAGGCCACGTCTTGAACATGACGGTCCAAAGCCCGTAGAAAACCCCAGAAGATCCTACATGAATGGCACACGAAAGCTTGTGCTTCGATGCTATTATTAGCTTCTCCGCTTAATCGACACACTAACCTGAACTCCCGAGGGTGTGCGATTAAATGGAATCGACTGCACTACTACTACGGTGGGGCAGCATGGCTCAGTGGAACAGGCTTTGCTTCGTACCCAAAAGTTACCGAGTTCGACAACACGTCGCGCAGTGTGTCTGAGAGCAATTCGCCTCGCCCTAGTTCATCTTGCAACGCTGCATTGCGGCTGGTGGGTTATTGCAGTATTTCATTGCTATAGACCCTAAAGAAAAACTACTACTACTACTACTACTACTACTACTACTACTACTACTACTACTACTACTACTACTACTACTACTACTACTACAACTACAACCACTACTACTACTACTACTACTACTACTACTACTACTACTACTACTACTACTACCACTACTACTGCTGCTGTTGCTGCTGCTGCTGCTGCTGCTGCTACTACTACTGCTACTACTACCACTACTATTACAACAACAACTAATACTACTACTACTACTACTACTACTACTACTACTACTACTACTACTACTACTACTACTACTACTACAACAACAACTACTACTACTACTACTACTACTACTACTACTACTACTACTACTACTACTACTTCTACTACTACTACTACTACTACTAATACTACTAGTACTAGTACTACAACTACTACTACTGCTGCTGCTGCTGCTGTTGCTGCTTTTACTACTACCACTACTAGTACTACTACTACTACTACTACTACTACTACTACTACTACTACTACTACTACTACTACTACTACTACTACTACTACTAATACTGCTACGATTACTACTACTACAGTGGAACGCAACCCATTTCATTGGGGCTACGGTCGTTAATTTTTACACATAGTTCAAAGTGATTTTTAAAAGTTCCGTGTCACAATGGTTACAGTCTTTTACATGTCATATAAAAGTTTATCTTGCAAAACAAAAATAGGCCATGGCCACCCCATTGGTGTTTACCTCTCTGACTACGGCGTTGCCAGGACCACCAGAAAACCGCGGTTGTAAGAATGGGGGCAATTCGTTCGTTTGGAATGCTTGTGAGTCGGAGAGAGTCAGGGTAAAATACTGAAGAACCACATCGATGAAGGAGGTTGGGCACTGCACTTGTTGTGCCGATACCTTTTTGCTTGTACCATTTGTGGGAGGCGACTGTTGGGCAGATGTTGCATTTATTCCCAGGTCCGCTACCTCTACGGCTATTTGTAAATCGAACCCAAGGTTAGGAACTTCCCTCAACGTTCCATTGAATAATAATGAGGATTTTCCATCGCCAATTGGAGTGATTTCTGTCTGGAAAGAAAATTGGAAATAAGAAATAAAAAAATATAAATGAAATGAAAAATTCAATTGTCCTGCTAAGTTAGGGCTGAATTAGAAATACACTATGCCCCCTTTCCCTTCTCCTCCAATCTTAACCCAAGTTGTCATTTAGCGCAATTTCCACTAAATGTGCTCAAAGTGTTTTGCAAGGTAGCCACGCATATTACTTAATGACGAGATTTTGAATGTCGTGATATATACATTATACTTATACCTCCGAATAGCTATATTTAACACCAATATTGCCAAGGTCCCCTCGCAGGGGACTAAGATCGATCCGGGTGAAGTCGAGATTTTTTCTCACACCCCCAGCCGTGATTGGGTAGCTGGATGTGTTTGATCTGACGAAAAGTTCATTGCAATAGACGTATCCTATCCAAAGGGTAGCACAAGCAAATGCTATTGTCTGTTTCACGCTATAGAAACCGGAAGATACTCCGTCTTCATGGGTCTCGTGGCACTGAAGGACACTGCTGAGTCCTCGATACCACTAAAATAGAAAAACTCGAAAAATGAAAAGTCAACTATCTTTGAGCAATAATTGCTTGATTATGCTGAGAATGATTTGTGATTGCAACTAACAAATCATCTCTTTCATGGTGGTTGGACCGAGGAGGGAGGGTTCTAGTCTCACACAGACATAATATGGACAGACAGACACACAGACAATGTCGATAGATATATAGATAGAAAATATGTGTGTGTGTGTGTGTGTGAGAGAGAGAGAGAGAGAGAGAGAGAGAGAGAATGAGAGTAAGGTAAGAGAGAGAGAGAGTAAGAG
>NC_088360.1:35178808-35196308 GCF_034508935.2 Berghia stephanieae
AACAGATTTGATGATTAACAACTTTCTTCCTGGTTGAAAATAAAAAGTCGAATTGCCAGTTTGACGTTTTCAGATCAAAGTAACAAAAGAAATTTCATTGATCCATTTGCTTTAAAATAATTCTTTTAAAAGAGCTGGATTTGACATTTGATCACTATTTACTTTAATCTTGTGTTAAATATCACTTGATATATTAACTGTTTTGGGACACAACCACTAGTATTTTTTCCAGAATATTTGGTAGTTTTCACGCCAAGTTTGGCATTTTGAATAAAATCTTTCTGCCCACTTGCTACATGCGACTGGGGATAACAAATTTTCTTTATCCCCAGACACCTGTCTGGGGATAACAAAAATTGGTTATCCCCAGACACCTGTCTGGGGATAACGAATTTTCATTATCCCCAGACAGGCGTCTGGGAATAATGACAGCCTTCCCGAAAAACAGAATTTTTCTATAATATAATAATATAACTATAACCGCCCCGCTTAATCGCTACACTTTGATTCCACCTTGATTGGGGAAAAATATCTTTAAAATACACACAAAAGTAATGAAAATCTGTTTCTCATTGAACCATTTTCGCACTTTGATATTGTATCTAAAAGCTTTACCGCCATTGCGATTCCTCTGTCTGACCCCAACTAAGTCAGGCAGACAATGCTTGTTGACAACAAAGGATTATCTAACACGACAGGTTAATTGACTCAGAACTTGCTCACTGTCTGCATCACTAGGTGTGAAACGTGATCGCAGTCCACTCAATGCTGGTTACGTTTACATTGTCCGATCACTCGATTGCAGTTCTCTACTTGTACATTGTTTTCCTCTACTTGGCCATGAACAATAAGAAAGGATTACAGAAAAGATACGCGTCTCATATTTTGATTAATCCATACAGTCCCTGTCCCATTTGATGCTCTCAAATGTGAGTCTTTTGAATAATTTACCCACATGTACATTTAATTTACAATACCGACAAATAGATTTAAAGAAATCAAAAATTAACCAATGGAAGTGTTACTCCCAACAATTAGCCACCAAACAAGCCGAGCTGCTCATCTTCCATTCTATCATTTTTGTTGGTACCATACTTATAAAGGGGTACCTTTTTATAGTAACAATTCTGTTTCGTGACCAGAGCATACTTATAGCTGGATCATACTTAAAACCAGATTGCTTATATATATTGGGACCACTGTATTCATATCAGTATTACCGTTGAGCTGAAATGGAAATTAAAAACATTTTTTAAAATGATGTCTTATTTCTTATTGTTTAATTACATTAATTATACATTTGGAGTATATTTATTGAATGAAAGTACACTGTCTTGATCTCATGTTTGATTTTTAATTTCCAATTTCAGAGTTATGGCCATTCTCAAAGAGAATATGAAAAAGCTGTTGTTTCATTTAGTGTTAAAAACCAACTCAGATATAAAGGAAATCTTGGTAAGTTTCTTACATCTCTGTGATAGAGATAATTCTTATGTTATCTCGTTTCTTAATTGAATGAAGGGCAATATAGTGATAAGAAGAATATTGTAACAATAATAAAAGTATAAATAATTATAAAGATATAAATAATTATAAAAATGATATTATTGATAATTGTGATGATAATAATAATAATAATAATAATAATTATTATTATTATTATTATTATTATTATTATTATTATTATTATTATTATTATTATTATTATAATTATTATTATTACTAGTAAAAAGCCCGCAATTTCGCGGGAAAGAACTATTTTCATTCGATTCTGTACTCACCATCATTTAATGAGGGCAGATTAGTAAACAACGTTGTCTGTGTAATTTGGTATATCTTCGGTTGATTTTTCTGTGTGGCCCAATAATATATTTAATAATATATTCCCTCAACTAACCCCAAGAAAAAATTAAACCTAGTACCTTTAATTAACCCCAATAGGAAAAACAAACACCCTAGCACTTTAATAATACTTATGACTAACCCTAATAGGAAAAAAAAAATCATCCGATCTCGAGCTAACCCTAATAGAAAAAATCATGACAAATTGAATAAATAAACGCCTGACAAAAGATCAAAGGTGAAAATACAAATTTAAAGAATACTGGGGATGTAGGAGCTTTCGGAATGTCTCCCCTTTACTTAACTTATGGAAAAACAAACTTCCTAGCACCTTTAATAAGACTTATGACTAACCTTTCGAGCTAACCCTAATAGAAAAAAAAACAACTCTCGGACTGCTTTGCACTACCTTTCAATATTTAACAAATCAAAATGGCGGCTGAAAATCAAAACAATGGTCAAATTAAGAAATTTTAAACTTTCACAAATCTATCAAGGTTTGTTCTAGAGTTTTTAAAATACTTCTAGATATAATGACAAATTGAATAAATAAATGCCTGACAAAATATCAACGGTGAAAATACAAATTTAAAGAATACTGGGGATGTAGGAGCTTTCGGAATGTCTCCCCTTTACTTAACTTATGGAAAAACAAACATCCTAGCACCTTTACTAAGACTTATGACTAACCTTAATAGAAAAAGAAATATCCTCCGATCTCGAGCTAACCCTAATAGTAAAAAAAGAATCAAAATGGCGACTGAAATACCTTCATGTGATCAAGTGAATAATATCACTATGAATGCCACGATTTGCTGAAAAATGCCAACACCCACACACACAGGTATACACCACACACAACACACACACAAACACACACACACACACACATACACAAACATACACGCAATTAGAACATAATAATAACACTGATCACCGCTAAATCAACAACACAACGGAAGTAATAATAATACTTGATGTCATAAATAGATGAGCAAATTGACAACTTTTTACAGTGTCAAAATTAGTTGATTTTGGGAGTCAAGTGTCGTCATTGGTACATATTTTATGATATCTGTTTGACTCAACGAACTTTCAAACTGACTTTAAATTATAAAAGGAAATCAAGTTATCTGTTTATCTATCTGTAAAAAATACATTTCTAATTTGCAAATCTTTCAGTAGAGTTGTGCGCCGTGTCAATTTTTTTATTTACTCAAATAAGCACAATGTTCTCCACAATGCTATATTTTTTTAAGAAAGGATTATGATAATTATCATAATTGAAAACAAATTTTATTTATTACTTTTTTACAAAGGTTTCAATATCGAGTCATGTTTAAAGCATTGAAAGGATTTATTATCCTAACAAGCCTTTAAGAAGATAAGAATAACGTTTTCACATTCATTGACAAAATGATTTAAACTTATTTGCAAGGAAATTATGTTCACTATTGTTTTATGTACATTTCGTTATCACTGTACTGTTTACTATTGATATCTGTTTTGTTTTTTTTTATTGTTTTTTCTTTTTTTTTCTTCACAATTTCCAGTAAAAACAATCAGGAAAGATGAACCTCGATATTATGAAGAAGTCCTTCAGTACAGCCGTGATCATCTGATGTTGTACCCATACCATTTGTCAGACATCATGGTGAAAGGATTAAGGATGACTCCATTCTCCTATTACATCACCATGATGCAGGACATTATGGGTCAAGAAAAGAGCTATGACTCTCTACCCAACTTCACTGCTGCAGATTGTAAGTTGATTTCTAAGTATTGCATAAGGTATCTAATTTAATTTTTCAAACTTTTGTTAATATATTTTTATATGTTTCTTCGTGTATCAACTCATCATATTGAGATTAGAAAAAGAAAAAAAATTATACTGGAGCAACTGGAGAGGGGGGGGAGGGGAAGGGGGTGAGTGGAGAGATTAGGAGGATTAACATGCATTGAAACAAAAAGTTTGATTTTCTGTTCCGCTGATTCTGGGTCTATTCAGAATCGATTCCAGTTGCAGAGGCCTCATACTTTCCCATATTGACGTTGCAATATCTTATAAATGCTTTTGTTGGACCAGACATTTTATCTTAACTGTCGACTTGAAGTTGACGATAGCTGGCATATTGATGGTGCTATACAGAGTTTTTACCAAAATTTATATCGTTTTGGTGAGTGTTTAATTGCTAATGAAATATGTGATAGGACACAGGCTCCAGGACTCTTGTAGAGGGGATATCACTATATCGGAAGTCATTATGGGTGAAGTGCATTGTATTTTTTTTGTTTTTATCGTTATTGGATATACCATTATATATTGTTTTCTCATTTCAAATTTTATTTTGTCATTGAACTGAGTAATGTTATCTATATAAATAATCTTATATTTCTCATCATCTATACAAATAAAGTTATACTTTTGGAAATACTATTATTGGTATAATGAAACATTTTTCAAGTAACCTTGTTTATTTTTGAAGCATCTGAATTTTTGGGGGGACAATCTCACAAAGATCATTGCTAAATCATTTTTCTTTTTGAATGTATGCAACATATTTTATTATTAAAAGAATTGCAAAATTAACTCTCCTCTTCTTCCTTATAGGCTTAAGACTTCTTGGAATAGGAAGGAATCAATACATAGATCTCATGAATCAGTGCCGTTCTTCAAAGGTAAAATTATTTTTAAATGTCTCATTAACTTGCAAAATTGTCTTACTAAGGCTATCACTATCATACTCTCTAAGTTATTAACATTTGCAAATTAATTTTTTATTATTATCATTATTGTATTATTGTTGTCATTATTAATTAAAAGCTCAAAAAAAGCTCAAATCATTATTATTATTATTATTATTATTATTATTATTATTATTATATTATTATTATTTATTATTATTATTATTATTATTATTATATTATTATTATATTATATTATTTAGAAAATCTCTTTTATTTTTGTATGCCATGTATAAATTTTAAAACATATTTTATATGGAGGATTTGTCTCTTTGATGTACTGTATTAATGTGCATTTATATGATTTATTCTGTATCTCCTGACCAGAAATTTTTTCGAAAGCGTCCTGTGAAAGAACTCCTCCCTGGTCAACCCATTGAGGTTGTGTCCATAGAGCCATGGTGGGTTGTTCAAGTTGGCTTTGTGACAGATGATGATATAAAGGTAAATGGTTGAATTGGGAGTGAGGGTTGGAGAGGATGGAAGTTGATTGATGAGATTTTTAATCTACACACAGTGATAGCAACCTCATGTTGTCTTTTTGAAAGTCATTGATGTTCAAAGTTGATTTTCGTCAGACCATCTTGTCCACACAGTGCAAATCATGGATATAATTTAGAGTAGACAGAAAGTACTTTGTGAGAGACAAGGCCATTGAAAATTATAGGAAACAGTTGTCCATATAATGATACCGGCACCATAAGCTCTAATGCCATAAACCTTTACAGTAACAAAAATATTGGCTCTAATCTGCATCTTCAGCTCGGCAGTCAAGACAAAATTTCTGGTACAAAAAAATATTGAGGCTGAAGTGGATTCTGACTTGACCCAACCCTACCCAGAGTTCTCTGAACAGAAAGACTAAACTTGCTGCTTATGTTACATTGCACGCTCATTATCCTAGTCTCCCTCACAATGTCTACTCTTTATCCTGCTCTTACCAATTTGAAGAGAAAGGCATTGGATTGACAATTGATGTAAAACTGCAGGTTCTGGTTGAAGTTGAAAGGTGACAATGGCGAGGAAGGACATTGCTGCCAAGTACAGGATTCCTCATAACAGATTGCCTATGATCATACCAGATTGTCTTTTCCTATTAATTTAGCCTAAAATTATGATGGACGATTTCACTGGTCACACATCGTAGCCCTGCCATTGCATGCTTGGTACTTTACCCCCTCCTAGTTATTGATTGTTCCACTATAATGACAAACAGTGTAATTTCTAGTGCTTAAAGAAACAACCCAGAACAATTGTTAGACCATTTTGTTTACATAGTTTTGTAAAATTTTCTTTTTTTATAAGCAGTAATAACAGAATTTTATAATTAATTAAAATTTCATTTTTTTTCAAAGAAATATAAATATGATTGTGGTAGTTTAAGTGATGCATGAATTTTTTCAACTGTTAAACTTGAAATGGCATTTAAAAAATTTGTTCTCAATTACATAAAAGTCAATAAATTTTTTTTTTTTTAAAAGTCTAATGCAGTTTCATTTATTTTTTTTTAAACCATGTATGTAGTTCATGATATACAATTGCATGGTTAATTCTTGCATTGGATTATTTTCAGAACTGCAACGAAAGTGAGAAGAAAACAATTGATATAATAATCGACACTGGTGCTCAAATTTCTGGTGAATTGGATAGTGTGGTGGTTCACAGTAAGTTTGATACCTATATACATATTGTATATATATACTATACCAGGGATGTATCAAGGCTTTGCCTCTAACACGCAATTTGGAAGAGTGTTTCAATATTTTGTTTTTCAAAATTTTCTTTCACATTATATGTGTGCAGTGTGGTACAGTGGTACGGTCTTTGCTTTGTTCTCAGGATGTACCAAGTTCGATTCCCCCTTGAGAAAGGTACCTCGCCCTAGCACAGTTTGCCGCAGTTTACTGTAGCCAGTGCTTGAGTTATTTTCTCTTCTCTTGGAATAGATTCAAAGAGAAATGTAACTGTAATAATGAATAAAGTGAATTTATTGATTAATGTTTGTTGGGCAATAGCATCAAGTTAGCATCTCTCTCTCTCTCTCTCTCTCTCTCTCTCTCTCTCTCTCTCTCTCTCTCTCTCTCCCCCTCTCTCTCTCCCCCTCTCTCTCTCCCCCTCTCTCTCTCCCCCTCTCTCTCTCTCTCTCTCTCTCTCTCTCTCTCTCTCTCTCTCTCTCTCTCTCTCTCTCTCTCTCTCTCTTTCTTTCTTTCTTTCTGGACGATGTCTTTTACTGCTAGATGGATATCTTTACTCTTCTTTGGCTATACCATTTAATTTCTCTCAAGTTTAAGCAATGATACTCATTTTACACCTGAGTGAGGTAAAAGCCTTTTCCAAAGACTCAACTTTATGCCACAGGAGCGTGACATGAGCCAGGGACTTCAATTCGGAGGCAAATATCATACGACCAAATCACAAAGCTGCACAATGATTAGGGAATAATTACTGACAAATCAGTTTATTATTATTATTTTGTTTTTTTGGGGGTTTTTTTGGAATTGGAGGTTTCGTATTGATAGTGATGTCCTGTTATCTTCAAAATTCTAGGTTTGTACAGAAAAGGCCTTATATACCTTGAGGTTCCAATTGGAGACGACGATTGTATTAGTGGTGAGTTTTTCATTGCTTATTTTGAAATTGATTGATGGTTGAGAGATAGAGCTGCGGGTGGTTGGATGGGAGCATCACCCCTGAATCATATACCTATGATGTTCGCATGGGTATACGATCCGATAGTGATGTCGTTTCTTCTTCTCTTTACTAGCCTTTCCTGCTTCTTTGGTTTGTGATTGTATTTTTGACAGGATATTTTTTTTTCTGTAAATCTTCTGCCTGTTTGTTCTTGGTTATTTATAATTTAGCTTATGATATCTTTAGGTTATGATTTTGATTTACATTTGTACTATTTTTGTTAGATTGCTTGTTTTTTTGGTTCAGCGGTCTCTCATATAACCTCAATTGTGTTGGAAGAGACCTAAAGCAACAAACAAACAAAAAAAGAGATAGAGCTATACAGTCCATGTAATTAACGTCTATGATTTAAGATATTGAGAAATATTTCATGAATAATAATATAATAATAATAATAATAGATTTTTGAAATGGTAAACACACTAGGAGAAATTGCCCATTACAATATTTGAATTACTAGATACACTGCATTGGGCTTTCTGTTTGTAATCAATTGCCACCTGCATACAGAGAGCAAGTTCTCCTATTCATTTAGGCCTGTGACGAAATATCCAGTGTTTACCTTAATTACTTAATGATTTGTATATAAAAATCATTTCATCAGAGTTTTGCAATACACATCGTCATTGTGATCAATCTATCTCAGTGATGTTTTTTAACATTGGAATCGTGTAATAAACATAAATCACATTTAAGACACTTTGTTCTCTATGGTTTCATCGAGTAATAAGAGCTGTTCAACTTCTGATGATGGCCCCAACTGTGCTATAAAGACAAAAGAGTATTAAATTGAACAAATTTGTTGAATTCATATTTTCCAGTCCCACCTTTAGAGGGTTTTGTGATGAATCGAGTATTGGGAGATTACTTTGAGACTTTGCTGTACAAGATTTTTGTGTCCATTGATGAAACGACCCCTGTTGCTGAAGTGAGTGAATTTGATATGATGTGTATACAAAAATGATGTCTCTTACTTTAATAAGTCAGGCTATTTGCTTATTCTAAACTTTCCCAATACCATTAGTGTTTTTGGGTTTTTCTTTGGTGTGTTTTTAAAAAAAAGTGCTTCTCTCTTTATAACCAGTCAAAGATCAGCCAATTTAGTTTGTGTCTACATTATCTAAAAATTGAAAAACAAAAACAAACAACAAACAACTGTGATTGAAAGCGCTCCATTTCATAATTCATTTTCAGCTTGCCAGTGTACTACAGATCGATCTCCAGCTTGTAAAGGTTAGTAAAATTCATTTAAAATTGACCCCCCTCTCTCTCTCTCATTCTCTCTCTCTATCTATCTATCTCTCTCATTCTCTCTCTCTCTCTCTCTCTCTCTCTCTCTCTCTCTCACTTTCACTCACTCTCTCACACACACAGAGACACACACACACACACACACACACACACACACACACACAAACAAACAAATTTCCAATTTAAAAGAGAAATAAAACAACAAGTATCTCATTATAAAGTTAAGAGGTGATAGTCGGAGTATAAATGTTCTTCCTCCCTGACACTCACCTTTGGATCAGACGGTCCGGGGTTCGAGTCCCACTCTAAGTGGCGCATAATTGAGTCCTTGGAAAAGGTTCATTACTCACATTCTCTCACTGTGCTCAGGTGTAAAATGAGTACCTAGTTGTCAACAGTGTTGTCTCTGTCTGAAAAAAATTGTAATATCACCTAACAGGGATCATGTCTTATCTTACACGTTGCTGTTGGCCTTGGGCCCCTAGTAAAGAGCTTTGAGTGTGTTTTGTGGAGATTGTCCCTTATAAATGTGCTTTTTTTTTTATTGTTTTCATTTCTTTCATTATTTCATTATAGTTTCTTATATGGTTGTTAAGATTATGATGTATGAGAGATGATTTGAAAAGGAATATAATGCAATGCTTGAAATTTGGGGCATTATAGAAATACAGAATAGTCGACAAGCTGACATAATGACCAAAGCAAACCAAGGAAATTTTGCTACTCTCAAGTTACAATAAAATTCAATGCAGCAGAAATAACAAGTTAACTTAATCTTTATTTTTAAGAGAGTTGCTTCTCAGGGCAGAACAATTTGTGACTCACCATACATATCTGCTGTTATGTCGGAATGAACTCGATGGAGGAAATTTTGTTTAAAGAAAAAATTATTGGAACTAGAAAACTTTATTTTTTTTTAATAAGAAACAAAATCCAACCTTGGCAATGAAGGAGTAATTTTAATGTTTTGTTTATAACTTAAAACTTAAAATTCAATTACAAGCATCAGGTCACTCCAACATGATACTGTTTTTACATGATTGGTCACATCTATGAATTTGTATTTCTAAAATGTTTTCACAGAATGCTGTGTCAATGTATTGCCGCTTGGGATTTGCAAAGAAAAAATGTGTAGATGTGGAATTACCAGAACTCCATCCGTCATGGAATGTCCCAGGGTCTCCCACAGTCACCAAGGACCAGAAGTGAGAGATTTTTAAATCTCTTCTTACCACATATTGTCATGATTTTCCATAAAAAATGTCATACTCACTCAAGAAAAAAAAAATACACAGAATCAAAAGCAATAAGTACATACTATTATCTATAATTTTCTCATTAAAAAAAGCTTTACAGCAAATTGTAAGGTTCTAAGACATGTTACAAAATGTTTCCTCATATTTTTTCATGAATAAAAGAAATCTGAATAAGCAAGATGTGGGATGCATCGTATCGAATGTGACAATTTACCAATTACTGGTAAAGGAGAGAGTTAAAAACTTGCTGTGTCCAGCAGTACATCCATAAACTGACAAAACACAATTTTTCATTCAGCCAGAAAACTTTAGCTTCAACTATTAGTCGATTAGAATGACATCCACTTTATCTTGAAGTCTCTAGCTTGAGACTTCAAATTAAGTCTCAGGTTTTGAGAAACTTCTACAAATCAGTGGGTTTTTAAAAAATTAATTGATATGTGAAATTAAAAGTGTTCCATCCAAAATTGTAAAATGTTTTTTATTAAAATCTGGTCGAATTGATAGATAGCCATATAAATTCTGTGCACTTCCACAGTACTTGCAATGTTTAATTGTTTGGCGCTGATATTGCCTGGAAGTGGAACTGCTTTTAAATCCACAATTTAAAAAAAAAAAAAAGAATTAAAAAAAAACATTTATACAATTAACGTTGTGGATTAAAAATAAAATTCTTGTTCGAACATCATGTGGTGTCTAACAGGATTGCACATAATTTGTGCAAACACTCCATTTTTCTTCCAAATACCAAAAAATATAATTTTTGGTGTATTTAAATTTGTAGATAATTGGCGTTTTAGTCTCTTTAATGATAAGTCCATATCAGACTGCTCTTTTTCGTGATCATCATCACCCTAATCATAATTATCATCATCATTACCACTATTCCCAGAGGGAATCAAGAGAGGACATTACTGATCGGCATGAGTAGCTCAGTACACCTTGATGCTACAGCAACTGGCGACAATACAAAAACTGGTCAGGAAAATGAATCAGCAACAGCAGAGGGTGCAACCACAGTAGACACACCTTTAGGTAAGTCTTTAATAGGAACAGATACATGTATTTAGACACAGCCAATTTTAACTTTTTCTAAACCTGTCACCCCAAAGCATTTAGAGATTAAATGATAATTAATCCCTCAGAGCCAGGCAGTCCATGGAGCTGGAGTTTGTCCCACTACCCTCTGGACAGGCTGCTAGTGTACTGCAAAGCACTTTCCATTTAATTATATTTCTTTAGTCAGCTACTCAATCACTGCAGGGTGGACGGAGGGATCATAAAAAAATCTAGACCCTACCCGGATGGAAAACTAGACTGTTTCCAGTTGTGCAGCTTTGTGGTATGACACTCGCTTTCGGATTAAAAGGTCCTGGGCTCGAGCCTTGCTCAGCGCATAGTTGAGTCCTTTGAAAAGGCTCTTTACTCATATTCTGTCACTGTACTCAGGTGTAAAATGAATACCTGGCTATTAACAGCTTTGTCTCTGTCGGTATGACACGTGTTGCTGTTGATCAGGGGCTCTTTGTAAAGCGCTTTAGGCATGTTAAGTGGATATTATGCTTTAAAAAAAGCTCAAATTTAAAATTGTTTTCTTTTACTCCTCCCTTTATACAATAGCGATTATCTTTTCAATTGACATTCGTGTAAGATTATTGTTTTGAATACCTATATTGTAGAATTGTTTTGTTTTGTTTTTTTTAGACATAGCATCTCAAACACCGGGTCAGACCAAAAGGATTGCTTTCCTATTTGATTCTACCTTGACAGCTTTCCTCATGATGGGAAACCTCTCTCCTGTGAGTTAATAACTTCCAATTATAAAGTTGTTGTTGATTGTCATTTTTCTTGTTTTTGTTACTAAAGATGATAGTTGTTGTTATTAGTAGTGGTACTTGTGGTAGCTATAGTAGTAGTTGTAGTTAGTAGCGGTGGCAGCGTTATCGTCATCATTGTAGTAGCATTAATTGTAGTAGTTGTAGTAGTTGTTGTAGTAGTAGTAGTAGATGTTGTTGCAGAATTAAGAATAATAGTAGTAGTAGTAGTAGTGGTAGTTGTAATAGTAGTAGTAGTATTTGTAGCAGTGATAGTTGTTGTAGTAGCAACAGCAGGAAACACTTGTACTGGTCCGTCATTGCAGTTAAAATTTGGGTTGTCATTGTAATTGTTACAAAATAGTATTTTGTATACCTAGTGCGGCTATGTTGTCTAATGGTATGACACTTGCTTTCGAATCGGAAGGTCCCGAGTTTGAGTCTAGCTCGGTGCATAGTTTTATCCTTGGAAAAGGCTCTTTACTCACATTCTCTAATCGTACTCAGGTGTAAAATGAGTACCTGGCCGTTAACAGCATTGTCTCTGTCGGAAAAAAAATTGTAATATTGCCTACAGGCGTCATATCTCGTTCTACATGTTAAATGTTGCTGTTGGTTAGGGACCTCCTGTAAAGCACTTTGAGCACATTACGTTGATATTGCGCTATCTAAAAAGCTCAAGTATTTTTGTTTTCTTTTAAAGATATCTCCTCTCTATCTCTCTCTCTCTCTCTCTCTCTCTTTCTCTCTCTCTCTCTCTCTCTCTTTCTCTCTCTCTCTCTCTCTCTCTCTCTTTCTTTCTCTCTCTCTCTCTCTCTCTCTCTCTCTCTCTCTCTCTCTCTCTCTCTCTCTCTCTCTCTTTCTCTCTCGCTCTCTCTCTTTTGCTCATGTGCACACGCGCATGCACACACACACACACACACGTTTGGGTGTGAACAACAGGGCTTACAAGCTTCAGAATAATAGCTTGATTTTGTTCTTTGTTTTTTTCTTACTAGGGTTTGAAGAGTCATGCGGTCACAATGTTTGAGGTTGGAAAATTGAGTGACGAATCTATGGACAGTTTTCTTAGTGAGCTGGAAAAGGTAAAGATTTCACAGATAAATAGAATTTAGATATTTATTTAAAATGATTACATAATGCTGTCCTCATGGATGTCTCAAATGGTAAACGAACATTATTAATATTAATATTACTCTGACACAAACTGGATTTTTAGAATAATTCCTTGTTATTATTTTCACTTCAAATCTTTTGTTACAAACAGTATTGCTCAACTATCCTAAGATTTGCATCATAGGAAAACTATATCTTTTTATCAATCATACGAAAATGTACATGAATTATAACTGGATTTTATTTCTATTGTTATATTTAGTTTGATAAAGAGTCATAACACTTTTTCAATAGAAGCATTTAACAATTAAAACAATCTGTCCCAATTAATTTAGGTTGGCTCTGATGCTGAAGGAGAAGCCCGTCGTTATTTTGACCATGCACTCACTCTACGAGATACAGTTCGTTTTCTCCGCTACAACAGAGAGTTGGCAGAGGATGGTGATTGTGGCCAAGGTGTAGACTTGCTACGATGTGAAAGTCTCTTAGGATTAGACCCAGAGACTAGGTCTAGAGTTTTGAATAAAAACTACAGGTACGATAAAAATGATTTGAAGTAGAATCTGATTTGAGAGTATTTTTTAAGAGGGTGAGTATTATCTGTTTCATGGCCTAGACACTGTTAATGATCATGAATCACTGAATCCTTTCAACTTACTTTTTTGTTGATGTTATCATGACACAAAGGTGTTATTTGTAAGTCAAATACCTGAAATGCAGCACTTTTCATTAGATTGCCAATGCATTGTATGCAGCATCCAGTATACAATAATGAACCAAACTTACCAAATTAAGACACATAAGCTGAGCCAAGAGACAAAAGAGCCATTTTTTTTACACACTTAAAACATTTTTAAAATTTCACAATACGTAGTTTTTTCTTAAATTTTACTTTCAAAGAATTTTTATAATACAAGAGAACTTCAATTGCACATTTTTATGTATTTTTCACACATCACAAAACATTTCTATAATTTCTACCCGTTTTATGTGTGTTTCCAGTTTGTTGGTCTCTATGGCACCCTTGAGTAAAGAGATAAGGCCAGTGTCCAGTTGTGTGCCCCATCATATAGGTCCAGCAATTCCAGAGGTAATGATTTCCAACTTGCACTTTTCTTTATTTACTCATGAATGAATATTTAATCATTTTAATTTCTAAATCAAAAGGTTAACGTTGTGTGTTTGTCATCAATTATTTATGGCAATTATAAGAATACTGACTTTAGTCAGTGTTGTCTGGAGTCATTACCCTAACTGTATTTCGGTCTCCTCAGGTAAGCTCAGTGTGGTTCAAACTGTTCGTAAACCACCTTACTTGCTGTGGTCCCCCATCCCTCCTGCTGATGAAGGGGACAAAGTTGCGCCGACTACCTCCTGTATTTAAGGTAAATCTGAAATTATTCATTATGTAGAGCTATGAAAGGCTCATAGAGCCACAATTTATCAAAGGCTATAAAGAATAATCTTACTTAAAACTGAAATTATTCTCATATCATCACACAACAATTTTGTAACAACCAGAGTAAAATTACCTCTGGGTTGATTAATGAAAACTGGTATTTGATGACTAGAATATACACATTTATTATATAATATTTAACTAATTTTTTTTGTATTAACATTTCATTGAAAGGTTACTTAGGCTATGCCTTGGCCGTAGCATGAACATAAAAAGAGACTAGTGAAAATTTATTTTTTCTTACCCTTAAAATACTCATAGTACATCGTTCATGCTATAGCTAAAAACTCATAAGAAATTTGGAATTCAATTCACACTTCAGTTTAGCATATTCAGAGGGATTGTTTGAGATTGAAATTTTGGTTTAGGGTTAGAGTGTTTCTAATGATTGCTGTTGACATCATATCCCTGTTTGTGATTGTTTTATAATTATTTTTTTTCCAGTCAGAGAGATGAAAAGTTCTCACCTGCATTCTCTAACAAATTATAAGCATTTGTTTTTTATACATATTTGTTTGTGAGTTGGTTACAAATGATAGTTACTTTTTTGCATATCAGAACTAATGATCAGTTCTCTGAGTAACATAATTTAAATAGGTCAAGTTTTGATTCTGAGTGTTAGCACGAACATGAGTATTATTCATATGATGTCTTGCGGAATTTTAAATAAAATCAACCCTAAAATATTTTTTAAAATGAAATACTGGATTTTCAAAACCTATTGTTACAAACCAAACAAAAAAAAAAAAGACGTTAATCACTAACATGCAATGGCTCTTTTCATTTTATACAAAATCTTAGTACTCAAAATAAGTAATTGTCAAATCAAATTTATAATGTTGTTTTCTCTATGATCATTCCAGCTATACGATCGTCTTCTAGTCACAACATGGGGTCATGACCCTGGTGTTATCGCATCTTCAAACATTCTCCTCACTCTCAATGATGCTCTGTCTCATTCTGCTGTTTTTGTTCAAGTACGTATTAGTGGTGGTTCTAGACATGATTTTTAAAAAAAAATTTATTGGGGGGGGGTGGGGGGGGGGTGATTCTTGATTTTATTGCATTAATCTTATGCTTATTTCATTAAGAAATATGCATTTCTTCTTCTTCTTCTTTTTCTTCTTCTTCTTCTTCTTCTTCTTCTTCTTCTTCTTCTTCTTCTTCTTCTTCTTCTTCTTCTTCTTCTTCTTCTTCTTCTTCTTCTTCTTCTTCTTCTTCTTCTTCTCCTTCTTTCCTTTTCTTCTTCTCTTCTTCTTCTTCCTCTTCTTCTTTTCTTCTTTTTTTTCTTCTCATCGTATTATTATTATATTATTATTATTATTATTATTATTATTATTATTATATTATTATTATTATTATTATTATTATTATTATTATTATTATTGTTGTTGTTGTTGGCACTATTTTCATTTCCATTATCATCATCATCATCATAATCATCATCATTATTATTATTAATTTATAATTTTTATTATTATTATTTATTATTATTATTATTATTATTATTATTATTATTATTATTATTTATTATTATTATTGTTATCGGTGTTGTTGTTATAATACTGCCGTTGTGAACCCAACAACAGAAATTTGATGGTGCTCTTGCTACTTTTAGTTCTACAGGAAATCAATGTATGGATTAAAATCCCATATGTTAACTATCACAAAAGAATTAATATTTAACATTTGTATTTCACTGTTTCGTTTTGTTTGGCTTTTTTTTTTTCTCAGGGCCATGGTATTCGTGCTGAGGGAATGACTGTACACATTCCTTTCCCTTTTGAGAAGCCTTCAGGTAAAATGACAAAAATTGATTAATAAGTCTTAGCATTTAATAACCCATTATGGATATATGTGTTCATTTGATGTTGTACTATGTTAAATGATTTAGTTAAATATTTTGAAAAAGTATTCCAGTACTCCTGTAGTTGCATTCTTTATATTGAATGGGGATTTCGTTTTATAAGCTACACAGCGGAACATGACACAAATATGACCAATAATTTGTCAATACGTTTCTCATAATGGAATATGATTTGAAATATTATGATGATGATGATAATAATAATAATAATAATAACAATAATGAAGAGGATGATGATATTGTGATGAAATATGCTGTAAAGGTTCATAAAATGATATATGGATAGAAATTGAATCTATGCCCTGTCAGGGCAATTGACTTATAGCTTATCTTGAAAGAATATCCTTCTCATCAGTAGTAAGATTTTGAGAGGGCATTTACCTAAAAGCTTTGAATTCACCTCCCTCTCCCAGGTCCATTCACAGAAGGTTTTTATCAGTGCCATCCCGCCATCCTAAAGCTCCAGGAAACTCTGGACATGAGTCATACATGTGGATACGTTACTTTACTCAACCCTCACAGGTAAGCAAAGGAATTGTTGCATTTTACCGGTTCATTCATGCAATTGAAAGCTAAAGATCTGAAAAGGTGTGTACAATGCCAAAATGAAAAAAAAAAAAATCCCAAAAAATCTGCCTGCCGCCACTGGAGATAGATTCTCAGACTTCCTTATTAGTAATCAGGAGGTTGAATAAAAATAAGAAAATCCCAAAACATCCACCTGCCTCAACTGGAGATAGATTCTCAGACCTCCTTATTAGTAATCAGGAGGTTGAACAAAAAAAAACCCATCCCAAAACATCTACCTGCCTCGACTGGAGATAGATTCTCAGACCTCCTTATTAGTAATCAGGAGGTTGAACAAAAAAAAAACCATCCCAAAACATCCACCTGCCTCGACTGGAGATAGATTCTCAGACCTCCTTATTAGTAATCAGGAGGTTGAACAAAAAAAAAACCATCCCAAAACATCCACCTGCCTCGACTGGAGATAGATTCTCAGACCTCCTTATTAGTAATCAGGAGGTTGAACAAAAAAAAAAAACCATCCCAAAACATCCACCTGCCTCGACTGGAGATAGATTCTCAGACCTCCTTATTAGTAATCAGGAGGTTGAACAAAAAAAAAACATCCCAAAACATCCACCTGCCTCGACTGGAGATAGATTCTCAGACCTCCTTATTAGTAATCAGGAGGTTGAATCTCCAGTCGAGGCATGCTGATTTTTTTCTGATGTTTTTTTTCTTGTATTTTCCTTTCTGCCTTGTCTGGCACCTTCTCATAAATACCTTTTTATATCTTTAACTGACACAAGTGCCTGCTCTCTATTTTGTGGAATAGATAGGTAGAAGTGTACTTTTATGAATTATTAAGCAACTTATGAAAAGACTGCCTGTCTCAGTTTTCATTCAATATAAATGATAATCTGCTCCAGTGCATGCTCCCGATTTGACTGCA
>NC_088360.1:35206308-35248808 GCF_034508935.2 Berghia stephanieae
CCCCAGACTCTATGAAGGAGGAGGACTGGCTTTTGCTTGATCTGTGCTTTGGGTTGCCACTCTTTAATACGTCACTCAACAAGGACGTCTGCTCCAAGATCAGCAATCTTGGGCTCTTCAAACATGAAAGGTGAGTAACAAAGTTTTACCTTTGAATGATTGAGGATAAGCATCTGAAGGTTCGTATTGAAATCTGCATTTTTATTCCATATTTTATCCCATGAGTCATATAAAAGTTCTTACCAAAGATATAAATAATTTATGCTGCTAAATTATGACTTGGAATAACTAATCTGACCAAACAATCATCAACTGTTTTAAAAGTTTGATTTATATTTTTCAAAGCATGTCTTATGGTTTAAATGGTTTTGTGTTTTTTGGACTCCCAAATGTCTCCTGCTTTTCTCCTTCCAGTCTCCAAAATGTAGTCCAGTCAAGTCGTACCCTCTCCCTCCAACTACTGGAGTTTATTGTTGGATGGCAGGTATGCAGAGACTTAAATACTCATCATGAATCATTGGCCACCATTTCAGCAAATATTTTCATCACATATTCAAATAGTTGCAAATCATTTAGCTTGTAATATTGTTACTGAGGCTGTATTCTTCCATGGAAGGAAGTAGTTTTTGCAGATTTTATGTGCCAGTCCGTACAGGCGTTTGCTGAATATAATCTTCCCATTGCCTTCTTGGTATCTCTTTTGATCTATTTCCTGTCCACAGTTGTCATCGATTACTTATTATTAGTATTTATTATATTTTTAAAATCATAAATCACCATCAAGTTCTCAATCTCATATCCCAAACTATTGTGGAACTGGCAGTGTAAAGGAAAAGCAACATTTTAAAATTATTATTACTGTATTCCAGGTCCCTACAATAGTGAATGACGTAGATTCTAATGGCGTTCCCCACCACAGAGATGAGCACTGTTCTATCTTTCCCTCCCAGAACATTTTATTTGATGGTCATTCTGTGCAAGTTTGGAAGAATCACTGAGTGCAACGACTTGAATCAAGGACTATATGAAACAGATTATATTTCCATTATATTAACTCACTAGTAGAAATAAGCTAGCTTCAAGATGCCATGCTTTTAAGCTTTTGTGATATTACCAGCGTATTTTTCATTTGGACAGAGGTGGTGGAGAAAAAGACTATTGGTGTTAGTGTCATGAAAAATCTGAAATTTTCAACTCAGGTAGGGCATTTTTAAATTGAAAACTGCTTGTAAATTTCCTCCCCCTCTTGTATTATATTTCAAAGCAAATTGATAGTCTCTTCACAAAATGATGTCACTCAATACAGTTAACTTGGGATAAGTCGATGCCCAAGAAAAAAAAACGACTCTATAATCGACTCAAAAAATGACTTTGTATATTCTTGGCTTTGATTAACTAGCCTTATAGGGATGAGAAGGGTAAAATAATGCAAGGTCAATGATCTCTTAAGGTACGGTACACTTTTCAAAGTCAACGACTTGTCATGTAGTAGGTGTGTACTGCATGCAGATGATAAACAATAGTACTACACTATAGACTTGGGGTTTTTTGTTGTTTGTTTTTGTTTTTGTTTTTCCTTACTGCTTATATAAGAATGAAAAGAGAGAGAAAAAAAGTTAACTATTTCTTGTTATATTTCTTTTGTAATACTTGGTCCATTCTACTATTAAGGTGTTTGTATTTTATTTTTTTTAAATTTTTGTTTTTTTTTGTCTTTGCAAAAACAATCAGTTTAAGCTAATCGTTTGTATGTGTTCTAATCAATGAAAAAAAAACTTGCCAGTAGCTTTTTCATTCAAGGAAAATTCATGTTTGTTTGCGAGTTTGAGTGATGATAGCATCGACTTAATCAACATGGACTTATGTGGAGTATATTTTATTTTTTTTGCTAGTAATATATAGGAAGAAGGGGGAGGGACCTAGAAAAAGGTCAACTTTTTTAAAAATTGACGTAAGCGACATCAACATTTCCGTAGATAACTTGTACACAATGTCCACGTATACCAGGATTTGACTTGATGAAATTCTTAGTGCAGAATTTTCAACTATTGTTACAGTTTATCAGGGATCGTTGTCACCTATTGCTCGACATTTTAAATATCATTCCTACAAAGAATTCAAAATTAGTGAAAGAAGTTAGCAATGAAAAACATTATTAGATTAAATCCCCATTGGGTCCAAGCTAAAATAATCATGATCATGAATATGAAATACCCAAAGCTAGAAAACAGAATTAGAATTGAAGTGCTTCAGAAAATAAAACATGCAATGTTACTTGATTATATTCTTCTTGTTTGTTTAATTTTCTTTGTATTATGTTTTTTTTGTTTTTGTCTTTCTTTTAAACATTTTTTTTTTGTGAGGAGGTAGAAAATTGTGTTTTTGTTTTGTTGTTTTTCACACACACACACACACACACACACACACACACACATATATATATATATAATATATATATATATATATATATATATATATATATATATATATATATATATATATATATATATATATATATATATAGATATATATATATATATATATATATATATATATATATATCTTTTTTGTTTGTTTGTTACACCGCTGTTAAATTTTGTTCCAGTTATACTTCAAGCATTTTATGATAGAAATTAGCTTTGTAGCTCAATTGTCAGCTTTAAAATCATTTGTTTTTCTTGTACAGAATTATCAATTCAATCAATACATTCTACTGTTTTGTAATTAATCTAGTTCAAGTGAAGCAAAACATCTTAAATTTTAAAATTATGATCATGGATTAAAGTATTTTGCCTCATGTGTTATTCAATTTGCCATAGATGATTGTTTATCTTAAGATAAATTGTGAAAAGAAGATTGAATTTATGTTTTAACATTGGGGAGACATCGTCTCATGTACTTTTCCATCTCAAATCATCAGACAAAAGTAACAGAATTCTTCAAAATTTATAATATCTGTTTCAAGATCTTGTTAATGTTTTGTTTTTTTATAAACAAAAATGTTCAACCTAGGACAATGGCATGGCATTTCTAATGAGGAGTTATATGATTATTCTTAAGATTATTATTATTATTATTATTATTATTATTATTATTATTATTATTATTATTATTATTATTATTATTATTATTATTATTATTATTATTTTTATCATTATTATTATTATTATTATTATTATTATTATTATTATTATTATTATTATTATTATTATTGTTATTATTATTGTTATTATTACTACTATTATTATTGATATTGTCATCATTATTATTGTCGTTATTATTATTATTATATTATTATTATTATTATTATTATTATTATTATTATTATTATTATTATTGTTATTATTATTGTTATTATTACTACTATTATTATTGATATTGTCATCATTATTAGTGTCGTTATTATTATTATTATTATTATTATTATTATTATTATTATTATTATTATTATTATTATTATTATTATTATTATTATTATTATTATTATCACTGTCATCTTCATGATAAACAATAATAATTATTATAATAATAATAATAATGAAAATAATAATTGGATAGGAAAATACATTCTCCCCCTTTTCACAATTTTGTTTGACAAAATATCGGGTTGTGCAT
Organism: Berghia stephanieae; assembly: GCF_034508935.2. Taxonomy (NCBI): domain Eukaryota; kingdom Metazoa; phylum Mollusca; class Gastropoda; order Nudibranchia; family Aeolidiidae; genus Berghia; species Berghia stephanieae. The sequence continues at coordinate 35,209,924 of NC_088360.1, forward strand.
TAAAAAAATCTCTTACCATGTACATTGCTTATTTTCTCATTCTCTATTGTAAATGTATAGTCATTCGACGTTTTTTACCATTTTATGAAATATGATTTATTGAAACGATTGTTGATGTGATTACCTATTTAAATATGGTTGATGAGTCATACTTCCTGCATAGGATTTGGAATTTCAATCACTCTTTGGTTATCTAAAGATTTCGAGTCATTGACAGTCTTGATCTTTTTAGCATTTTTGTTTTAAAAGATTTTGTTGTTTTGTTTTTATTTTTTTTGTCAGGTTTTTTGGGTTTTTTTGGGCATTTTGTTTGTTTTTGTTGTTTTTTATTTGGGGGGGGGGGGGGTTCTTTCCTTTTTCTTTTTGTTGAACAAAAAGAAAAAGGAAAGATTAATTACCCCCAAAAATTAATGATTGACCTGTTGTGGTCAGCAGACTTAAAATCTAAGACACGAAAGGCAATTCCTATTTAACTCATGTGATGTGATATAACTGTTTTGTATTGTTTCTCCAACTTATTTATCTAGGAATAATCAATGGTCACAAACATTGACAACATGTGATTTCTATCCGCCTTATATCTAGCATTTCCTTCATACTCCCACAAATGTGAGACAAGTATCAAAGGTACGGATCTTAATATAAAATACACATAAGATTGTTGCACGCATCACAGCTCCATCTGTGGTTTGAGACTGACCATTTTTGAAGAATATGTTACTAGAATACAATGATATATTGCTGGGATTGAGTAAAATGGCGACATAACAAGAATCATGCAGAAGAACCAAAATACTGATGGGAAACCAATGGTAAATATGAAGCTACAAGTCAATGTTAATTACGAATATGTGGATGTTATTCAGAGGCCTCCAATGAGAATGATGGCTTTTTAGTCTGAACAAAAAAGAACATACTAGCTTCATAAAGAAAGAAAAAGTAAAACCAGACTGTTTTAGGAATTTTACATGAATTACTTTTTTTTTTTTTTAAAATTTTGGTGGACGAATGTAGGGTTTTGAATCCAAAACTTTCCGTGTTTAGTATTTTTTTTTTTTTTAACATATTCATTTATGATGCTGTATAAAATATAATTTTGTTACTTATGTTATACAGCAAAAAAAAAAAAGAACGATGAGCTTGTTACAATGTTGATATCAACGTTGGCATTATATATCACGTCTTCACTGTATATTTTTAATGGACAATAGGGATTATGCAATTCGGTCATGTATAAGAGTCAATATTTAGATAATAAGAATGAGATTGTTTTCCAATTTAAAGCAAACAATTATGAACCAAGTGTATGTAGGTGGCAGTGAAAAGGAAGTAGAATGGTAAGGCAGGTGTATTCTAGGGTGCCTTGCATTCATTAATACCATAACCAGTATTCAGTTCTTCTCCCTGAAAGTCATCGGCTGAACTTGTGTGTCAAGACATGAATATAGAGATTGAAATACGTGAAGTGGATTTTTTGTTATCAAACCAATTCAATATAATATGAAATAGAATAAGGAATGATGTCCATTTTACCTGTTTCATTTCTCTTTCGTTACTTGCAGTCCAGCTTTGGTGTAATTCATTGAAAACAAGTTCATTTTGATAGTATTGAATACAGCATTTATTTGTTTATATCAAGTGAAGTCAAAATGTCAGATAATATTATATTATGGACTGCATGGTAACAAGTCATTATTTCCATTCCTTTTTTTTTTACGATTTAACAGTTGAAGGCAAGGAAAAATTTTACTCAATAACTTCAAATCTTTCAGTGTTTTTCCAAGAGAGCAGTAACAGCTTCTTGGAAGTGTGCGTCGCAACACTGTTACTGCTCCCTTACTGAAAACATTTATGTCATCAGTCAAAACCAGATGAGAACAAGTATTGTTTGAGAGAAATGTGGACTCGCTCTAAAAGGATAAAATACTTCTCAAGTCACATACTTTTTTGTCTATTTTTTTTCTTTCTCGTTTGTAATAGATCATGTAAAATGATGTACATATTATGAACACAATGGTGATCAATTAAAATTGGATTTTCTGGATTCATGCATGACATTGTTATTTTTTTTTTTTACTTCTTGAACTGTACCACTCTAATATTTTTGTTGTTATTCCATGAATGATGATAAGATAAAAAATCTTTTATCAAAAAAAAAAAAAAAAAAGAGAAGACGTTTGAAAATTAACAATAAAATAAAATTGAAAAAGTGTTCACATGTCTGGAAATCATTTGGTTTAGTGATAGGATGTTTGCCTACCTAAATGTTCCCCTTTAATCTCTCATCAGTTCAATTATGTGAACATACAGCTTTAAAGATTAACATTTTAAATATTTTATTTCCCTCCTGTTGTCAACAAACATTGCTTTTCACTTTCACTCCTATGTTTATGATATCATGCTGGGTTATCTAATAAGACCAAGACTATGGACCATACTGTAATATGGACCATATAGACGTTTATTGTACATTTATGTATTTTGATTTTATTTCAAATTCTGAAAAGTGAATTTCGTGAAATTAGTCATTATATGATAACACTTGACCTTGGATTTTTCGGGTTTGAATGATATAACAGACCTCCAATTCAATGTGGAAAATGTAAAATATATGTTTGTGTATGTATGTCTTCATTTGTTTATGTATGTATGGGTGTGTGAATGTATGTATGTATGTATGTATGTATGTATGTATATATGTGTGTGTATATGCATGTTTGTTTGTTTTGTTTTTTTTTCTTCTAGTAACATAACCTTGCTTTCAAAAATTCATTCCTCAGTCCCTCTAATCTTGTATCAAGGTCTGGGGTATGTCATGTGTGTATGTCTGTGTGTCTGTTTTTGTGCATGTTCTCCTACACGCGCATGGAAACTCATACTGCTGTTGCCGATCCCTATTGTGCCTGTTTCTGATAAGTTTTATCGAACGATATGAATCCTGTGATACTACAGTGCAACCCAAAACTGATGGTCAGTCTGAGCATTTGCAGAAAGTGTGGAGAAAGAAAAAAATTATATATATATATATATATATATATATATATATATATATATATATATATATATATATATATATATATATATATATATATATATATATATATGTTATATATATATATATATATATAATTTTTTTAAATTCAATGAAAAGAAATTTCCAGCTTTTTTCATGTCTTTTGTTGGATCCCATTTCGTTGTATCCGGGTTGCACTGCAATGCCAGAGTATTTCCCTATTTCTGCTACCCCATTAACCATGGGGTTAAAGTAGTAATGTTTTGTTTATTTCATATTGGTACCAAAATAAACAACCATTGTCACAATGATTAGAATGAGATACAAATATTCAGAAAGAACGATAAAGAAAAAGCAAAGCTCGAGGCAGGCTGATTATTCGGAGATGATTTTTTCTTGTATTTTATTTTTCTGCTTTGTCTGGCACAGTTTCATTCACATTTTTTCAGATTCTTATCTTGCACCAGTGCCTGCTTCCTAATTTATGAGGAAATAATTGTAGGGAGAAAAATTAGAGGAAGACAAAGAATGACATAATATGATAGAAATCTCAATAAATGGATAATCAGGAGGGATGGGAGATGTGGAGTTTTTGATGTGGGCTGATGAGAAAAACGATTTGAAAGACATGATGGCTTATGTCTGGGACAGGCCTGGCCCTGCCTAGGTTGATTGAACAATGGGGTCAAAATAAATTGAAATTTTTATTCCCGTACATCAAATGACAAGAAAAATGTCTGGCTTTCATCAATATTACTTGGTATAGATAACCTGGAACAGGGATATATAATCTGAGAAAATTGAAGGGCCAGACCTTTACATTAGATTAGATGTCACAGAATGGGAAAAGTCCTGAATAGTAGTTGCGTTTGGGAGGAAGGGCGATGTTCATGGGGCAAGGAAATGTCTTTTTTATAAGATGCCCAGGAAGTCTAATTGCTTCCAAATTTGGGTTACCGTTCAGCATTTATTGAGGCATCAGAATAGCTGACAAATTTTGCAATCAATTTGGCGTTTTTTATTCCCTTACAGCATTGGTTATTTTTTCCCTGTCTATCTACCCACCCCTCTATGTACTCAGTGTGAGTCCAATGCTTTTATCCACTTGCCCTACTCGTCCATTGAAGGAAATTGGACTCCTGTATTTTGCATTCCCTATTATAAAATTTCAATCAAGAGGATGACGATGTAATGATATCTATCACTATCACGCTTGATTTTAGAAGTAAGAAATAATGTACATCCTTTATCGATGTTTTCTCAGAAAAACAAGCGTTCATATATTTTGATCATGCTGTGAAGAATATAGGGCGAAGGATGGTTAATGACATTATGCTTCCTCCAATTCCTAAATTTTTATTTACATATTGTTCCCTATTTCTCCATTATCGATATTTGTCTAATACTTGCATTCATCAACTTTCCATAGGAATTCATTAATATGTATAGGTGTATGGATGTTAGGATGTCAAGGGGTCAAAGCAATTCTCTCATCAAGCTAAAAATGTATAACTTAGATAATAATCCACTCTCTCATGAAGGGCCGACATTGAAATGAACGAGTCGTGAATAAAAGTTTTAGATAGTCAAACAAAAACAAACAAAAAACCCTGTCAACTGTTGTATATTTTTATAAATGAAATAAGTTGTCATAGGGTGAATGTACATAATTTTGATATATCGTCATTGTACAATTTGTAATGATCATCATTCATAGTCTTATTGAGTTATTTATGTATAAAGTTAACACTCCCTTTGTAAAGCATTGTTATAAATTATATTTCTTCATGTTTCAGCTGTTTTGTTTTTTTTTTGTTGTTGTTTTGTTTTCTTTCCTTTTTTAAGTAGTCAGTTCTTTCCAGAATTCTTAAAGAATGTAATCTTTAGGAAGAGAACAATAATTTTATATTTGTTGTACCAAAAACGTTCTTTCTCTTACAATTCATCGCATCGATATCACCTTCTATGGGTACTTTATAGTTTGAAAGGGAGCGGTTATAAGAACATTAAAATCTACAAGTTTGGTACAATTAAAGGTTTATTTTTTCAACTTTAAGATGTCATTTTAACAGTTTTATACAAGTGGGGAAATTAATTATTTAAAATGACTTCTTAGTTATAAGTGAAATTGACTTATTTTAAAATTTCATCTGCAACTTATCTGAGGTCTTATTGGGTTTTTTTTTCTTTTTTCTTTTGTCTTTATTTATTACAGTTTTAGTTTGTTTCAGTGATAAATAATAATTTCCCATTTAAGATTTGTTTTAAAAAATGCATGTCAATATTCATGACACCCCATATGTTAAGTGTCATTTCACATTTTTACTTAAAATTGAAAACAAGTATGAAGGCCTTCGAATGATATTATCATGAATTGTCTTCCCGGCTTGCATTTTCTTAATATGACTTTATATGACTGTTTGGATTATAATTTATGTGGTTGAGAAGATTTCTTGAGACTCTTGTAGTAAATAGTCGTAGAATCACATGAGAGTCATACTTTGACATTTAACACGATAGTTGACCATTATTTTATTTCAGAGATGAGGTTGGATCGGCTTATCTGTTTTTATTGGTGCAGATCTTGTGAGAAATGTAATAAATTGTAACAAACATCAACCATGGCTTACCTCATATAAAATACATAGGCCATTATTTCTTTGTGACATTAGTGACCTACAGCCACAGCATCATGGATCACACATTCTATAAATAGAGAAGGGGAATGCTAATAATATTGATAATGATAATGTATATGTAATAATTTTCATTAATTTAATTCATGGACGCATGTTTTCCGTTAATTCAATGTTGATGTATTACTATTACAGCGTTTGAAAGTTGCACTTAATGTGATGTGAAATGATAAACCAAAAGTCGGTTAGAAGTTGTACAAGTGGATGTGATATAGACGTTTATATCTACAAAATACGATTGTTGTTTAAATCTAACCTAAATTATATAAGAATGGAACAGTTTAATAAAAATGAGTCAATTTGGATAAATATTTCGAGTACAAACCAGAGGAGTTCACCCCGTGCAAATTGTTTTCGTTTTTAGTTACCTTTTTTCAGCATTCCTAACCTAGATTTAATACAATCTGATAGTATCGTCTGGGTCCTATCAAATCATTGTATATTGTATGTACTTGAGAGGAGAATATTCAAGATTTTCTGAGTGCTAGTGTGTTGTTTAAGTGTTTAAGCTTGTGCGTGATTAGCAATATTTTGGACCAGAATTGTAACTCCACAAATTTTGTTCTTTTATTTTGGTCGGATGCATTCACTTTTACTGATGTCTTCTAAAGCGCCATTTTAGTTTTTATGAGCCATGCTAACTTGATAAGTTGATTATGCTGGCGCCCAGCTCTCATTAAAGTTAAAACTTTGTCTTGCGTATTACTTTACAGGGGAGAGATGAGCCGGCCGCGCTGTGATCAAATCATCTTAGAAGCGATTTCAGGGTTTGAATGTAGAAGGAAATTACCTCAAAGTGTTATAGACGCAGTTAAACTCCTGAAGTATAAAAAAGCAAAAGTTTGGGATGGGGACCTGGCTTGGATATTTTATTTAAATAGTCAATAGAATAGACATTGCCGTGGAAAAGAACCCAAGATTGGCGATGACGGAATTCACTCTCACGTTTTGACCCTTGAACAAAGAGCAGCGCGTCTGCTCCACTGAATTATCACATTGGCATTCAACTGCAAGTGACAGTATAGACTTTTTTTTTAAATATTAAAATAAAATGGTATATTTGTCTTAGGGATTCGAGTAAGTGATTGAAAGTGAGCAAGCCAAACCTGTGTAAATAATGCAGTGGCCATAGCATGAAACTTTCTAAACTCTCCGAACGCTAGTTGTGCTAGTTGTTCAAGCTGGCCAAATTCAATATGGCGATGTACTTTGAAGTATCAGTCAATACTTACGACTGCAGTTCATACTGAATTATGTTGTATGTTTTTTCTCTTGACCAAAATAATGTCCAAGATTTGAGCGAGTTTTAATTCACTGGGTAATCACCTGTTGTACCCTCTACCCTTCTAAACTAGTTCTATTGTCTTATTTCGTTGGGTTTTTTGTTGGCAAGCCCTGAATATGTGATCATTTTCCCCCCTTGACTTTGGCTGATATCCACTGCCGAGAGGGAATCGAAAACAGGTGAACGTTTCAATATAAAATTATGTATTTATAAGATCATTAATATTGTCAATGATTGAGATACAATGTTAAAACAAGAGTATTTCATTTGGCGATGATTCTCTTCCTGTGTCTGATTGAGTCTTTTGTAGGGTTTCAGGCTACTCGCACATATTTGCTGCTCTCGAGCCCTGCTTCATTTTAAAGTAGCTCCTTTTGTCTAGGTCTATTCAAGACGTTTGTAAACGCGGAATAAAGTTCTACAGAAATAACTATGATAAATGTTTTATAATGACGAATGATCCAATGTGCATTGTTGTGGTATGATACAAGATTACTGATTGGGTTCCGGTTATCTCGCCTTTTGAGACAGATTTTTAAAATCTTCAGATGTCATTGTGCCCTTTTCGTCGGGAATCTCCGTCGAAATTCTAGCCCCGTTTCATAGGCGTCATCCAGATTTGCTTGAATCTGCCTTTGCCAATGCAGTGTTTGCGTTTCATCATTCCTAAAGTACTGTTTGTCTAGAAGGACTGAGCAGAGCACCTGAGCCCAATCAGTATTCTACCATTATTTTAAGATTATACAGCAAGGTACAATCTTTCAATAAATGTCTCGATTGATGTTTGGCTTTGATTTGCTTTTTTACAATGCAGACCTTTACACACACATACATATATATATATACATACATACATACATACATATTATACATACATATATACATACATACATACATACATACATACATACATACATACATACATACATACATACATACATACATACATACAATACATACATACATACAATACATACATACATACAAATACATACATACATACATATACATACATACATACATACATACATACATACATACATACATACATACATACATACATACATGCACACATACATACACATGCATACATACATACATACATACAAACACATACATGTGAGCTTTTATATAGCGCAAATTCATTACGTGTACTTTAAACTCTCTACAAAGGGTCCCAAGTTCACAGCAATTCTGACGTAGGACGAGACATAGCGTCTGTAAAGCACTAAAATTTTATTCATGAGCATGGTGACATAATGCGAGTAAAGTGTATTTTTCAAGGATTCAACCTTGCAAAACTGGGATCTACAGGTCACAAGCGGAGTGCTATACCTCTTGACATTAAAAACACTCTCGCGCACTCACTATTTCTCTCTCTCTCTCTCTCTCTCTCTCTCTCTCTCTCTCTCTCTCTCTCTCTCTCTCTCTCTTTCTTTCTTTCTCTCTTTCTCTTCTCTCTTTCTCTCTCTCGCCCCCCCCCTCTCTCTCTCTCTCTCTCTCTCTCTCTCTCTCTCTCTCTCTCTCTCTCTCTCTCTCTCCCCTCTCTTCCTCTCTCTCACTCACTCACACACACTGACATACACCATCAATACCAAGCGGCGGGTGGAATTCACTGGGGAAGGGAAACGACGACCAATACCCACTTTATACATGGGTTGGGGGTGGCATGATCGAGGGAATGTTGACCTCCCTAATGGGTTCTACCAGCTTTCTACTTCGGTCGACGACGTCATTGAGATTTCTTCCCCACACCTATATCACTTTTCTTTCCTTCCTTGTCCTGGAATGAGATTATTCGCTGGAATACCGCCTGATGACTTTCTGAAACCGAAAGGGAACTGGTCGGATGGGCTTTTATTTTTCTGAGAGATGTTTTTTTTTTTTTTTCTTTTAAAAATAATTTTGAGCATTTCAGTATCTCTTTTGGCGGAGGTCTGGGCATGACTTCACGACTGTTTGATACTAGCCACAAGGATAGATACTGAATCCATGTTGATTCCATGTTTAAACTGACCTCCTGCTTTACTTGTTTACAAATTTGGTATCTGTACGCTAAATGTCTTTGACTATCCCATATTGGCCCTTTTCTTTGCGCTGAACTGACATATACAAGTCGCAAGTGCATGAAAACCCCAAGGGAGGTACTTACTGTGTCTTCTATAGCCCTGTATCTGTTTTCGAACTTGATTTCTGTCTTTGTTTTGGAAAAAGATTACTTGGTTTTGGCCTGGCCCTGGCTGAGAGGGAAACCGTCAAATGTATAGTTAGTTTTGGGAGATATTTTTTTCCTTGTAAACCATCTCTCTGTTGTGCACCGTATTATGTTTTGCTTACATATTTTATATGATTTGTAAACATTTGAGTGAGTTCCTCTTAGTGGGGACCTGTGCTTGGGTCTAGATGAGATTTTTAGTGATCTCAAATTAAGTACTTTGATAGTGGGCTCTTGGAATATACATCTGTTTCCTATTTGAACCAATTCCCCTTTATCTTCTCTTTTCTTAGGTGCTTTATTTGTAATTCTAGAACTTTTTACTATCCCATTTTCTTCCTTTTTACTGGCGCTGATATAACCTTAATGTGTTGCACGCGCCGTAAAACCCTTAAAAAGAAACAAAACATTAATGTGTCTATCTATCCCATTTTAGCTGTTTCCTCTGCCATGTTGCTTTATGTCTTTGTCTTGAAATGATATCAAGTACTTGTTTTTATTCTTGGCTGAAAGTGTAAGTAAAACTAAGTATAGTATTATTTTCAGGAGATGATTTTTATTCCTTGTTTAACATTTCTCTGTTACGCATTGCTGTGGGGTTTGTTATTATTTTGTTTGTTTGTTGTTGTTGTTGTTTTGAATCTAATGCTTTAAAAGTATTTCGGCGTATTCCTCTTATTAGGAACATGTGATTGTATCTGAATGGGACTTTTAGTGACCTCAAAATAAGCACATTGATATATTGCTCCTGGAATCTATTTCTGTTTCCTATTTGATCGGCTCCGCTGTCTTACTTTTTCTCTGGTACTTTTAACTGCATATCTAGAATATTTTTACTATCCCATTTTCCTTTACATCGGCGCTGAATTGACTAATAAAAGTGTCGCAAGCGCCGTTAAGCCATTAAAAACACAAACAGCCAAAAGGCATTGGTTGACTCATTTGCTGGGATAGAGACCATAAGACGGGATGGAACTTTAATTTGCGAGAGATAATAATATCATTCAGAATCACTAATATTATTCATCATTCCCTGTAAACCGTCTCTCCATTTGATCTTATTAATAGTAGAGTGATGCCGTTGTTCATTTATTTCTTGTGCATGTTAGGTTCCGGGAGGGGGGGGGGGGGGATTGACCATTTGAATTTACTCCTCTTGGCAGGATCCTCTGGTGGTGACTGGATGAGACTTTCAAATACCATTAAATCAAAGGGAAATAATGTTATCTTCTTCTTTTCTTATAAAAGTCAACCATTCTTTGTCTCTTGTAATCTTGTTAGGACAAAATTATCATCTGGTAACCATTACATCATCTTCCTTTTTACTTAAACTGAAATGATTTTTTAAGTGCCGCAGGTAACATAAATAAATGTAAAGTAACTGAAGCCAAACAAACGAGAAAACAAATCCGCTGTCCTTTTCAAATCCCACAGGGTGTCCCAGAAGTCACACATTATTCAGAATTGTAGTTACTGTTTTACTCTTTGGAGAGTTTCACCGTTGATCCTTAGACACAAATGGGCGATTCGAATACTGGGAATGGGTGTATAACCACATGGATTTTTTAAATATAATTCAGGTGATGAAGGAATTTTTCATTTAAAATTGGCGCACATTATGCGTTATTGACCAGCAGTAAAATCCACCTGAAATGAAGAGAGACATCATCAGAACAAGACAAAGATAATGCAACGAGCTGGAAGATGTGAGGAGGAAATAGTTTTCCCTTAACTTTTCATCATTTGTATTATTTCAGAAGAAATTTATTTAGAGTTTCTACAGGCCCTCTTGTTTGTCTACCTCGTGCGGCTATGTGGTCTAGTAATATTTGAACTTTTTTTCAAAATTGTGCTTTCATATAGAGCAATATCCACTAAACGTGCTCAAAGTGATTTACAAAGGGTTCCTGACCAACAGCAATACGTAACATAAAGAACGAGACATGATGCCTGTTAGGCTATAATATTTTTTTCCGACAGAGACAACTCTGATCCGAAAGCGAGTGTCATACCACAAGACCACATAGCCGCACAAGTAGTATGGAACTCGCCTCCGGATCGGCAGGTCCTGGATTCGAGTCCCGTTCTGAGCGGGGCATAGTTGAGTCCATGGAAAAGGCTCTTTCCTCTCACATTCTCTCAGCGTGCTCATGTGTAAAATAAGTTGTCTTGGTCGAAAAAAAATGTGTAATATTGTTTAGCGTCAAGTCCCGTCCTACACAGGTTAACCCTTTCCTTACCAGCCATTTCCAGAATTTTCCCCAAAATTTTACACCCATCCAACATAAAATAGTTTTTTTTTCTCACTCAAACAGAAAAGCAACAAATTCATTCTATGCATAGTATTGATCAGCAAAATGAACTCTATAACACAGTTCCATGTTTTAATAGCTATAATAAAATAGTTTTCTTTAAATTGTGTTATTTACAAAAGAAATCTGAATGATAAATGTGCTGGTTGGATCGTAACGAATGTGACGATTTTCCTTTGGTTGGAAAGGAAAGGGTTAAGTGTGGCTGTGGCTGGGGACCCCTTTTAAAACGCTTTGAACATTTTTAGTGGCTATTGCACTATATATATGCTCAAGATGTTCCTACAAATCAACGACAAAACTTACTTTTCAGCAAGATCGAGCTCCACCACACTTTGCTATTTGCGTGCGTAACCAACCTGAAACTGGGCTAGAGTTTTAGTGAAGCATTTGACAAAGAGCTCCCATGGAGTTACAACCCCGATCTATTAACTCTTAAAATCTGTCACTATCACCACTATTAATCATACCCATCATCATCATCATCATCATCATCATCATCATCATCATCATCATCATCATCATCATCATCATCATCATCATTATCATCATTATTATTTATTATTATTATTATTATTATTATTTTATTATTATTATTGTTATTATTATTATTATTATTATTATTAGTAGTAGTAGTAGTAGTAGTAGTAGTAGTAGTAGTAGTAGTATTGTTATTATTATTATTATCATCATCATCATCATCATCATCATCATCATCATCATCAACATCCCCATTATTATTATTATCATTATTATTATTATTATCATCATCATCATCATCATCATCATCATCATCATCATCATCATCATCATCATCATCATTATTATTATTATTATTATTATTATTATTATTATTATTATTATTATTATTATTATTATTATTATTATTATTATTTTATTATGATTATTATTATTATTATTATTATTATTATTATTAATTGTTATTGTTATTATTATTATCTTTATTATTGTTATCATTATCATCATCATCATTATTATTGTAATCATTACGAGAGAGAGAGAGAGAGAGAGAGAGAGAGAGAGAGAGAGAGAGAGAGAGAGAGAGAGAGAGAGAGAGAGAGAGAGAGAGAGAGATTTTAGTTCTTATCTTGAACTTGTTACCTATCCTAAAAACACAATACAGACATCTAAACTACATCCGAAATCTTACAATTTTCCCCCATTACGTTCCTTGCATACTACTCGAAGGTGCAAACATTAAAGTCCCCGGGGCCATTTTATTGGAAAATTCAACCTCAAATAAAATTCGTACATTTTGGCTGAGTTGATATAATAGAGGAACAATGAAACCAAGATGTATTTGTTGCTGTACTGTAAGTACTTAAGTGTAACAAGATGACGTGGAATCTACCGGATGGACGTCGCATGCCTTTGAGTTAAGTGGGAGCATAATATTATCTTGACTGTTGATGGCCCGGACTATTTCTTGATAACAAACGGGATGTTATAAGATAGCTTACGACGCATTTTATATTGTAAGATGATTTGTATTTAGATTGCTTGTATGAATGTGCTGGTCATCTCTCGGATTTATTATGTAAACATGTAAGTTGCCAGTTAAATAGATAAGCAAAATATTAATTGATATGAATAGTATTCTATCCATAATGATAATGTACTTAGCATTGTTATTTTAATTATATTTTTCTCCATTATGTTGAAATGAATTATTTATCTTCTTGATTCACTGAAATCGACGCGTACCTATTTGCAAGTCTGTTAATCAAAATTATTATGGGCTTATTATAGTAATGGAATTACTCTCAAACTAACATAAAATATTGTCCATTGCAACAATGTTTAATCAAGCCACATAATTGTGTTTGGTTTTGAGCTGCAAATGTGCAACTAGACTGCGATCCACAATTGGTGCCTTCCTTTTACTTTTAGGCTGGAGGCTGGCTTTTAACATATATTACCATCTTTCAAAACTCCATGTATATTCGTTGATATTGAGTCGAACAAGTTTGTACTCATTGTCAATCTCCTATCCATTGATCATGCGTATCGTTTGACGAAAGGATAAACGCTTAGACAATTCTAGGATATCACCTTAGAGTAATATGGGTTGTGGGAATTGAAAATGAATGTTAATATAATATATATATATATATGTGTGTGTGTGTGTGTGTGTGTGTATGTATGTATATATATAATTCCCAGCGCATCCCAAGCATGTTCAATTGGATTGAGATCAGGAGAATTGGCAGGCCATTCCAGGACATAGAAGGCTTTGTCCTGCAAGAAGTTCCTCGTTCGGGTTGCAGTGTAGGGCGTTGCGCTGCTGTGTTGAAAAATGGATATTTCCTCATGTTCTTGAAAAAAGGGCACGATCATAGTGTCTAATTCAATCAGCATACGAAAACGCACCCCAGAAGTGCACACTTCCACCACCATAATGGTTATATATATATATATATATATATATATATATATATATATATATATATATATATATATATATACATACATATATATATATATGTGTGTGTGTGTGTGTGTGTGTGTGTGTGTGTGTGTCATGTGTGTGTATCTGCCTCTTTATTTCTCACGTTCCTATCTTTCTCTCTTTTTTTCCCCTATTTATCTATATATCTGTCTGTCTAGCTCTTACATACTCCACTATTCATTTATATCATATCTATCTATTCATGTTTTACCCTCCCCCCCCCCATCCCCCCGCTCTCTCTCTCTCTCTCTCTCTCTCTCTCTTTCTCTCTCTCTCTCTGTCTCTTTCTATCTATCTATCTCTTTCTATCTATCTCTATTTTTCTCCCTCTCTATTTATCTCCTCCTCTCTATATATCTGTTCTATCACTCTTTCCTCTTCTCTCTCTCTCTCTCTCTCTCTCTCTCTCTCTCTCTCTCTCTCTCTCTCTCCATTCTTTCTCCATTCTCTCTTCGTGTTATTTGTGACTTATTCAGATTCATTCTTCATGTATCAAAGTTTTATCTACTTTATTTTTTAAATTCAGGAAGCCACATTGTACCGTATGGGTCAAGTGTTTTTGATCTGATAGTTTCTTTATTAAGGATGTTAAGTGAAATTCAACATTGATGTCGAATCATTTAACTGAATAAGAATTTAATGAGTTTAGAACCTTTCTAATTTTTGGGACTAAAGTAGTAAAACTGAATGGAATTTGTATTGGGTCATGCTGAAGTGTTGATTACAACAATACATAATACACCATCTTATATTCTGACGTAAATTGTTTCAAATTTCAAGTTATGAGGTTAAGATGCTTGTATAATCTCTTTTGGGTTATTGAACAATTTAATATTTACAATACCTGTGTCCTTTAAAGGTATCTCATTCTTCTCAGGACATTATAACTTCGTTGACATGTACCAAAAATGGGAGGCAACTCTTCAAAGCAGAAAATCACCTCGGCATCCCAGAGTCGTGGATCCAATACCACCGTCAGCACTATCACCACCATTAACACTATTGATACCAATGACGATGGAGGTGTCATACTTGGGGGTAAGAAACACAAACAGGACAAAAAGAAATCCAAGTCAAAGGACAAAGCAAAGCTGAAGAACACGGAGAAAAAGAAACGTGCCCGATGTAAAGATCACATGAGAATCAGTTTTGAGGAGAAAACAGTTTGCGGCGTTGCCGGCGGTGGTGGGAATTCGGGGGCATACCGGAAGAAGTCGGCCTGCCCTTCCTGTGATGCCAGAGACATGCTAATGGAGCAGATAAGGTCAAGGTCGGGATCACTCCGGTACAGTGATTTTAACAAGATCGTTCGTCAGTCCCGTATCTACGACCTTGACGAAAACCCTTCAGATATTCCTTTGGATGGAGTACTTGACGTGAGTATTACCTCATCTATCAATCTAGTCTATATACATAAATACGATAGTTAGCCTTTCTTAACTAAAAGCCGGATACTCCCGCACCCCCTCTTTTTTTCCAAATAAAACACACACAAAAAAAACAGAGATTGCCTGCATCGCTTCATAGTTTTGACTCTTCATACTGATGTCAGTGACTGATGGATGGCAAAAATTACCTTCAGACTTTCAGACTTCAGACCATGTTATGTCACGTGGTGTATATCTACAACATGACTTTTAAAAATTTAGTTCCTTGTCAGTTCTTGGATTGCACGCTAGTATTATCAAAAAGTACGTTCCTCCAGACCTAACAGATCCAGCGAGCTAATGACTCCCGGACTCAACAAGGAATCCAAAACTTGCATGTGAGCCGAGTGCTTTTCAATTAATTTGAGCTACCATGATTCCGATGGAGATCATTAAACATACTATGAAAAATAGAGAGAAAAATAAAGCAAGTGAATGTGACTCATATAGAAGGGGACAACCAAAAACAAACCAGGTGTCGGCCATCTCACCCCACCCCTCCCTCTCTGTTTCATCTTATATTTAAAATTATTTAGGTTTAAATTTTATTCCTCTCACTCTCTCTCTCTCTCTCTCTCTCTCTCTCTCTCTCTCGCTCTCTCTCTCTCTCTCTCTCTCTCTCTTTCTTTCTTTCTTTCTCTCTCTCTCTCTCTCTCTCTCTCTCTCTCTCTCTATATATATATATATATATATATATATATATATCTCTCTCTCTCTCTCTCTCTCTATATATATATATATATATATATATATATATATATATATATATATATATATGTATTTATGTATTCACTATCTCTCACTCCTTCCACTGCAAACACACACTCCCACACACAGACAGACAGACACACACACACACATATTTTGATCTTTCTTAGTCTTTCCCCTACTTTCTCCAACCCCCCCCCCCCCCCCCCCCCTTGTTTTCCCTACATCATTGTGTAAATGTAAAATATTTTGTTGTTATCTCTCTCTCTCTCTCTCTCTCTCTCTCTCTCTCTCTCTCTCTCTCTCTCTCTCTCTCTTTCTCTCTCTTGTCATTATCTGCGTGATTTGTGTGTAACCTGAGTAAGACCAAGGGTCGAAAAGGTCGTTTGTTTGTATAGTCGTCCCCTTCTATTATGAGTCACAGGCACTCCCTTTTTTCTCTCCTTTTTTGGGCTCATAATTTAGGTCCGTTTAGTTTCTATGTCACTCAGGTCTATGTTATTGTTGTTTTTTGGGGGTTTATTCTTTTTGCCATCCGCGTTTATGAATAATTCTCACTAAACTGTATTAACCTGACAGTAAACGATAATGGTTACACAAAGTTTCGTTATACTTCCGGATGGCAATGTTGTGAGCTCATTAGCCAAGCGCATACTATCTATAAACATTGATCACAGTTCTTGCAGTTTGATATCGGAATAGTACGAAAACATGTGCCATGGTTAAAATCGGTACACAATAATATAAAGTAAA
Source organism: Berghia stephanieae (assembly GCF_034508935.2). NCBI lineage: Eukaryota > Metazoa > Mollusca > Gastropoda > Nudibranchia > Aeolidiidae > Berghia > Berghia stephanieae. The sequence continues at coordinate 35,226,803 of NC_088360.1, forward strand.
GCATATTACTGCTATTTAAGTGCTCAGCTCTTAATACTGCTTAGACAACGTGTCATTGAACTAATTAATATTAGCACATATAATGTAGCGTGGTCCTATAAGGGGAACACTGCCTCATCCAGGCAACATTGGCCTTCTTGCTCATTAAATAATGACAGTAGAGTCACGCTCGCCCCGGCCAGGCGGAGTTGTACCAGTAAGGTCGCGGGTTCGAGCCCCCATCGCCGCCGCGAAATTTGCATTTTCTATTTTCTTCTGGCACTTTCCTACTCACTTCAGTACATAAGTGCCTGCTCCACTCACTTTCTGATGTACATTACGTAACCCTGTCAGCCGAACGTTTGTGTTGGAAGTGCTCGCTGGCCAAAACTTTTCAGCTTTGATTTAAGTTTTGTAAAGCCATTAGGTCATGTGACCGAAATCGATTAAACTAAGAGTGACTTTAGTGCATAAATGCAACACGAGGACAAAACCCGTGTGTGAAAATAAAGCAAGCAAAACACAACACTTTCAAATGGAGAACAGAATCGCCTTCACATGTAAGTGCAAAACATCCGGTAGACTGTCAGACTGGTATATACAACAACATGAGTTCTGTTCTGTCTCAAGTCATTTTTTAAAAAACCCCAGTCATTCTCACCATCTACAACAAGTATTGAGTTGGTGGTTGGGTTTATTTCAGATCTAGCCGACGTTCACACAACGTAGCTCAGCGGTACGGTCTTTTCCTCGTACCCGAAAGGTACCGAGTTCGATCTCCCGCCGCTGGCTGTGTGGCCTGACGCCTGGGTCATTCCAGTCTTCTCTTGGAATAGACCCTCGAAACAAATTTCCCCTATGGGATGAATAAAGGGAATTTTTTAAATAATTTATTTTTTATTTGTAGGTCTGTAAAGTCCAAATCAAATTATGCGCTTGATTTAATATTGCTGAACTGGATAATATTTCGTGCTGGTTTTAGAGTAACAACAACGAGCCCATAAACATTCAGGTTATCAGTGGGATCTAGCAGAAAATACGCTTTAATGGACCAATGCCCTAATTAAAATTACAGAGCGTCTTTGTCACTCAGAGTCACTGTCTGAGTAATGAAGTATCTTGGAACCTTTGGTGTCAACGGTTATCTTGATAGCACCAACAAAACGTTGCTGGGATAAACTTTGAATAAACTCAACTTTATGTTGAGCGATGTAAGAATGTTATCAGATAATCAAGTCTCATAATATAATATTAGGCAATTAAATTCAACTATCGTGAACAGGCATTTGCTTGTAAAAATAAAACTACACATCATGATTTCAATGAGTATCGGAAACATGAAGTGCAATCCTTAATGGGATGCTTGATCATAAAGATCTGAAGTGGGGCTTGGAAGTAATGGTGTGTTCGAGTTTATGAGATTCACCTACGCAAAAAAAACAACACATTTACTCTCTATCGTAAAGCCCAGAAAACATTGAAGTTTTTTAGCTAAAGCTTAACCATGTATGTGTCACACATTGACGTACCTCAAAGTAAGCGAACCAATGAGTTTATCTCGCCTTTCAGCAACTTATTATTATTATTATTTATTTTTATTATTTATTATTATTATTATTATTATATTATTTATTATTATTATTATTTATTGTCATCATTATTATTATCATTATTATCATTATTATTATCATTATTATTATTATTATTATTATTATTATTATTATTATTATTATTATTATTATTATTATTATTATTATTATTATTATGGGGTCTTAATCTAAACTCAGAATCTAAAATCAGAACTTGCAGAGCGCTTCAACGATTTACATTATCAATAGAATGACTACCATTCGATCCAACATGGACAAGTCACTCAATACCTCTGAAAATGAAGATAACATACCATCTATATTATGTTCATTGTCCAATTTCTGCTCTGCTTCAGTGGAAGAAGTTATTGAATTAATTAAGAAATCCCCAAATAAACAGTGCAAAAGTGATGGTGTCTGCATGGCTTTTGAAAGAATGGGTAAAGGAAGTCGCACCTGCTATCACTTCGAATGCACATAGGTATATCGAGAATGTAGACATTTCAACATGCTTCAAAGAATCTCTAATAAGCCCACTCTTGAAAAAGAGAAATCTAGATACCGATCAGTTAAAACTACAGGCCCATCTCGAACCTTTATTTCATTTCGAAATTAATTAAAAGACTCATTTTCTAACGTCTCAACAAATACCTATATTTAAACAATGTGCATACTCTTTTTTTAATCCGCCTATAAGCAATCACACAGCACAGAAACAGCACTTTTGCATGTCCACAGTGATATTGTCGACTTAATTGACAAAAACGATAATGCAATACTACTGCTGCTGGATCTAAGTGCCGCATTCGACGCTGTGGATCGCACAACACTACAAGACCGAATGCAGAGGCTCTTTGGAACCAGAGACAAAGCTCTAGAATGGTTTTCATGCTACCTACGAGTCAGATCACAGCACGTTCTCATTAACGACTCCCTTTCACCACCAACAAAGCTGCAATTTGGCGTTCCACATGGTTCAGTGCTTGGCCCTTATATTTTTACGATGTGCACAATGCCTTTAACCAACATCATCACGACCTGTTTCAGTTATCATCTCTACCCCGATGATACCCAGTTACACTCTCCCATCTCATTCAAAAATATTGAAGAGACAAAACAGAAACTCGCAGCATGCCTAGATAAAGTTTAAAAGACTTAAATCCAACGAGGACAAAACCGAGCTGATTGTGTTCAAAAGGACAGAAAAGAACATACTTATTGACCAACTGTCCTTCGGTGAATCAGTTATTAAAATTCCAATGTTGTTTGAGACCTTGGTTTCTAGACTCAATTAGACATACACGCACATACAACAAAGTGCTTTCATGCGGTTCATATCAATCTCTGATTGATATGAAGAATATGGAATCTAAGTGACAACGAAACCTGTAAAACACTTATCCATGCCCTTGTTACCAGCCGCTTAGATTATTGTAACTCTCTGCTGTAAATCCTACCAAAAGCATCGGTGAACAGACGACAGTTGATGCAAAGCAAAACTGCTCGCATTGTTACAAGGATAAAGCCCTGGGACCATATAGCAGCAGTACTTAACTCACGACACTGGCTTCCAATAGAGAAAAGAATAATATATAAAATCGAATGTTTTGCTTACCATTGCCATCGCCAAACATCACCGGAATACCTTGAATGCCTTGTGAGGGAATATATACCATCTCAATCATTGCGATCTGCCAGTACTTTGCTAATGGAGAAAAACATCCCCCAAGATCAAAATTGTCTGACCGTGTAATCGTATGGGAATCTTGACCATCAGAAACCCCCACAATGTGAAAGTCTGTCAGTCTTCAAACGGAATCTAAAAACCAATCTTTTTGATTCTGCTTACCGTGAATCTATGCGAAATTTGAACAAGACTATAATACGTGTGTTGACTATTGTGATGATTTTGTAGTCGAATGAATGAACTGGTGTGATACCAAAAACTATTGTAAAACACCTCTGAGCACTATTAATGGATACCGGCGCTATGTCAAATAATGATGATGATGATGATGATGATGATGATGATGATGATGATGATGATGATGATGATGATGTGTCACATTACTCTAACTGGTTATCATATTTTTGGCCCGTTACGATGAATAGAAATTTACGAATACCAAGACGACATTGAGTGAGCACAACAACTGATTAGCACGATGTGTGAGTTAACCAAACGTTTCTTCTTTGTTCGTTCAGATGGTAAGTCTACTCTCTAACAGATATGCCACTGTTTTCAGGAGATCCTCCAGGATCCAGTGGCTTACTCCTCAGGGTGGTTGGGGCAGTCGATTGCCAGTATTTTCTCTAAGAGAAGAGGCTTGGGTAATGCTGTAGGATATGTTCACCTGACTTGTAGTTCCCACATTGAATTTGGTATGGCGGTGGTGGTTTAGAGAGGTACAGGTTAGATGAAAGATACACAGAGCGATCAACATAAGTCATTGCGTTGATTTTGAAACTCGAATTAATTGCAAGGTTAATTGAAAAGTGTTGACCATATGTCCAGGGCTTGGGTAGCTGAATAAAAGTACTTGTGATGGGCTTATTCTTAGTATATAAGCAATTGTTGAAACTGTCCATTTGACACTACAGAAACTGGGGTATACATCGGATCCAAGGAATGTTTTTTTTGTTTGTTTTTTTTTTTTTGTTTTTTTTTTGTTTTTTTTTTTTTTTTTTTTTTTTTTTTTTTTTTTTTTTTGGGGGGGGGGGGGGGGGGGTTGGCTCTGTAGGACTACAGTGGAATCCTAGTAAAGCCAACACTATCAGACCAGACAGATTGGTTGACTTCAAGCTAGGTTGGGACTTTATCCATTATCAATTGAACACTCTTAGATAAAGAATAGACAATTTGGGACCAAAAAGAGATGTTTATTTAAAGTAGAAGTTTGCTTTAAGAGTGTTAATTTATGCAGATTACACTGTATGCACACAAGATAGCAGCAAAGCAGAAAAACAAGGTTTTTTGAAATAGGGATGTAGATGGTCTTGATGTGGTGCTCAGAATCACAATGACTAAACGTGTAATTCATGCAAACACTGTTTTTATTGCAGCCACTTCCAGAAACGGTATGTTTCATATGTGGTGTATACACAGGCAGTGTAACACGTACGTGTCGAGTGTGTTGCCATGTGTACCATAATGGATGTCTTCAGAAGATTGGGCAGGCCATGGACCAAAAAGCTTTGCAACTGGCACAGATGGATTTGTGGTCCTGTCATCAATGTGTAAGTGATGATGGGTGGTGGTAGTAGTGGTGGTGGTGATGATGATGATGATGATGATGATGACAACGACGACAATGATAATAATGACGATAATGGCGACGACGATGATGATGGTGTGATAATGATGATGATGATGATGATGATGATGAGATGATGACGATGATGGTGGTGGTGGTGGTGGTGTTGTTGTTGTTATTGTTGTTGATGATGATGATGATGATGACGATAATGATGATGATGATAAACGTGAGCAGCTGTACTGTTTCTAATCGTAGTGGTGATAGTTTAAAAACAACTGGTGCCATGTAAAAACAAAAGATAATTAAGTTTTGCTCTCTCTGTGTCGTCCATTAAAAAAAACAGTTCTGGCATCGCCTCTGTCTTTTGCCTTCCTAGGGAAAGAGGTTTAGCAACACACTAAATCGCGTTTCACGTATTACGAATCACTTTAGAATCACAATATTATATTCTATAACCTACTGATGTTACTGATCATTTCCTCCCCCCCCCCCCCCCCCCCCTTCCCAATTACTCCCTATACACCCTTCCAAAATCATACGGCCTATTCCAGTCCGATACAAGTCGTCTGCTGACTCGAGAAGAGACACACTACACCTTCAACTGTTTGGAAGAATTGCAAGTTGATCCTGGTAAGTGTCATCAATAATATTATACTCGTCATTGAATGGTAAAGGTGACGGATTGACCCAAGCACTCTTGCCCATGAGTTAACGTGCGAAACTTCTAAACATAAATATCTGAAAAGTGTGTATGCAATAGGGTCAGACAAAGAATAGAGATAAATACAAGAAAAAGACCATCTTAAAACAATCAGCCTCTCGACTGGGGATCGTCGAACCGGTAATCGGGAGGTCTGAGGTTCGATCCCCAGTCGAGGCAAGATGATTCGGGGGAGGGGGTGGTTATTATTCTTGTATTTTTCTTCCTGCTTTATCTGGCACTATTTCATGCACTCCTTTTCAAATCTTTACCTTACACCAGTGCCTTCTCCCGACATAAGAATTTAAAAGAAAAAAATTCTTTGCACATAAATTAAATAAATGCTATACATTATACATAAAAATTGACATGTCTCACTGTTTCATTAAATATGAATATCAAATATACTTAAGGAAACAGAAAACAGATCTGAACCAGTCTGAGAAGTTACCACTTTTGTCATAAGAGACTCTCAAACCTACTCCACGAAACTGCAACGGCATAACGAAAGGACTGTTTGCCGAAATGGGTTGTTTTCATGTTTGGGACATTAACAGTATTGGTGTGCCTAAAATCATATTTTCTTTCTTTAAAAGTTACTAAATTTTCTAGACTTTTGGGGATAATTTGTGAAGAAATTTGAAGGTTTCTGTTGCCATAAATTACGTTCGCTTGTTTCAAGGGGGACAACTTTAGCCTTTATTAAGCCTTAAGTCTTCGTAAGTACCGGTATAGTCACTGTAGATGAATCTGAGAGCACGTTCTTGATTTATTTCAATTTCATTTTCTTAATATTTGCTCTTGGGCAGAAGTGCCAAACAAGTGGACAATAGTTGAAATTTGATAAGATAAATGGATGGAAAATTGTTAATTATTTAGTTAGGAGAGGTGTCTTCCTATTCTTTTTAACACGTTTCGTTGTTGAGAGGCCTTCCTACATATTTCCTTCTTGTGAAAGTCAAATTTTAGTTGGTAGTCAATATCAATTCCAAGTAACTTTATCGTGTTTTCACATGGTATTATTACTGAATCAATATTAAATAGTGGGAACTTTTTCTGCGTTCTTTTGCCTGAAACGTGCCTGGATTGGCCTTCATGCAATTTATATAGAACCAATTAGTTAGGATCTGTCTCTCCTGCTAAAGAACATCAACCAGTTTTTAAATCTTTATGGAAGTAGGATAGTGTGTTATAGTCGGCATCATTATACAATACTGAATCTGTTATAAATAAAAATATGCCATTTATTAATATATTAAAAAGCAATGGACCTAGAATTGATCCCTGTGGCACCCCCTTTTGAATTTCTTCCCACTGACTCTGAATTTCCCCAAATTTAACTTGTTTTCTTTTTAACAAATAATTTTTAATTACTGTTGTCGATTTTTGTAAACCCCTATGTCGAAAGTTTGCTAATTAATATGGCATGCGGCAAACAATCAAAAGCTTTAGATAAGTCCATCAGGATTGTCGCTACATATTGTTTATTGTCTAACGCCTTTTTCCAGTCCTCATTTAGTTTCAAAAGTATTGTCTGAAACCCATGTTTTCCTAAATGAACACAAATACCCGTGAAAGATTATTTTAAAACGATCTGATAATTGTTGAAAGAGAACTTATTCAAAAATTTTGGAACTGATGAGATAGTAGAATACTAACGGGTCTATGATTTTTTATGTCGATGGGATCATCTTTTTTGAAAAGAGGAGTAACTTGTGCTAATTTTAGTTTGTCTGGGAAAATATTTGTTTTGATTACATCATTTATTATATTACCTAAATATTTGGTTACTTTTATCTTCACCTGTTGGTTTTTTGTCATCTAGACCAGTGACTATATTTATCATTGTTTCTTGGTCAGTTTCTTTGAATTCAAATAACGGTAAGTTTGGGTCTCTATATCTCTTTAATTGCCGTTATGCTAGGATGGGTTTTGTCGTTAAAGACAACATTTCTTCTGTTGAATTTTGAGCACACTTCCTGGGTATCATTTACAATTTTATCACCCTTACCTGTACCTATGCCCTTATCTGATGCTTAATTTGAGCTTTAAATTGAGCTTTTATGTAGCGCAATATCCACTAAACGTGCTCAAAGCGCTTTACAAGGTGTCCCTGGCCAACAGCAACATTAAACATTTAGGACGGGACATGACGCCTGTCAGGCAATATTACAATTTTTTCGGACAGAGACATCGCAGTTAACGGCCAGGTACTTATTTTACACCTGAGTACGGTGAGAGAATGTGAGCCTTCTCCAAGGACTCGACTATGCACCGAGCGAGGCTCGAAACCCGGACCTTCCATTCCGAAAGCGAGTGTCATACCACTAGACCACATAGACGCACGATGCTTACGGGAGGTAACCAATACAATTGTTCTTGTTGGGTTTTTTTGTTTGTTTTTTGTTGTTTATTTTTTGTTTTTTTTTTTTTTGTTTTTTTTTTTTTTGGGTGGGGGTATTTTTTCGTCGTTTTAGGCGGTTCACCCGATTTGTTTATGATATTCAGGTGCAATGTGTTTATTTTTGCAACAGATAATGTCACCATAAAGGATTACGTGCGTTACAAGGAGAAGATTTGCAGCACTCTAGGAAGAGCTGTGAATCAGGAGAAAAAATTAGCATGGATTCAACGATTCCATTTTGTGGCTGGTGATGGAGACACTTTAGATTGGAGTCAATTTTTACAGGCTGAGACTATCAGTATCCTCAGAAATAGATGTAAGGTAAGGCTTTTTTATGAAATATTCTTGTATAATCGTGATGGTGATGATAAAAAAAAAATTTTAAATTGAGCTTTTATATAGGGCAATATCCACTTAACGTGCTCAAAGCGCTTTACAAGGGGTCCCTGGTCAACAGCAACATTTAACATGTAGGACGAGACATGACGCCTGTTAGGCGATATTACAATTTTTCGGACAAAGACAACGCTGTTAACGGCCAGGTACTCATTTTACACCTGAGTACGGTGAGAGAATGTGAGTAAAGAGTCTTTTCCAAGGACTCAACTATGCGTCGAGCGAGGCTCGAACCCAGGACCTTCCGATCCGAAAGCGAGTGTCATACCACTAGACCACATAGCCGCACTTATGATAAAGATGATGATGATGATGATGAGATAATGATGATGATGAGGATGATGATGATGATGATGGTGATGATGGTAGAGAGACGGGATAAAAAGATTTTTGTTAGAGACCAAAATTCCATATATTTGCTCGTGTTGTGACTGGAACCCAAATAAAGATAACATTATGTTATGGCATTTTCCAGGACTCCTTAGTCAAGCTTATGACAGAAATGGAATTTGCACAGGCCAGGAAGATGTTCAGGGAAATGGGTAAAGCTGGCAACAACGTGGCTATGGCACAAGTCAAAGATCGGATCACTCAGTAAGCTTTAGCTACAACAGAATCTGATAAAGTCAACACCACCGGACCAGAAAGAGTGGTTGAATTTAAACAATTTTAACTTTATCCATTATCAACAGAACACGATTAGATAAAGAATAGACAATAGGATTCAATAGTCGTAACGTCACTTCCTTCCTAATGACGCATGGTAACTTAGCAACACTGGCTCTAAACTATCGGAACAATGGCGACGCCCGAATGAAATATTTCTCCGTCGAGCATAAAAGCGTATCCAGAGGAAAAAAAACCCCATAAATTTGATCATGTTTTGACTTTTACACATTCTGGTCACAAGACATATGAAAAGTTCTATCCAGCATGAAGAATAAAAAGTAATGATTTTCTTTGTTTAGAACCAAGATGGCCGCCGTTGCCGAGCGGCGTGACATCAGACTACTGAATCCAATTTGGGGCCAACAAGAAGTTAGCAGAAGTTGACTTTAATATTGTTAACTTTATGTTGCTTCCACTGTATTTTGTTCTTAATGATGTCATTTATTGTTGTATGTTGTTTTGTTTGGGGAGCTTATCGATTTTTGTCACAATTTGTTGCTTATTTGATGACAATAACGTTGAAAAAGACGACAACAGTGATGGTGATAATGATGATGATGATGATGATGATGATAATGATGAGGATGATGATGATGATGATGATGATGATGATGATGATGATGATGATGATGATGATGATGATGATGATGATCTTGTCTCGTCCTACATGTTAAGCGTTGCTGCTGGCTAGAAACCTCCTTTAAGAACTTTGAGAATGTTTAAATATATAAATACTTTTTAAAAATTTAAAAAGTATTCTTCTTCTTCTTTTTCTTTTTCTTCTTCTTCTTCTTCTTCTTCTTCTTCTTATTATTATTATTATTATTATTATTATTATTATTATTATTATTATTATTATTATTATTATTATTATTATTATTATTAATGTGTCAAGAGAGAGGAGAGAGAGAGAGAGAGAGAGAGAGAGAGAGAGAGAGAGAGAGAGAGAGAGAGATAGAGAGAAATACAGGAAAAAACATACCCCAAAAAATCAGCCTGCCGCTACTGGGGATTGAACCTCAGACCTCCTGATTACCGGTACTGTCGTATGCGAGGGATGAGCCGTTTTCTTTTTCTTGTTTGTTTGGGGGGGGGGGTGTGATTGTTGTGTGTGTGTGTGTGTGTGTGTGTGTGTGTGTTTCCTTTTTCGCTTGAGCAGCAAAATTAAATTGAAAGCATAAAGTGTAGGAAGCTTGAAAACATGAATATTATTTCATTCAATACAGAACAAAAGAGTTAGAAGAATGTTAGAACAATACAGCCTACTCTGGCAAAACACATTCAAAAACTCGAGTTTATATTTGGCGTAATATCCACCAAATATGCTCAAAGCGCTTCCCTAACTAACAGCAACACTTAACATATAGGACGAGACCAGGCGCCTGAAAGGCGATATTACAATTTTTTTCACAAAGAGACAACGCTGTTAATCGCCAGGTACTCATTTTATACCTGAGTACAGTGAGATGCATATTGTATCACTCTGCTGGTCTCGTTGTACTGTTTTTGAGCCTCTGTTTTACTTGACCTTGTTCGAGACGAGTTCACAACAGATTTCTTGTATTTCCTGACTTGTATCTTTTCTAGAGTTTGGGGCGTTACCCAAGGTCTATGTTCATTTTTCTATATCCCTAGCTCCTCCTCACAAGTGTCTGCCCACATTGTTTGGCTTGCTCCCACATCTCTTCAAGGCTAACATCATCACTCCAATGTTGAAGCATTTGGTATATGTTTGATAGGTTTAACTTTCTCTATTGTATATTTTTCTTTCGAAAAGTCGGTGTTATATCGTGTCTTTTGGTTCTGAGACTTCTTTAAGCGTAGACGGAGTGATGCCATAACTAAATGGTGAATTGATGCCACGTCTGCTCCTCTGTTCACTCGTACATCTCGTAGTGATCTACGAAATTTCTGGTTGATACATATGTGATCTATCTGGTTCTCAGAACTCCTGTGGTCTGGTGATACCCAAGTAGCTTTACGTATGTCCTTATGGGGGGGAAATGCTCCCACCTATAACAAAGCTATTAAATGCACAAAGGTCTGCCAACAGCTCCATTTTCATTCATTTGTCCAAATCCATGATTGCCCATGCATATCTCCAATCCATTATTATTTTCACATACTCTTATATTCAAATCCCCAATTGTGATATTCATATCTCAGTCGTTCATTTTGTCAATTATGACTTGGAGTCGGCAAGAGAAATTCTTCTTTTTGTTTTCGTCTCCATTATTGAGGGGGCTTAGCACTAAAATATTAAGATCTATTTGACCTTGTTAGCAGGAAGGGCCTTTTCTAGCTGTCCTCCTCAGCAGCTTAGCATCATTGCCTCCTTCCACGACGACATGAAGGGCACCAGCTACGACGGTGGAGCCTCTGAACCCTTCCCATGCGCAGCGGCGTGAAACAAGGCTGTGTCCTCGCACCGACTTTGTTTGGTATATTTTTCCCCTTACTGCTGAAGTTTGCATTCAAACAGTCCCCAGAAGGAGTCCACTTACACACCAGAAGTGATGGGAACCTGTTCAATCTGGCACGGCTGAGAGCAAAGACCAAGGTCCGCACAGTCCTCTTAAGGGAAATGCTATTTGCAGATGATGCAGCTCTATGCGCGCATACCGAGGAAGACCTTCAGCGGCTGATGGACAGGTGTTCCCACGCATGCAGGGAATTCGGGCTGACGATCAGCATCAAGAAAACAAATGTAATGTGTCAGGATGTCCCCTCTGTACCAGCAATTTACATTGACAACGAGGAGCTAGAAGTCACTGATCACTTCACATACCTGGGCACAACCATCACCAGCAACTCTCACTTGATGCAGAATTAGACAAGCGCATCGCCAAAGCTGCCGCTGTCCTGGCACAACTGAGCAAGAGAGTGTGTACCAACAACCAACTCACTTTGAACATCAAACTCAGAGTATACCAGGCATGTGTACTCAGCAGCCTACTGTATGGCAGTGAATCCTGGACAACATATGCCAGACAGGAGAACCGCCTGGAAAACTTCCACATTCGCTGTCTACGACGAATTCTCGACATCAGGTGGCAGGACAGACTCACTAACAATGCAGTGCTAGAAAGAGTGAATTCTCTCAGTATGCATCTCATGCTCTGCCAGCGACGTTTGCAATGGCTTGGTCACATACACAGGATGGACGATGGACGCATACCTAAAGACATCATGTACGGTGAACTAGCTACTGGACGGCGACCAACTGGCCGTCCAGCTCTGCGCTTCTATGATGTCTGCAAACGTGACATGAAATTGACAGGCATCGACTCAAACATATGAGAGTCGCTTGCTGACGACCGCAGCGGCTGGAGATATGCGGTGATGGAGGGAGTGAAGAGGGGTGAGGAGAGGAGAAAGAAGAAGTTTGAGGAGAGGAGAGCAAGGAGGAAAGAGGGGCAGCAGATCCAAATACCAAACACACAATCAAACTACGTGTGCAACAACTGCGGTAGAGACTGCCATGCAAGGATTGGTCTGCTGAGTCACACCCGTCGTTGCTCACAACAAGACTGATGAGACTAAAGCCATACAGGGCGCAAACCATCGACTCTTGAGACGGAAGGATGCCTACTACTACTACTATTAAGATCTATTTTGCTTATTTTTATCTTGAATTTGGCACATATATTTCAGGAACTGACTGGTTCCCAGCTAATCAAAGATCACTACGATTCTTAACTTTGCATAAATGCAACACCTTAATTATGTCGCTTTTCTACCTCATGGTCTCAGTAGGGAATCATCTCTCCAGTAGTAAGTCTCAGTTGGCCTACCTGGGTCCATCGGGTCTCATATAGACCGAGCAGGGAATATATTGTATGTCCGCATTTCTTATGCCACTGAGCTGTTTTCTCCGCTTCATACATAGTGCCGACATTCCTTATGGCGATCTTTGTCTTGGTCTTGGGTAGTAAAAGGGGTGTCAACCTTGAAACTTCCTTGCGGCTTTCTCACGCTTCATACGTCTTCCATTGGACGACTCTTCTAGTCTCAAATTATGTCTTAATGGCTTTTCTCTTGATGCTTTCGTAACATGATTGTTTTTACGGGTAGAGTTGTTAGCCCTATCCCAACCTATTTATACTCTCGGGGAGTTGGTCCTCGTTTAGTCTGGTCTTTCCCCCTTGACCTGTCCAGCATGGGTAACCCTACCTAGAGCCAAAGCTCTCGCTGGATCGCTCTTAGGACGCAAGCTGCCCCACCGAGTCAAGGTATAAAACCACGGGGCAGATGAGGCCCGTGATTTAGCGTGACACGGGCAATAGCAATTGCTTGTTACCTTTTAGATAGGACGCTTGTCAGTTGTAAAGTACTTTCCGCAAGATCCAACATACCTAGCCACCCAATCTATTGAGTGGACAAGGGGAAAGAAAATACTCTCGACTTTACCCGGGTTCGATCGAGGCCACTTTGTGTGTGAAGACGCACGAATTCTCTACCAACTGAGCTATCAGGAGCCCTCATATAAATATTTGGAGGAAAAGTTTTCAAACCAAACTTTTTAAAAATTGTCAGAGTACAGAAAACAGTTACTACCAGAAAGACAAGTAACTCAGCGATAACTTTTAAAAAACAGTTTAGCCCTAAAAGTTTCAAATGGATTCCCCCATGTGACTGCCTCTGAATATCAATTGTTTTCTTTGCTATACATATTTAATTTCTTTTCCTTTCTCAGACTGTACATTAAATTTGGTTTAAGACCTTGGCCTGAGGATGAAGAAGATATTGCGAGTTTAGAAGAAGCAGACTTTGATAGGTGAGGCAAACGTCGAAGTCGTCATCATCATCATCATCATCATCATCATCATCATCATTATCATCGTCGTCGTCGTCGTCATCATCCTCATCATTGTCATTATCATCATCGTTTTCTTCTGTGTCGTTTTCGTGATTACAATTATGGGGTAAATATTTCGTTTGGCATAGTATATTTCAAGGGAAGATTGAAATGTCCCAGTCGAAAGACTCGTTGCAAGTAAGCTAGGGCGGCGTAATTTAACCATTTCACTCAGCGAGGCAGGTGGGACTTGAATCCTTCCTGATGATTCCAGGGTATGAGACAAAGACCATTAATTTTGCTAAGCTGCATCCTTCATTGTGAGAAGAATTAATCATTATTCTTCTTCGTCCCCCCTCTTATTGTCTTCATGTTTGAATGTCTAGTTGATGATGGCACGCCGTTGTCTTCCACAGCTATGGCAGGGGCTCAGATAGTTTAGTCTGCAGGGATGCCAGGTCAGAAATCCTCTCTGTCGTTGCATACTTTGGGCAGGTCTGGGGTATAGAGTTACCCATGGCCGTCTTCTTTTCCTTCACCACAATCACACATGCCCGTTTCTACTATTTGGAAAATTGTGTGAAAGTGGTGTCAATTGGAATCAATATTATATTATCTAGCACTAAATTAAAGTTTCCATGATTTCTTTTATCACTTACATTCTCATTATCCCTTTTATAGGATTGTGAGCTGGAGTGAATTCCTTTCTCTTCTGGCGATCCACATGATAACGGTGAGAGAAAACAACCCAGCACCAATATCTCCTACTAAAATTGACGACCATCACCATGACAACAACAATGCAAACAATGAGGACAAATCGCCGTCCATGGACTCAGTCGACGACGATGACGACCGAACCTGCGATTCTGATCTAGATTCACAAACAACAGCAACAACTTCATCATCTCATCATAAAAAAACACATAAGAAGAATCTTAGTGATGTTCAGACTCTAAACGATAGCAACAACATCAGTGATAGTGAGGCAGACAAAAGTATTTCAATTTTAGACGATTTGTCTAAAACATTTAACCTTGGTGGTAATTGCACTGTAACCAGTAATCAACAAAGTTATGACCAACATCAAAATAGTTCTAATTATGAAAATATTGCCCCCCAAGAAGAAGAAAATTTACCAACAAGGAAAGAGGCATCTTCAACAACAACAGATACCTCCATAAAACCACACTTGTGGCGAAACCCGTCAAAGATTCGTGACAATCCTCATTTCACGACTACTATGGATGTCCCTGTGGCAAAAGATTGGCTTCCAAGAAATACGAAAAGTATGACATTGGATAAAAGCCCAATGATCGCCAAGAGGCAGTCCGAGGTGCTTGTCAGGCCTTCTACAGAGGAAGGGAGGAGTCCGAGGAAGGCCCTGTCCCAAAAATTAGTGGCACCTGCGTATGGACTCGTTGACAAGGTGCAGAGTCAGGATTGGCAATGTTGATAAATGATTTTTCTTTAAGAACTGACCAAGAATGACGGTGTCAAAAAGTGGATTCTATAAGAAAAAAGTAGTCCTTCAGAACCAGAGGGCCATTAGATTTGAAGACCATACTGACTCTGAAGTAGTAAATGGAATATAGCAATTGCTGATACCTTTTAGATAAGACATTAATCCATTACGAAGTACTTTGTGTTAATTCTAGCAGACCCAACTACTGTTAGTTCATACATGTATTATATATATGTATGTATATAATATATATATATATATATATATATATATATATATCAGGATTATTATGAGTATATATATTTGAAATCATATCAGACATGTATATCAACTGTGGAATTACAGAAATAAGAGCTTGTACTTATGGGAGAATGGTGAGAGAGAAAAATTAGGAATGTTGACGAGTGCTTTTGTGATTGAGGCGCACCTTCTATTCTCAGCAAAGCTATTAAAGCCATCTGGAGAACTCTATTATCGTTTCTACAATTTTAATCTTTAAAATACTTCGCTTTAAATCTAAATTTGAATTAAGTGTATTTTTCTAAATGCTCAGGTGTTGGCATTTGTGTCACTCTAAAACAAAAACTCCTTGCACAATCTCTCAATATCCATGTCTAGTGTACTGTTGTCTTTATGTTGTCTCTGACATCATTCTACCCAATTTCTTTTTGCTTGTCTACTCACTTATTAATAAAATATTTCATACCAAAAATTATATCAGTGACATCTATGTCATGAGTTATTGTCATTCTCACTAAAATTGGGACGTGCCATACCTAACTCTTCATAAACAGAACAAATTGGAAGGAGGTTTTGAGATGAAACGCCATTAGACAAAAAAAATACTTTGTTCATTATTATATTTTATGTTGTGACCGTTACTTACATAATATTGCAATTTTTTTCAATATATACATTTTGGACCATGTCTTAGAATAATTAAGTAAGTAAATATAAAACGGAATTTCGATAATAGCTTCGCTCTGTACGCTTTGGACGATCATAAAACATGATTGGACTCTCCTTTTAAAGCAGACCTGCCTACTTCGTATTACGAAAAACTCATAGAATTACGAAATTTAAAAGTTACGACAGGTCTGCTCAAAAGTCATGGCAATTTAAGAAATTTGATTAGCATAATGTCACACACAAATATAACAAGAACAGAGATTATGATAAGGCTGTAAACTGCGTGCATTTATTTTCGTTTCCCGTTCGTGAATAACCAGTGTGTCATAGATGCTATACATTTCTGTAATTTACTCACAACAAAACATGAAACATTCAACCAAAACTACGAGTGACATAAAACGTTTATATTACTATTCAACATTTATTTAGTGAGAAATGATCATCCAAAGGTGTTCTAATAACAGGGACAAGGAAATTCGTGTATTGTTTCACTGTGTTAGATAGTAGGAAACTGAAAGAAGTTTTAATCCTGAGAAAACATTCGCGTCCTGTTCCTCTACAGTTCGGCAACTAAAAACGAGGGAGTTGCACCCATTTTGCTATGATAATACAAAATGTCAAATGGAGGACAGGACGGACCGGAGAGGAAAATGAGTGTACTGCACTCAGTTTACATACAGCCTATGACAGTTTGTAATGACGTCATCACTACTTGAAGCTCTCTATAAGACCTGATTTGACATGGAAATATATTAATATTATCTAGTGTTTGGGGGGTTTTATTTTTGGTTGGCGGAGGGGCATATTTTCGTTCGCAGGAGGGAATATCTATTCGAATGAGAAGTACTGCTCTGGGTTTCCGAAAGATAGCGCTTCGTCAGCTAAGAAGAGTTGACCAATCAAAAGAATAGAAATCGCGATGCGGACCAAGAATCTTTTGGGGAGAGGCCAAGAGTATACAGCTCTGCATCATTACCTCCCTTTAAATTCCAACTTGCATGATGTATTGTACAATAGAATGCTTTATTTAAGATGATTAACATGGGGAGTGAGAGAGAGAGAGAGAGAGAGAGAGAGAGGGAGAGAGAGAGAGAGGGGGAGGGAGAGAGAGAGAGGGGGAGGGAGAGAGAGAGAGAGAGAGAGAGAGAGAGAGAGAGAGAGAGAGAGAGAGAGAATAGCGAATTTTGCCCTTCATCAGTAAATGAACGTGGAAGATGTTCATTCAAATAATTAAATACATTTTATCCTAAATCAGAGGCTGTTTACTGTTTCAAGAAACACAATAGTTGATGCTGAAAGCGGGGAGTATAGTCCGAGTATAATCAAATTGCTTTACCCCATGGCATAATTTTCAATCAAAGTAGTCCTTTTAGTTAAAGAGCCATACGGCCATGTGTGCTAGACTTTATTTAGATTTTATTATACAATTAAAACGGCTTTGAGTATTTTTTTCACCAGGAAGTGACGATAATCAATTCAAGTTGTCACGAAAAAAGCCAAACTATATTACAGTTTCTTTTTAGTATAATAATCTTTTAAAAATTATTTAATTAATTCTTAATAAGTTAATACAAACACAAAATGTATTATTGGTAATAGCATTTACTTTTATATTGTTAAAAGTAAAACATAACACGATGACATGAAAATTCAAATTTTTTTGTTTATTTTATTTTTTTGTTCAATATGAGTATTTTGATATAATAATATTGTTCCATAGACATTGCTATACTATTTTGTCACTGGGAATTTAACAGCTCATCTTTCACTTGTATAGGCTTCTTCCTACATCATCACCACTGGATGCACATGGGAAATCAGCTTTGAAGGAAAAGAAAGAAAAACTTTACCTACCAATGAAGGTGACCCATAGAAATGTGTCATATCAACATGGCCTAAGTATCACTGAGACGTCAGATCACCAAGTGTCATATTATCTATAGAGCATGAGTAATTTCTTTGGTGACGACAGTATTTTTTTTTAAAACCCATTATGCCATTTGCCCATTATAAACTTTCTTTTGGTAGATATTTTAAATTATAAAACGATTGTATAATATAACAAATAGAACAGATCATACATACTCGCCTACTTCAAGCCAAAGATATAGGACTTAGACCCTTTTCTAATTAGATTTACGCAAATAATCGCAATTTTATTTGAAGTCAGTTTGACAAAGTAGCAACTAGTTTTTAATATCCAACAGATGTAAATGTTTGTTTTCCTCACACATATAGGTAATTAGATAGTTTACTCTTTACGTCTGCTAATTGAATAATCACTCTTGTAAAGCGCGTTGACCACACTCCAGTGGATATTGCACTCTTGGTTTTTATTATTATTATTATTATTATTATTATTATTATTATTATTATTATTATTATTATTATTATTATTATTATATTATTTATTATTATCTATTATTATTATTATTATTATTATTATTATTATTATTATTATTATTATTATTATTATTATTATTATTATTATATTATTATTATTATTATTATTATTATTATTATTATTATTTTATTATTGTATTATTATTATTATTTTTTATTATTATTATTATTATTATTATTATTATTATTATTATTATTATTATTATTATTATTATTATTATTATTATTATTATTATTATATTATTATTATTATTATTATTTATTATTATTATTATTATTATTATTGTGAATGCCTGGAAATATCGTTTTATATAAAATAGATGGGCAGGTGCGATGTAACGCTAAATGCTTTCTCTAAAGTCAACAAACCAAATGTAATATTTCCGTATAACAATAATACATGTGACAGACAGCTTATTTTTCGACCTATGTGTCTCAGCGTTTATATATATGTACATACTTTTATACAGCTTTCCCTGATCCTGACAGAACCGGAGGAACTTTCCAGACGTCTTAAACTTTCTGAAGGCTTTATTCCACCAGGAAGGGAGGTCACTCCCCTTGCGTACCATTATACTTGTCCCCACATTCTCACAGTGGAAGCGCCCGGGTAGTCGCAGCAATCGTTGGCCCTCCGGGACGATTAACTTGGTAAACCATGCATCAGCCTGGATAAAGAAATAGGGAGGGGGGGGGGGGGGAAGACGAAATGACATTTAACAACAATACTTTGCCGGATTTCATAAGTATTAACCTTGTATTAAAGATTCCACACAGTGAATAAATAGAAACATAAGACTATCCACTGAGCCGAAGCTCAATGTCAACAGGTGTCAGCAATGTTGTCCTTCATCATAAACAGCGGTGTCCTAATTACAATACAAAAACCAGGAAAAACGAAAGGACCCGTAAACAACCTGCGCCCAATAACATTACTGAATACCATAAGAAAAACACTGTCAACTATTGTCCTCAACAGAATTAGACCGAAAATAGAAAAATACCTATCACATAGCCAAAGCGGGTTTCGCCAAGACCGAAGCACATCGGACGTTGTATGGACACATAAATGGTTGGCAGCAAAGGCACTCAAAGAAAACATATCCATAACAATAACCGGAATCGATATGTCCGCAGCCTTTGATACGATCGACAGAGGAAAACTTTTGGAGATATTAACAGAAATAGTAGACGAAGACGAGCTCCGAATAATCCGATTTCTCCTCAGCAACACAAAGATACAACCAAGGATATACGGGGCCACAAAACAGACGCAGTTCGAAAGTAACATCGGGACCCCCAAGGAGATAGTCTGAGCCCGATTCTGTTCACAATATACTTAGAACACGCTCTGAAAGAAGTTCGAAAAGTCATTCCAAAACCAACGACTCATATTGAGAATGCAATCCCTAGAGAAATCGCCTATGCAGATGATGTCGATTTTATTGGATCAACACCAGCAAATATAGACATCATACAAAATACCCTCATGAAATATAACCTCCAAGTCAATGCCAATAAAACCGAATTTACAACAATATCGAGGAACAAAGAGGAATGGAAAAGAACAAAGAAAGTCGGCTCACTAATTGGAGACACCGAGGATGTACAAAGAAGAAAACAGCTATCAAACGCCGCACTCAGTAAACTCACCAATGTATGGATTAGAGGTGACAAAATAAAGAGAAAAACCAAACTGAAACTGTACCATGCTCTTGTAAAACCGGTACTTCTGTATAACTGCGGCACTTGGGCGTTGACAAAATCCGAAGAAGAACATCTGGATGCCTTCCATCGCACACAGCTAAGAAGGGTACTGGACATCAAATACCCCAAAAAGATCTCAAATGAATCACTCTATAAGATCACAAAAGAAAGACCAATCTCCCTTGACATTTTACAACAACGATGGCAACTTTTCGGTCACATACTACGCAGGGACAAAAACATACCAGCAAACCAAGCCATGTCGGGATACTTCCAAAAACACGGGAACCTTTTCAGAGGAAGACCGATCACAACACTCCCTGTGATCCTAAACAAAAACCTCACAACACTTGGACAAAGCATTAGTCTCATAACGGCAGGGGACCTTGAAAATCTGAGAACCCTAGCAGAGGACCGGCAATATTGGAGACACCTCACACAGGAAATACTGGAAACAGCCAAGGCGACCCGATCTTTCGGTCGAGACGCGAAAGGCATCTAAGTCAAGTAAGTCAATTAACCTTGTATTTTAGAGCAGTGTGCACGATGGCATTATCTTATACACATCAGAAACTTTTTACTTCTAATATCGACATATCACAATGACCCCTCAACATTTTTTAACTTCAGACTTCTTGGAGTCATTTTTTTAAAAATCAAATCTAGGTTCACATTAATTCATCGATGTGATGTTTGGGGTAAATCATTTCTGGCCAAATAAAAAATGGCGTTTTTAGTGTACGTTAATATAGGCTCACCTTTCCAGAAAGAACGGCCTTGATTGCTTGAACATCGTCGTCCACAATGATCAGTTTTCCGACCTGTTTGTGAAGTCGATGGAGACAATGGTCAGTGGTGATGGCGGTGGCTTGGTACACTGAAGAGAAAATATATGCAGTTATTTGTTATTGAACAAAATCATACAACTTCCCCATTTAAAGACACGGCTTGGTTTAAATCTCACTTGGTATTAATATCTTGTATTTTCAGCCAGAGAGCAGGGGCTTATTGTTGTCATGTAAATGTCCTCAAACAAACGCAAAACATTGCCAATAACAACAAAGTGAGATCAAGCTCATAATTGCGTTCGGTTATCACACCTGCTATGTGCACTGGGGTCATACCTGAAGTGTATTCATTTATGGGTCAGATAACCCGAATTGTTATAGGCTCATTGTTGTTGCTCTATATAAATACTCTGAAACCGACGCAAAATATTGTCCATTACAACAATGTTAAATGAAGCCCATAATTGCTCCGGATATCAGATGTGCAAATATGTGCACATTGGTCAAAGCCATTGCACGGCCAGTTCAACTTCATGACAATAAATTGTAACGGATGCCAAAACATACAAAACTTTTTTATATATATTTTGTCTGACTTCTGTGATGAGCCCCTTATACGAAAAGCATCTACTTGCATAGGAAACAGCATGAATGTCATGAAAGTAAAACGATAAAGTTTAATAATAATAATGGATGGCATTTATAGCGCATTAATCCTTATGGACAGTAGGCTCATGGTGCTACACAATTAGAGAATGAAAAGAAATGTTTTACGTTTTCCTTTAAATTGTTTAGAGAATATCATTTCTCTTAGTTCCCATGGTAAATTATTCCAGATTGTTGGTCCTTGGTGCTTGAAAGATCGATCTCCCATTGTTTTCAGACGAGTTCGTGGGACAAATAGGAGAGTTGTGTCACCTTCAGAGCTGAGGCCTGAGA
>NC_088360.1:35253808-35298808 GCF_034508935.2 Berghia stephanieae
GCGAATGAGTGAATGAGTCAGTATGTGTGTGATATATGGAAAGACTGATGATATCAATCAATGTTTTATCTTATATTGATTTACTAGATCATCATCATCATAATCATCATCATCATCATCATCATCATCATCATCATCATCATTAATCATCATCTCCATCATCATCATCCGTACTACCAAATCACTCTCGCCATCATCATCATCATAAATCATCATCATCATCATCATCATCATCATCATCATCATCATCATCATCATCATCATCATCATCACCATCATCATCATCTCATTTATCATACTTATATATTATCATCGCATTCATCATGCAATCCAGATACATTGATTAATACGTTTCTATATGACTCTCAAACAAGGCCTATCACATATTTTACTCCTCCGAAGAGGCAAGCGACCTATCAATCTTAACAATTCCAATGGACACAATATTAAAGTAGCGAGTCACATAATAGTACATATTTAATTTTAGAAAGTTTTCGAATCACAAAAATACCTACATGAAGCTGTATGGTGCTATTCGACCTGATACGACAAATTTCCATAGCCTTTGTGAAGTCTGAAAAAATATACAATAGGTAGGTAGCGACGTGTGACTGATTTGCAGGTTGATAACCCAACACTTATGGGCTTATTGCTGTAATGGAAATCTCAAAAAAATGACGCAAAACATTGTCCATTACAACAATGTTAAACTAGTGGGTTCGGATGTCAGACCTGAATATATGTAATACGTCGGTATTTCGTATAACGTATAAACTGCCTAGCTTTGGTAGGTAAACAAAATATTAAATAAAGAGTATGCAATTAGATTATTTAATTAATTTTTTTTTTGTTTCTTTTTTTATATTTGTATCTTCAACTTGTCAAGTTTAGAATATGGATAGACTGGACAATTATATTTAGAAAAGGAACATGAAATTTTAAGTACAATATGAGTTTTGTGATCGACTAAACTACTATATTGATTATGTAATCAACTGATTTGTCTATTGGTTGGTGGGTTGGTTTTTTTGATTGGGTGAATGAGTAAACTAGTCCGTAAATTTGTGATAAATGGATAAATTGATGATATCAATCAATCTGTTTTTATCTTATTTTGATTTATTAACTACTTACTTATTGAGAACTGAAAGTTACCAAAAATTGAAAGTAAGACTGATTAATGGGAGCGATCTATATTCATGTTTTCGTCCAACCAAGTCATCAATCACATGATTTGTTGCTGTCCAACGATTGGATGCTTCTTAACAAATGTTTTGTTTATGAAAATTGTGCACATACTCATGTGTCATTCTGAACAAAATGACCACTTTTCACTATGTATGTCATTTTTAGCACACTTTGCAATGTGACCAATGACTCGAGCACATGGAAATGTAATATAGATCATGCCCATTAACTGACTGAATACTGACAGACTCTGGAATCGATTAGGTGACTGATACATTCGTTTATCATATCTTTTATCATTTCATTCACCATTTTTAAAAAGTTACTAACCTGCATATTGTCCCGTATCTTGTTTGTATAAGCCTCATCCATCAACATTTGTTCCTTTGAGTTAGGAAATGGGAGACAATTGATACTGGCTGTGGATTTTAGAATTAGTTGAATAAAAACGATCTGGTCATCGTGGTATTGGAAGACAGGCGGTGGAGCAAGCAATACATTTTTTAATCGGAATTTTATCTTAGGATACTGGAGATTTCAAACATTCTCCATTATGTGACATAACAAAACATGGTGACTAGAAAAGCAAAATCTGGCTCGAGTTTCTGATTTTGAATTAAGTTTGATTGTATTTATTTGTCTGGGTGTTGTATGCCTGGTAAAGCTTTTGAGCACATTTAGTGGATATTGCGTTATATAAAAGCTCAATTTTTATTTCTTTTATGCCCATCTGTACTGTAAAAAATAAAAATGGAGACGTGGTTCTGCTTGTCTAGCTCTGGGGGGGGGGGGGGGGGGGGGGGGGGTCGCGTAAATGAAGTAAAGCTAAAGTTCTCGTATATGCGCATATCTTTTGAATTCAATTTATTTGTATCTCTAAAACATTTTGATTATAGTGCCAAATGCACGACTTCTATTAGCCTTTGACTTTGCATTGTTTGAAAGAATGTGTGTTTTTATTAAAGACCTTTAGGGCACATGTTATGAATGACCATAAAAAGTTCAAATGGCACATAATTCAATTTTCCTTTTTGTCTCTTTTACTTCAACACCATCTTCTCTATCCCTTCCTCAACTCCTCCTCCTCCTCCTCCTCCTCCTCCTCCTCCTCCTCCTCCTCCTCCTCCTCCTCCTCCTTCAACGTACCATTATATTTCTTTCCCGCTTTATTACATAGCTTGAAATAAGTCTTCGATTTGTACAGTTCTCTAAAGGCCGGGTTCCACCAATGCGGCACATCGCTGCCTTGTTTCAACAACATGCCGGTACCCCGACCACCATCACACTGCACAGCAGTTGGCATCACATCCAATCCATCAATGGTAGCCCTTGTTGACAAGAGGACATCGGCCTGAAAGCATAAGTAACAATGGAGTCGATTTATAGAGATAAGGTTCGGTTAGAAGCACTCTAAAGTGTATTTTTGTTATTTGTTTTGCTTGGAATTTTTTCTTGGTTAGTTCTTTTTTCTATTCTTTTATTTATTTTTTTTTTTGGGGGGGGGGGGGGTAATTTTGGGGGGAAGATGGGTGCTTTTTGTTTTATTTTGTTTTGTATTGGGGTGGGGGGGGGGGGGGGGTTCAGCTGTCATTCATAGGGCTAATCAGTTATCACCAAATGCTTTCTTATGTATTTTTATAATTCAGCTAGAATTGTTTGTTAATAAATGCAAAATAAGTGTCAATGAGATTTTCTTGAACTTTCAGCGCCCATGACTTTATGAAACATAAATAAGATATGAACAACATACGTAGAGTTTACTTTGAAGTGCTCTGACAAAATACATATTTTCAATTTGGCCGGAAAACTTTTAGTTTAAATACCAATCAATTGAAAAGACCTTAAACACTTCAAAGAGGTTTGATCCTGAGATTTCTGGTCAGATAACTTTTCTTCAAATGATTTCGACACTAATTGCACAAATTGCAACATCTTCTACTTGTGAAAAATTATCAAACCCGAGAATTCAAAGCCAGACAACGTTTTAGTTCAAATATCGATCGAGTAAAAGGACGATCAACTTGTTAGTCTCATGTCTGTGAAATGTAGCTGTTGCACGATTATAGTGAACAATTGCCAATAATGTTAAATCTACCATTTCATAACAGTGTTAAAGATATTACTAATATTAATGATTATTATTATTATTATTATTATTATTATTATTATTATTATTATTATTATTATTATTATTATTATTATTATTATTATTATTATTATTAATAATAATAATAATAATAATGTTGATGATGAAGATGATGATTATGATGATGATGATGATGATGATGATGATGATGATGATGATGATGATGATGATGATGATAATGATGATGATGATGATGATGATGATGATGATGATGATAATAACAACAACAATAATAATAATAGAGAAGAAGAAGAAGAAGAAGAAGAAGAAGAAGAAGAAGAAGAAGAAGAAGAAGAAGAAGAAGAAGAATACATGGCATTTATATCGCGCATTTTCATCACTGTGTAAGGCTCAATGCACGTATATACAAAATGCACTTATTATATATAAACGAATAATATAATATCCCCCAACCCCCACCCCTCCTCATGCACCTGAACTTACCGTTCCATTTGACAGGATTTCTTTAGCTTCGGCGACATCGCTGGCTATGAAAATTGATCCAAATTTCTTGCCTTGGCGAGTCAGACAAGCGGCGTTGAATGGCGAGCCGCTTGCTTGCACTTTGAAGAAGAAAGGATTAAAGTTGTTTTGATGTACACATAATGAATGACTATTAAATTATTCACATAAAAATGAATATATTAAATGAGATTGTATCGTATTTAAAGAGTGTTTTGCTCCATGAAATCTCACCAGCAAAACATAAACCTATATTATTGTATACAAAATTTTAACATTAAGAGGCATTGCTTTAGATTAGACTTTTATGCAATAAACCTTAGCCCTAGATGAATAAGAAAGAGGATAAATAGCAGTAGATAAAAGTATCCTTTTGTCTAGTTTGAGATTGTTTGTTGATATATCGCATACAGGATTCTCGTCAAATACAATATTTTATAAATATAATACTATCATCTCCCACAAAAAGGGAACATCCATTTTCTCTTTGTTAGCAAAGGACTCAGGACAGAGCCCAGGCAAAACAAATCAGAACAAGGAAGGACACAAAACCACAAAAACGAACAACAGATATAATGAATAAAAGAAAATGCAGGTTGAAATCAGTTTTGAAAACCCCGGTCCATGAGATAGATGTTCCCTCGTCCAGAGGACTCGACCAATCGCTTTTTAAAGACCATTTTGATTATCGTATGTTTTTCAGTAATTTGATCAAAACAGCAATTAAAATAAATTATTTCTCTACATCAATATGTAATGGCACATATTAACAAGAACTGTCTTGTTTCGAAAATACGATATAGAGATACTCGCATTCTAATAGGCAACGTGAAGTATACATGTTCAAATAATGTAAATGTATTTATTTTTAATAAGGCAATTATCTCAAAGTGTTATAACCGTCGATCTACGGTTGATTCTCGGTGGTGAGAGGCAAACCGATTGCCAGAAATTCTTTCCCTGAATTGTTTCTATGTTTCATCTACTGATTGGATCACCAAAGGTCACAACAATATATCGAATAATATTGTTTCAATATTAAAGTTTTACATTTGGTTGTGTATAAAAGTACACACACACACACACACACTCGTACACTACATCAATTTTTCTCTAATGAACCCCAAAGACGTTATAATGTTAAAACCTATTTATTCAGAAATATGTTACCAAACTCCTGGTTAAATCTTTAATTGGGGTGTTGTATTTTTTCTCAAGCTATGATTTCTACCGTAATTTATCTGTGATTATAACACAGATCTAACCGTTTCCATCAAAACTTGCTGCAGCACCAGCAAATCGACTTTTTTCAGATAAATAATGGGACAAGTTACTGTTTGACCAGGTAGAGTAAACTCGAACTCCGCTTGTTAAGGCATAAGTTCCACATAACATTAAGTAAGAGTTTCAAATGGCTAAGTAACTAATAAGAATAATTTGAAGAAGATCTTAGTTTAATACAATTCAATAAACACATGATTGCACTGTATGCATTTTATGTCATTAAGCCTAACTACCTCTACATGTAAACATAATGTGTAGTTCACATGCTTTTTTTAAGACAGGATGAATTTTCTATCATTTTGAATGTTCTACAAGAGTCTTAACACAGTCGGTCTGTTTGCTATCAGTTATTTTATATTACATAGTACACTATAAGGTCATGTTAGTGCCAGCAAAGAAAAAAATGGGATAATGAAAGGACAGTGTATCTAAGTTCACTTTAATTTTTAACACACAAGCTAAAGTTAGACAATACGACTTATTCTTTTAAAGAGCAGAAGTAGTTGACAAGTGAAATATTCCATGTGTCTACATTGGGATTACCTAAATGTCTCACCAAGACTAATGCAAACGGTTCTTAAAGACACATTCAAATTATTAGAATAATATCAATACTATGATAAGGAATTATCTCTCAATGAAAACTATTTCCCGAGAAAATAAGATATGTTTCATTCCAGCGAAATCTTCCGGTCAAGAATATGTGAGACAACTGAATTGAGATCTTACAGAGAGCAATATCTACGAAATATGCCCAAAGCACTTTACACGTGGCCCTAAGCCAATAGCAAAACTTAATATCTAGATTAAAATGGGCGCAATTACATTTTCTTTCGACAGAGACAACGCTGTTACTGGCCTGGTGAGAGAGTGTCTTTTCCTATGACTCAACGTTGCACCGCCCAGATCGGGATTCGGACCTAGGTCGAAGGCGAGACCACAAAGCCGTTAAATAACATGAACAGAAAACGATAGAAGAGAATGAAAGAGCTGGACTACGGAGAAATGTTCTCCCCTGTTCTCGCTTTCCAATGTTGCATTTGTTATCAGAGTAAAGAGAAAGAAATGCCTTTTACGAAAGGGCCTTTCCTTGTTATTTACTCTCTTATCAGTAAGCTTTGCCATGAAAATAAACATTGATGACGCTTTTTGGCGTTTGCATAGCATTGTTTTCTAAACGTACCTCAAGTGTCATGGTCTAGTAACCTTGCATGTAATCAATACGATCGTTTTCAAATAAATTAGAGACATACTGGCAAGCGCCTAATCGTATAACCAGGCCAAATGTAGTATATTCAAAGAAAATAGTGGTGCTACATTTTTTATCTATTATTCTGGCTTCATTACACTGCCAACTTATTCAACCATGACCTTTGATACTTTAGGCAAAACAAGATGACAGAGTATTTAATATGTGCAGAGGAGGCATTTCTTTTATTCAGAGATCTATTCATTCTACTGTGTTTTCGTAAATCACTTGATTTTCTGTAAGCACGACAGTGCAAAACATGTGCCCTCATATGGTTTCCAGTTTGCTTCCTCTCCAAGCACTTTCTTGTTTTCAGCGATTGTAAATGTTCAATGTTTTGGATAATTGCATGATATAAAATTTAGTGAAATACCAAAAGAAGAAACAGAACCATTCGAAGAGGTCGTTTTGACTATACTATTATTAACTTTGAATAGCATGGAATTTCGATATCTGTGATGGTGGGTTCCATGACAATCAAAAACTAATATTATAATGGGACACATCGTGAAGGGCATAATCTTATTTAATAACAGAAACAACTTCTGATACAGAAACAACAGCAAGTTTAACAAACGGAGCAGCAGCAAAATGAACGAAGTTGATAACTGTTATGATGACAGCAATGACAAGACCAACAGCAACAAGGAATGTTGTTTGGATGTCGATTTCTTTTAATGCCATCTCTCCTTTGAATCAGACGTAAGTGAAGTGCAAAGATTTGTTCGATCGGAATTTAATGACGTGTTTGTAAGAATACTTAGCAACATCGGATTCTGTTGTTTAGATATTTCTATAATTAGACCTTGATTCGTTATTTTTGTTAGTAAATTATTATTATCATATTCATGATCCATATATTTCTCATTTTAAAACATTTATCCAAGAGCATGAATGTTGATAAAGTGTGTGCAGAGTTTTGAATTGATTTAAAAGACCCTCATCTTGGTAAGGTGAGGGTCATTTAAATATATCGGTATATGAAGAATGAATTTTCTGGACAATTTTTTTAAATACGTGCCTTTCTAGAGTACGGCAGTCAAATTGTTAAACAATATGAATCTGAATCTGAATCTGAATCGATAAGATGCTTCAGGCCTAACGGTCCATGAATTAAATTTGTAGTGACAATACTCTAAAATACCATTTATTTCGCTAGCTCTCTGTGTGCTCTGGCAATAAAAACATACTTTATGTGATATGAATAGTATGCGATTTCTTGCGCTGGAAAATAAATAACAATGTGAAATTGAATGTAAGCTTCAATTTATTTACGAAAACAGAAAAAACGGACCCTTTATCAACAAAGAGGATTAATGAAACACTGCAGATGTAGTGTTTCATTCATCCTGTTTGTTGATAAAGGGGAAACCCGAAAAGTCCGTTTTATCTGTTTTCGTAATTAAATTGGAGCTTACATTCAATTTCACATTGTTATTTATTTCTTCGAGCTTCGAGCAGCAACATTTACATTGCGCTGGAAAACCAGGTTGACCTATGCGCCTTGACCTAGTGATAATATACTGATAATGAGCTTAATCGGACACAAATCTACGAGCCATCCGATGCTGCTGTGATTAAATTGTTACATTCGAATGTCATGTCAGGATTTTAAATATTGCAATTAACTAAATTTGGAAATTACAATACGTGTAACGTTTATTTACACGTGCTGTGTATTTCTAAAACACAAAAGTATGACTTAAAGAACTTACTAGAAATAGAAGTATCTTGTTACTCAACCACATTCCATGAATTATTTTCCTCATAAAAACTGTGAATGTTGTTTCTGAGATATTTAATGGTATTTGGCGGTGAATCTTGAGGTCGAGGGATGACAACCTCAAAGTAAAAACATAAGCTACGAAGTGTAGGCACTCAATCAATTTCAATTCCTCACCCCTTCAAACTTTAAAAACACAACTTAAAACTCACATTTTTCTAATAAAACCAATTACTAGTCTGTTTGTTATGTATTTGTTTATTTCAACTGATACCATCTTCATGTCAATGTAAAGCGCTCAGTGTCTGTTTTTGATGGGGTAGAGCGCTATATTAAGTGATATTTATATTAATAAGATCAAATTCATGATATCCCTCTCCAATTTAGGTATTTAGATTAAACGAAAAAGTTTTCAATACCCTTATTTTTGTAGTCATAGGAGCTATTAAAAATTGAACATATATTTTGTTCTTTTAAATTACTAGGGGGCGAAGTGGACGAGTGGTTAAGGCACTGATCCGGAAGGTCCCGAGTCGAGCCCCGCTTCAGGTACTTTCGTTTTGGGCAACATGGGCGATTCCTGTTGTCATCAGACATCATGTTTGATGGATTACCTATATTATTCCTTCATGGAATGCCTAGGCGACGGTATCTTATGATGCCTTGGCGGAAGGGCGTAAATCTTTTTTTTAATTTTAAATTACTTAACTTTCATAGAAGATGTATTTACTTGATATCCGGCATCTGAAGACAAGTCAATGTGCCATTCAATCATTTCACTCCATTTTGAAATCCTATAGACCTCTATCATACAATAATTTACCATTTTTATTATTCTTTTTTTATTTTTATATGTATTCCATATCTTAACAGATCCCGTTGAAGATGAACAATCAACGTAACGAGCGTTTGGACTCCGACCAGTACACCAAAGTTGCGGATTTTGAGGAAAAGTTTCGCATCCAGGATAAAAATGATAAGGGTATAAAAAGCACGCTTTCATCCCTTATTAGAAATCAAGTAAAGAACTACAGTTTAAAAAAGAGTATTCGAGGCCATTTCCCGGTGATCGAGACGTTCAGAACATACAAATGGAAAAAGTACTTAATCAAAGATTTCCTCTCTGGATTGATGTCAGGATTTATGATGATTCCACTTGGTTTGGCTTATGCCTCCATCTCCACTCTCCCACCCATCATAGGGCTTTACATGTCTTTCTTTGCATCCATCACCTATTTTGTCTTCGGCACCAGCAGACATCTGTCATGGGGATGTGTGGCCACTGCCAGTTTGATGGTAGCCAATATAATGATCAAGTACGACAATAGCGACGAAGCGATTTCGTTCATAGCCAGCCTGAATAATACTCTTACAGAAACAAACACTGTTTCAACTAAAGTATCGTATTCAAATTTTCAGGATTCAAACACAATATCGAGTTTAAATGTCGGCGAGCACGGTGGAGGAGAATTAGAACATGCGGTTTCGGCATCTCTGACAAATGAGACAAAAAATAACATTTTGGACGCTATAAATGCACGGAGGATTGAAGTGGGGAGCAGTATTGCTGTAGTTACCGGTTTGATTCTTGTCCTTGAGGCGCTCATAGGTTTGAGTCGTTTTACCTCTGTCATGTCAAACTCTCTGATTGAAGGTTTTACTGTTGGAGTTGCATTTAATGTCGCCACAAGCCAATTGAATGGATTTCTTGGATTGTCAGTCAAAAGATACTCAGGTAATTTCTGGGCACCACGAACATGGGTTGCCATAGTAAAGCATATACAAGAAACAAATCTTGCAGTGTTTATCATTGCATCAATTTCTCTCCTGATAATGTACCTCGTGAAAAGGTGTGTCAATGAAAAATATAAGCATCGATTAAAAATTCCAATTCATATTGAAATGTTAGTTGTGATTCTTGCTATCGTTGTGACTAAGTTTAACTATTTAGATCAAATATATGACGTCGAAATTGTTGGGGATATTCCAGTGGGAATACCTAAGCCAAAATTCCCGGATGTTATGTTGATCTTCAATTATAGTTATATCGCGGATGCATCGCTCATTGCCCTGATTGTCCACGTCCAGGCTTTAGCGTTAGCAAAAAAGATTGCTATAGGAGGGAGTCGGTCTATTAGATATGACCAAGAAATGCTTGCTGCAGGCATGTGCTCTGTGGTTTGTGGTGTGTTCTCTGGGTATATCCCAGGTGCGTATATACCGATTTCTACCGACCAGCGAGATTCAGGAGGAGTATCTCAGTTAGCTTCATTGTTTGCAGCTGGTATAGTCATTTTGGTGGTCATGTTCATGAGCACTTATTTCTACAGTTTGCCAAATTGTGTCATATCAGCTATTGTTCTCATTAACTTAAGACCTCTTTTTATGAAACTTTGCAATCTTCCGGAAAAATGGAAAAAATCTAAATTTGACTGCACCGTTTGGATTTTTGCATGTGCTGTTACTGTTGTGTTGGAAATTGGAAATGCGTTTTTGCTAAGTGTTGGTTTTTCCATATTTTTAGTTCTTCTTCGTTCAATGGTTAACCCAGTCATTGAAGTAGTTCCTATTCAAATAGACCAAAAGAGCTCTTTACTACTCCGTCCAACTGGGCAATACATATCGGCTAAAACATTGCTATCGATTAGATTAATTCAGTTAAAAGCAGATTTGTATTTCTTCAATTCAGACAGTTTTGTCGAGGCAGTATTTGAAAAAACCAAGACAGATCGTATTCACCCAATACTGCTGGACCACAGACGTGCTTCCAAAACTAGTAACATTGAAATGCCTATATCAGATTCGGAAAGTCTGTCAGCCTCAGTGAAAAACGAGGTCACTCCTTTGATTTCTTCATCTGAAAAAATGTTTCCCTCTTTAATAACTTGGAAGACTCTGATAATTGATATTTCTCAAGTGTCTTTCATGGACACGATGGGAATGGAATCGCTGGAGTTTATAATAAAAAAGTATAAGTCGATGGGAATTAAAGTCTTGATAACGTCGGTTCCTGACAACATATTCGGAATTCTTCGCTCAACTGGGTTTTGGAACAAATACAGGGATATACTGTTCATTGATGTGCAGTCAGCTTTAGATAGCATTTCCAGTACAACAGATGACAGTCAGCGCAAAAATAAGAGTGAAATAATACCACAGAATGACCAATGGGTATAGATGATGTCACAAACTGTGTTTTGCATGAATGTCAAAATTGTTTGATTTTTATAGGAATTTCCACCTACTCTCCTTCTCATCTCATTCTCTCTCTCTCTCTCTCTCTCTCTCTCTCTCTCTCTCTCTCTCTCTCTCTCTCTCTCTTTCTCATTTCTCTCTCTCTCTCTCTCTCTCTCTCTCTCTATATATATATATATATATATATATATATATATATATATATATATATATATATATATATATATATATATCATTAACTATGAAGGTGGAGCTATTTACACAACTACTATGACATCTTACAAATTGTAACGTTCAAAATGGGGATGACTGGCAAGGGCTTGACAAACAAACAGAAAATATTTTAAAATATATCATCCCAAGAACCTTCCTGGGGTTGAATCTTAAACCTTTTGTTTAAATTATTATTATTATTATTATTATTATTATTATTATTATTATTATTATTATTATTATTATTATTATTATTATTATTATTATTATTATTATTATTATTATTATTATTATTATTATTTATTTGATACAGCGCCAGTATCCACAAATAGTGCTCAGATGTGCTTTAAATGTATTGAAACCGATCCCCAAATAGAGGAAAGCTGATTTTTGGGATATTTATTCTTTTCGAAATTTACTTTGTCTTCATGCACATCTTTTCAGATTTAAGTTATCTTGCCTGCTACCAAAGTTTTCGTGATGAAACGTAAGCGTCAGTGACTCACTATCACGAGCCCCGTCTTTCAATAAACTCAAGCGATGTTGAGTGTTCTCAGTGACCGGATGGGTGACAATAATTGTAAAACATTGGCCAAAACGGTGCCTTAGGGTAAATCACTCACATACAGTATCACATTCTGCTCGGGTGTGAATGAATACCTGGCGTTGGGCAATGACAGATATTGAAAGATTTCTAATTTTAAAAAGAGCTCCTATGAGCGTGATATACCTACTGGATACAATGAAAATTTGGTTCCTAATTGCCTGCTGTGAAGTGCATTGAATATAGTAAATCTATAGACATGTATAAATATCATGTTATTACATATCAATTCATTCTTATTAATGCTCAGGACTGAAAATTATAACACATCCTTTCTTCTTTGTTCCATTTAAAATACGAGACAGATAAATATAGATGAATTGATAATTGATGATAATATGGTGGATATGATGATAATTCAGGAGGAGTATCTCAGTTAGCTTCATTGTTTGCAGCTGGTATAGTCATTTTGGTGGTCATGTTCATGAGCACTTATTTCTACAGTTTGCCAAATTGTGTCATATCAGCTATTGTTCTCATTAACTTAAGACCTCTTTTTATGAAACTTTGCAATCTTCCGGAAAAATGGAAAAAATCTAAATTTGACTGCACCGTTTGGATTTTTGCATGTGCTGTTACTGTTGTGTTGGAAATTGGAAATGCGTTTTTGCTAAGTGTTGGTTTTTCCATATTTTTAGTTCTTCTTCGTTCAATGGTTAACCCAGTCATTGAAGTAGTTCCTATTCAAATAGACCAAAAGAGCTCTTTACTACTCCGTCCAACTGGGCAATACATATCGGCTAAAACATTGCTATCGATTAGATTAATTCAGTTAAAAGCAGATTTGTATTTCTTCAATTCAGACAGTTTTGTCGAGGCAGTATTTGAAAAAACCAAGACAGATCGTATTCACCCAATACTGCTGGACCACAGACGTGCTTCCAAAACTAGTAACATTGAAATGCCTATATCAGATTCGGAAAGTCTGTCAGCCTCAGTGAAAAACGAGGTCACTCCTTTGATTTCTTCATCTGAAAAAATGTTTCCCTCTTTAATAACTTGGAAGACTCTGATAATTGATATTTCTCAAGTGTCTTTCATGGACACGATGGGAATGGAATCGCTGGAGTTTATAATAAAAAAGTATAAGTCGATGGGAATTAAAGTCTTGATAACGTCGGTTCCTGACAACATATTCGGAATTCTTCGCTCAACTGGGTTTTGGAACAAATACAGGGATATACTGTTCATTGATGTGCAGTCAGCTTTAGATAGCATTTCCAGTACAACAGATGACAGTCAGCGCAAAAATAAGAGTGAAATAATACCACAGAATGACCAATGGGTATAGATGATGTCACAAACTGTGTTTTGCATGAATGTCAAAATTGTTTGATTTTTATAGGAATTTCCACCTACTCTCCTTCTCATCTCATTCTCTCTCTCTCTCTCTCCTCTCTCTCTCTCTCTCTCTCTCTCTCTCTCTCATATATATATATATATATATATATATATATATATATATATATATATATATATATCATTAACTATGAAGGTGGAGCTATTTACACAACTACTATGACATCTTACAAATTGTAACGTTCAAAAGGGGGATGACTGGCAAGGGCTTGACAAACAAACAGAAAATATTTTAAAATATATCATCCCAAGAACCTTCCTGGGGTTGAATCTTAAACCTTTTGTTTAAATTATTATTATTATTATTATTATTATTATTATTATTATTATTATTATTATTATTATTATTATTATTATTATTATTATTTGATACAGCGCCAGTATCCACAAATAGTGCTCAGATGTGCTTTAAATGTATCGAAACCGATCCCCAAATAGAGGAAAGCTGATTTTTGGGATATTTATTCTTTCGAAATTTACTTTGTCTTCATGCACATCTTTTCAGATTTAAGTTATCTTGCCTGCTACCAAAGTTTTCGTGATGAAACGTTAGCGTCAGTGACTCACTATCACGAGCCCCGTCTTTCAATAAAATCAAGCGATGTTGAGTGTTCTCAGTGACCGGATGGGTGACAATAATTGTAAAACATTGGCCAAAACGGTGCCTTAGGGTAAATCACTCACATACAGTATCACATTCTGCTCGGGTGTGAATGAATACCTGGCGTTGGGCAATGACAGATATTGAAAGATTTCTAATTTTAAAAAGAGCTCCTATGAGCGTGATATACCTACTGGATACAATGAAAATTTGGTTCCTAATTGCCTGCTGTGAAGTGCATTGAATATAGTAAATCTATAGACATGTATAAATATCATGTTATTACATATCAATTCATTCTTATTAATGCTCAGGACTGAAAATTATAACACATCCTTTCTTTTTTGTTCCATTTAAAATACGAGACAGATAAATATAGATGAATTGATGATTGATGATAATATGGTGGATATGATGATAATTCAGGAGGAGTATCTCAGTTAGCTTCATTGTTTGCAGCTGGTATAGTCATTTTGGTGGTCATGTTCATGAGCACTTATTTCTACAGTTTGCCAAATTGTGTCATATCAGCTATTGTTCTCATTAACTTAAGACCTCTTTTTATGAAACTTTGCAATCTTCCGGAAAAATGGAAAAAATCTAAATTTGACTGCACCGTTTGGATTTTTGCATGTGCTGTTACTGTTGTGTTGGAAATTGGAAATGCGTTTTTGCTAAGTGTTGGTTTTTCCATATTTTTAGTTCTTCTTCGTTCAATGGTTAACCCAGTCATTGAAGTAGTTCCTATTCAAATAGACCAAAAGAGCTCTTTACTACTCCGTCCAACTGGGCAATACATATCGGCTAAAACATTGCTATCGATTAGATTAATTCAGTTAAAAGCAGATTTGTATTTCTTCAATTCAGACAGTTTTGTCGAGGCAGTATTTGAAAAAAACCAAGACAGATCGTATTCACCCAATACTGCTGGACCACAGACGTGCTTCCAAAACTAGTAACATTGAAATGCCTATATCAGATTCGGAAAGTCTGTCAGCCTCAGTGAAAAACGAGGTCACTCCTTTGATTTCTTCATCTGAAAAAATGTTTCCCTCTTTAATAACTTGGAAGACTCTGATAATTGATATTTCTCAAGTGTCTTTCATGGACACGATGGGAATGGAATCGCTGGAGTTTATAATAAAAAAGTATAAGTCGATGGGAATTAAAGTCTTGATAACGTCGGTTCCTGACAACATATTCGGAATTCTTCGCTCAACTGGGTTTTGGAACAAATACAGGGATATACTGTTCATTGATGTGCAGTCAGCTTTAGATAGCATTTCCAGTACAACAGATGACAGTCAGCGCAAAAATAAGAGTGAAATAATACCACAGAATGACCAATGGTATAGATGATGTCACAAACTGTGTTTTGCATGAATGTCAAAATTGTTTGATTTTTATAGGAATTTCCACCTACTCTCCTTCTCATCTCATTCTCTCTCTCTCTCTCTCTCTCTCTCTCTCTCTCTCTCTCTCTCTCTCTTATATATATATATATATATATATATATATATATATATATATATATATATATATATATCATTAACTATGAAGGTGGAGCTATTTACACAACTACTATGACATCTTACAAATTGTAACGTTCAAAATGGGGATGACTGGCAAGGGCTTGACAAACAAACAGAAAATATTTTAAAATATATCATCCCAAGAACCTTCCTGGGTTGAATCTTAAACCTTTTGTTTAAATTATTATTATTATTATTATTATTATTATTATTATTATTATTATTATTATTATTATTATTATTATTATTATTATTATTATTATTTGATACAGCGCCAGTATCCACAAATTATGATGTAAAAAATAAATTTGAATAAGAAAAATGTTGGTTGTATCGTAACGAATGTGACGATTTTCCTACAATTGGTAAGGAGAGGGTTAAGTTTGATTTTGACCTCAGACCTTTGTGACGAATGCTAGAGGCATCACACAAATAAGATTAAGAACAGACGTGTGGGAAACAGAAAGAAAAATACAAAAGTTAAAAAAGAAAAACATCCCAAAATAATTAGCCGAAGCAAGTGATTTTGGGGATAATTTTTTCTCATATCTTTCATTTTGCTTTGTCTGGCACTGTTTCATACACACCTTTTCAGATTTGTAGTTTACATCAGTGCCTGCTCCCTAATCTGTCACTTTGTTACACTTGGTTTACCCTAGTCGTGCATGCGCCTGAGAAACAGAATAAATTGCTGTGACTTTTGTGTCAATGCTATCATGAAAAAAAATAATTCTCAATTTAGATAAATCTACAATTGTTTTAAAATCTCGATATTATTGATGATAAGAATAAATTCTTGGTTCTTGCCATTGAGAAGCTGTTTAACAAACGACTGTTATATGCATGATTTGAAAATCATAAAAATCAAGATATTTATGGTGCAATTTATTTTTCAAACTCACCCCGCTCTAATCTAAACTGCATGGTGTATTTTAACGCTTAACAGGTGGTGTTCAGTAGAAAATATAAATATCTCATGCGCCATACATATTTTGTCTCAATCTATTGTTCTCACAGATACCATAACATTATTAACGCAATGGATTAAAAAGAGTGCAGCTTAATTATATTATGTTCGATCGCTATTGTTTGAAATATCTTAATACTCTTATCATCATTATTATCAACTATCATTAGTATTATTATTGTGATCACCATCATTATTATTCCTCGTCATTATTATTATTATTATATATTATTATTATTATTATTATTATTATTATTATTATTATATTATTATTATTATATTATTATTATTATTATTATTATTATTATTATTATTATTATTATTATTATTATTATTATTATTATTATTATTATTATTATTATTATTATCATTATTATTATTATTATTATTATTATTATTATTATTATTATTATTATTATTATAATCATCATCATCATCACCATCATTATTATCATTATTATTATTATTATTATTATTATTATTATTATTGTTGTTATTATTATTATTATTATTATTATTATTATTATTATTATATTATTATTAGTATTATTATATTATTATTATTATTATTATTATTATTATTATTATTATTATTATTGTCGTCGTTGCTATCATCATTATCAACATCATCATTATTTTCTTTTTTTTTAATCGCACGTCAACAATTTCATCCAAAAATATAAAAACTAAACAGCACATGCACATACTCGGTAACAGATAGACCATGATTCAAACCTACAGTTTCTTAATATATATCAAGAGCACAAAGTTGCATTTGGCATCACATCGTGTTATGGAAGCTGTGAAGCCAGTGTCAAATCGAGACTGCACAAAACCGAAGAGATGCTTCCGAAAGAATCAACAATGACCCCAAAAAGCCTTGATGTTTTGATAATTTTTTGTGTGCCTAGAGGTTATATTGCATGAGATGTTGGCGTTGTATAAATTTACTTATCATGATTATCAGCATCATCATCATCATCATCATCATCATCATCATCATCATCATCATCATCATCATCATCATCATCAAGATTATCATCAGCATCAGCATCATCATCATCATCGTCGTCATCATAATCATCATCACCAACAAAATCATTATCCTCACCACCATAATCATTTTTATCGTCATCAGTGTCATCATTGTAATAATAATTAGCATCATCATTGACATTCTTGTCATCGTCATCGTTGCCATCATCATCATCGTCATCACTATTATCATCCTCATCGTCATTTTGTCATTATTGTCATCATCGACATCATCGTCATCGTGTGTGTCTGTGTTAGTGTGTCTGTGTGTGAGTGTGTATGTGCGTGTGTGTGTGTGTGTGTGTGTGTGTATTTGTGTTTTCTGTGGATGCAATCGTATAAAAACTAAACATTCCGATAATATAGTTTTAAATCGAGGTTTCTCGTAATATGCTATGTATATGGATATGTATGCACATATGCTCGTGTGTAGATACAATGTATGTGTATGTTTGTGTGTCTGGGTGTGTGCGTGTGCAAATTGTGTATGTGTATGTTTGTATCTGTGTATGCGAATGTCATTTTTTGTGTCACAACCCAAATTGATTGAAAAATGTTTGCCTCATGTGAATTGACTACGACTACTATTATTATTCTTAATATCATTATTATTATATTATTATTATTTATTATTATTATTATTATTATTATTATTATTATTATTATTATTATTATTATTATTATTATTATTATTTTCATTATTATTATTATTATTATTATTATTATTATTATTATTATTATTATTTTCATTATTATCATCATCATCATCATTATTATTACCATTATCATCATCATCGTCATGATCATTGTTATCTATTCTGTTTACTTGAAAAATCCGTAATCGTGCCTACACACAGTTGAGCAAGGCGCCTTACAATACATTGCCTTATCACCAATGATTGTTTACCTTAAATGCCGAATGTTTTTCAACCTCATTCGTCGAATATCCGTGTCAAATTGTTAAATTTGCATATTTCTTATCATGACATTTGTTCTTTCAGCGCTGCTTTATTGACTTGAGGTGTCGACAAAAGGCGCTGAGGAAATTATTATTATAAAGTAATGATAATCTAATCTAATTTAGAAAGTAACGTTTTTCTAAGCATATCGAAATATAACTGGAGTGAGATGAACTCCGTTCTTATACTTGTATTACTAAAATATAACGTTAAGAAAAAATAAAGGTGAAACATAGTTATGTGATAGTCATCATCAAAATATTTTTATTGCCATTGTTTTACTACTGTCACTCCATGACCATCGGCCTAATAAAACTATATATTATTATATAAAAGGCTTGTAAGTAACTATAACAATAAAATGCAAATAAATGCACGAGTTGGTGTGTATTGTATGTTCCCGATTGCCGAGATGGAAACTCTTCTCGTCTTGAAGCAACTTCAAGCTACAATAAACACAGTGATTGATCGGAAGGGTGAACTTAATAGTAAACTCTGGCCGCAACATGTATCTTTTGAAAGGGTACTTTAAAAGGGTTATTAATCTTCAAAACCTGGATGGTTAAGAGTACCTGAGACTATGGGTTTCGGCGGGATTCGGCGGGTTTCGTAAAAAAACAAAAAAAAAACAACAAAGCAATACCAGGGGGTATTACTTTTTTTTTACGAAACCCGACGAAATCCGACAAAGTTATGGGAAGTAAGCAGCAATGGGGATTGGACCTGGGACTAAGGTAAGAGGTTTTCAGAAGGAAATGAACCTTGACTATGGGAGATGGATACCTGTGGGAATTGAAGCCAGACTATGAGAATTGAGTACCAGATGAGAATGAACCTGAGACTGTAGGAAGTGCACCAATCTGGAATGAACCTGGGACTCAAGGAATTGCACACCAGTGGGGAGTGAGCCTGGGACTATGGGAAGGGGATTTCAGTGGGAAATAAAGCTGGGACTATGGGAGATGGATACCAATGGGAATTGAACCCGGACTATGGGATTTGGGTACCAGAGGAGTATGAACCTGGCACTATAGGAGGTGAGCACCAATGGGGATTGAACATGGGACTACGAGAGGTAGATACCAGTGGTCAGTGATCCCAGAAGGGTACTTCTCTTTTTCAACACCTACCGAAATCGTCAAAAGTTATGGGAAGTGAGCACCAATGGGGAATGAACCGGGGACTCAGGAAGTGCCCACCAGTGGGGAGTGAACCTAGGACTGTGGGAGATGGATACCAAGGGGAGTTGAAGCCGACTTTGGGAGTTGGATACGAGAGGAGAATGAACCTAACACTATTGGAGGGACGCAAAGTTGAGTCTTCAGAAAGGGCTCTTTCTCTCACATTCTCTCACCGTACTCAGGTGTAAAATAAGTCCCGGCCGTTAACAGCGTAATCTCTGTCCGGAAAAAAATTGTAATAATATTGCCTAACAGGCGGCATGTCTTTGTCCTACATAAAAAGTCTGCCTCATTTACAAACACTTAGACTGGGATTGGCTAGGGCAGCTTAGAAAGAAGGACAGTCTCGCACCTAGTGAGTGATGTGGGGAGTAGTGCGGGGCGGTCCTTGGCAAGCTTAAGGACCACGGTCCTACGGTCCCTGGGAAATGAAAACCGCAAGGACCGGTCCTAGGACCGGTCCTTTTCGACATTGAACATTCCTGAGAGACTGTTGGAAGTTCGAACCGTTTTGACCTTTGGGACCTTGGGATCGTTCATTCTTGAACCGTTAAAGACCGCTACACGATGAAAACAGTGGTCTACAGGAGTAAAACACACGGAGTAGTCACACTCATTTCAAATTGTAACCTAATTAGAGAAGAGGGGTGATGCCTTCTTTATTTGCTCACCGTACTTCATTGTTACTTCGATAATTTAATAAAATTTGAAATTTATCCCCATTAACGGAGATAATGGCATCGCCCAAGGCGTTGATCGAGTTGTTCGTGGCGTTGATACACACACGCAACTCCTACCCCCCCCCCTCCCCCCCCCCCCCCCACACACACACACATTAGAGGGCAGCGAGCATTGAAGAGTAAGAGA
This sequence comes from Berghia stephanieae, assembly GCF_034508935.2. NCBI lineage: Eukaryota > Metazoa > Mollusca > Gastropoda > Nudibranchia > Aeolidiidae > Berghia > Berghia stephanieae. The sequence goes on from NC_088360.1 coordinate 35,274,374, forward strand.
GAGACGTGAAGTTATAATAAGAGGGGGTGGATGCGGTAATAAGTTAATAAGTAATAAGTGGGGTCCATGGTGACTTTTCGCCAGATCTAACAAACCCAGCTACCCATTCACTGCTGAGTAGACAGGGACTCAGAAAAAACTCGACTGCACCCGGGATCGATCTCTGGCCCTTTGCGTACAAAGAGAGTGCTCTATCAACTGAGCAATCGGGTCCCCAAATATTCTATTGGACTTTTTTAAAATACAGACGTTATAACTGGGTTTTTTGGAAGGAAGAAACTAATGAAACTCATATTATTTGATTAGTTAAAACACCAAACGAAATTTTAATATTATTGTATTATTTTAAATGACAACAATGCGATAGAAAGGAGTGGTGACAAGAGATGGACAAAAGAAAACAAAAAATCAGACTTGCTACTTGCTAGGTTCGACACACACACACACACACACACACACACAAACACACACATCTTTAGTAGTCACATGCATTTCAAACAATAACCCATTAGAGAAGAGGGGTCATGCCTTCATCATAGATCATTGTCATTGCGATCATTATGGTGTAGTAAATTTTGAAATTTACCCCGTATAGAACAGTAAAGTTTGCTGCCCCAAACGTAAACAAAGGTCGAGAAGCACATGGCAAACCACATGTTCCTGTCTTGACAGCTCACGTTCCAATGTAAATAATAGAAAGAAAATAACCTTTAAAATTTGGCTGTTAGGTGGCAAAAGAAACACATATTCATAAATACTCGATCATGCATCAAATAATGTCTAGATATGGATATTTTATGGAACAAAAGGTAAAATTTATCAAAAGTTACTTCTATCTATTTTTAGACCAGAGCAAATTATTGCGCTGGTATGAACAAAACGAGAATTATTCGGAGCCTGATTTTCATAATAATTTAGTCTTATATTATTATTTCTGCAACTGTTAGATTTTATGTAAACATATTTTCAATACTGAAAGTGTATTGCCTACAACTCAAACTACAAAATTGGGAGACCTATATTGTGCGTAAATTATTCCGGTCCCTAACGGAAATCACTAGCAACTTGTTATTGTTTACGTTTGGGGCAGCAAACTTTACTGTTCTATAATGGAATCGTCCAAGGCGTTTGCCTCCTGTTCCCCCCATCTCACACACGAAAGGGCGGTTTGCGGAGTGGAGGGAGGTGGTCGTCTGCCTCTATGGTCGTCTGTGTCGTTTAGTGTATGGCAAAGGAGGGTGGGTGCGATTAATTAAGTGGGATGGGTGGTGATTTGTGGAAGATAGGCAACCGAGGCAACGAATCGCTGGGGAAGTAGTAGGCCTATGGCGCGAGACCGTTGAAAGGTGATAAGAAGTGAGGACCGCCGCCGGTCTTCCACTATGGGACCAATCCCCGGTTCACAGCTAAAAGACCGTAGTAGACAGGGACTCAGAAAAAACTCGACTGCACCCGGGATCGATCTCTGGCCCTTTGCGTACAAAGAGAGCGCTCTATCAACTGAGCAATCGGGGTCCCCAAATATTCTATTGGACTTTTTTAAAATACAGACGTTATAACTGGGTTTTTTGGAAGGAAGAAACTAATGAAACTCATATTATTTGATTAGTTAAAACACCAAACGAAATTTTAATATTATTGTATTATTTTAAATGACAACAATGCGATAGAAAGGAGTGGTGACAAGAGATGGACAAAAGAAAACAAAAAATCGGACTTGCTACTTGCTAGGTTCGACACACACACACACACACACACACACACACACACACACAAACACACACATCTTTAGTATTCACATGCATTTCAAACAATAACCCATTAGAGAAGAGGGGTCATGCCTTCATCATAGATCATTGTCATTGCGATCATTATGGTGTAGTAAATTTTGAAATTTACCCCGTATAATGGAATCGTCCAAGGCGTGTGCCTCCTGTTCCCCCCATCTCACACACGAAAGGGCGGTTTGCGGAGTGGAGGGAGGTGGTCGTCTGCCTCTATGGTCGTCTGTGTCGTTTAGTGTATGGCAAAGGGGGATGGGTGCGATTAATTAAGTGGGATGGGTGGTGATTGGTGGAAGATAGGCAACCGAGGCAACGAATCGCTGGGGAAGTAGTAGGCCTATGGCGCGAGACCGTTGAAAGGTGATAAGAAGTGAGGACCGCCGCCGGTCTTCCACTATGGGACCGATCCCCGGTTCACAGCTAAAAGACCGTGGACCGGTCCAAGGACCGGTCCTCAGCGCGGCACTAGTGGGGAGCGTTTCTCGTCAGCCTATTTGTTGAAGTCCATGTAATATTGATATAGGGAATTCCATTACTGGTATCAGTACCGAGAAAAGCTTACACAGCCCTAGACTAGACTTGACTGCTGACATCACAGTTATGATCAATGACAATTTCTCTGATTGTTATTTTACATCACAGTGTGATATCTCTGCATTTTCATTGGCTATTGCGTTTTACTTCACTGCAGGATACCTTGACTATATTAAATTGTATTCAGTCTTTTTTTTAGACAAACTATTGTCGGTATCAATGGTTCGCAGCGGCGACATAACCGTCTTGTGGTAATATTTAAGTCAATATAGGTGATTTACTAATGTTATTTAGCGGGGAAAAAACAGGACTTTGATGTCATGTCGATACAAGTGTGATTCCGATAAAACCCTTGTTGATATATCCTTTCTGCATTATATATATATATATATATATATATATATATATATATATATATGTGTGTGTGTGTGTGTGTGTGTGTGTCGCTGTGAGAGAGAGAGTGTGTGTGTATGTTTGTGTGTGTGTGTGTGTCATTTCAAAAGATATTAAACATTTAAATTACCTCTCTTGTGACTAGTCTTATCAGAATTGTTTGAGATAAAGTATATCAGATACTGTAGATGTACAAAAGGTTGGGATGACAGGAGGCAAGGGAGTACATGTGATGTAACAATAATAATCATTTCTTTTGTATTGGGGACTTACAGTGATAAGGAATGTTGTTCGTGATGACGAGAGAGGAGCTGTATTATTAATGCTGGGTCGTTAAGATCAATAAAAAATCAGGTTGTGTATGTAAGTCAGATTACTTTTGGCTTAGATTCGTTGAGGATGAATACTGATGTTAGATGAAGGTAGAGTTGTAGTGATTGCAAAATGTTAAGGGTATTATCCATTATATGAACAGCAATTGTTCCGGTGACAAGTATCATAATCATCACCATTATCACCATCTCCAACACGTCATCATCGTCGTCGTCATCGTCATTGTTGTTACGTCATCACCCTCATTAATATCCTATTTTAAACCAAAAAAAAATAAATTAATTCGACTTTTACGGAGCACATTATAGGTCTGTTGAACAAGCTTGTGAGATCCTCATAATTCAAGCGTTAAATTATTTTGACAGCTTTATGCAATGTTAGTTTAGATGGCGTTAAATGATTTTTGACAGCTTTATGAATTGTTAGTTTAGAAGGTTTTAACAAACGCTTCACATATTCTTCATTTGTTTATGCACGATTTACTAGCATCTTGAAAAGAGAAAAGTCGAAATTATATCTATATCAGTGTTTTTATTTCATTTAAGAAGAGATTTCTACGATACCTAACTTTCATCCTCCCCTCTCCGTCGCTTGGAAGAATGACTTCGAGCTTTCTATATTATTGTAGGTCGAACCCATTGATTGTGTCATTCATAGATCTTTCTACAAGATGACTGCCGTGTTTATATACCCGTATCAAGACCAATAAATTGTTAAAGGGAATGGTCAAAAAATCTGAAAGGGTCACCATTTTCTATTATTCAGTTCTGATTCTAAAATTATGAGCTGCAAATGATTCTCAATTCATTAAAACGCTTATGCGAACATAATCATCCTTTTTAATAGTGAAAAAGTCGTGACGTCCCAGCTTCTACTTTTCCGATTCCAAACTCCTTGGAAGTGGGTTTGTATTCAGTCCTTCGAAGGACCAATAATGAATAGGGTATATATTGAATCATAACGTGGCATAACTATTTTGGTAGCATGATGTATAGGCAGATTCTATGGATTACCGGATGTAAAAGAGCGAGAAAGGATGGTCTTTATTGACGACTAGCATATTGGTTTAGACTAGAAAATAGATGCTATCACTCTGAAACCAAAAGGCCATGTACGCAAGGTATGCATTCAGCCCTCCAGAAGAGTGGTTTTACACTTCCAATGAGATTGGAATATGTTTTTTGACATCAAACTTTTCTTCCCTATTATCATCGTAATTTGACACTTACAGCAAAATGTTATTATTTACCTACACACATGTTAAAATAAATCTGAATATTATACCTATAGAAGGAACGAAATTGACGTCACTCAGCTTTTTATTTTATTTTTCTTCAGTCAGCCATTTTTATGAGTGAGTTTTCACTAAATTGTATCAATCAGACAATAAACGTTTACGGTTACAAATAGTCTTGTGTGTTGGTACGTTATATCCGGCTGGCGAATAATGTGAATATTTTATCTAAGCGTATATAATCCATTAGCAACCAAACAAATGTTAATTGTATTAAAGATAGATGTTTTAATCATTTAAAGCATTAACCACGTAAATATTCATCACTGTAATCATAGCTCTTTTTATTGCCGTTGGCGTATCATTGTGACCTTTATTTGTTGTGAACGGCATCGTTTTGATACAACTACTTTCGACACGTTGCGGGTGTCTCATATTATCCGTATCTCTAATTAATTTGCCCGATTTCTCGAAGGGGTTAAAAATTTCAACATTTATATAGCGCAATATCCAACAAACGCGCTCAAAGCGCTTTACAAGGGCTCCCTAGCCAACAGCAATACTTAATATGTAGAACGAAACACGACGCCTGTTAGGCAATATTACATTTTTTTCGTACAGAGACAACGCTGTTGACGGCCAAGCACTTATTTTACACCTGAGTACGGTGAGAGAATGTGAGTAAACAGCCTATTCCAAGGACTCAATCAACTATGCGCCTCTCCAAACGGGACTCGAACCGTGCCATACAACCATACCACACAGCAGCACATTGGTTAGCGTTACGTGTTGGATTTAATTGATAAAATATCAAGGAGGACAAAACTCACTCAGAAATTAGCTGATCAAGCGATTTGTTTGGATTTTTAAAATGTTATCTTTGTTTGTTTGTTTTTTACAGTAGTAGTGCAGCACATATTGTGATCTCCGGATGGCGGACAAAACATCACTACGTCATATGCACCAGAGATGGAAATAGTGGGACTAAAAAAAAGACTTGAAAATTTTATTTGCCGCAGATACACTAAACACAGCTTTGTGATCAGTGGTATGACAACGTATTAAGCCCGTGTCTGTGTCAATTTTTCCCAACATTTAAACAAAAAGCAGAAAATATTACGTCAACGACAAGCATACAATTCGTGCGTAATACATAATCTAATCTTCAGTTTGCATGAATCACTTGATCCACGGTTGTATGAATGAAAATGTGATAAGAGCTATCAGTCGTATTTTATATCATAACTATAGTCATTGAAAATGAAAGGAAAGTCATTTATGTATTTATGGGAAGTATAATTGGTGTTCATTCTATTCATATCATTTCCTCTCAATAGATGGTGTTACTGCATTAGTGAACGATGGAAACAACAGACATTGAGAATCCCACCGTCATCAGGGAACATACACGTCTGGTTGACTTTGAGGCACAATATCGTAAAAGCAAACCCAACCAGGCAGCTTCTTCTATTGCAGCAAACCTCATTAAAAGCTACGTCAAAAACTTAAATATCAAAAAGAGCTTTCTCTGCACTTTCCCAATCATTGAAACGTTGGCTTCATATGACGTCAGAGACTATCTAATAAATGACGTCATAGCTGGAATCATGGTTGGAGTAACAATAATTCCTCAGAGCATGGCATTTGCTACCCTGTCTACCCTACCACCCGAAGTTGGTCTGTATATGTCATTCTTTGCACCTCTGACTTACATTGTATTTGGTACAAGCAGACATCTTGCATGGGGTTGCGTAGCCATTGTCAGTCTCATGATGTCGAACATTATGGATAAATATGATCAAAGTAACAACGCAAAGGAATTTATTCTACAATTATTGAATAATACACATCATTATGCCCAATTCAATTCTCATGAACTAGAATTTCCTTTTCTCAGCAATGAAAATGAAATCTTTCAACAGGAATATATTTTGAGTAAAATACAATTAAATTCCTCTGATAATGAAATTCTGGAAATAATCAATCATCGGAGAATAGAGGTGGCTAGTGGCGTGACTGTTATTAGTGGGTTCATATTTATTATAGCCTCTTTCGTTGGTTTTAGTAGAATATCGGTTATAATGTCAAGTTCTCTCATAACGGGATTTACGGTTGGTGTATCTTTTCATATTGCAACAAGCCAGATGAAAGGTATTTTCGGTTTGACCTTAAGGAACTACAAAGGCACTGGTAAGATATTCCGAATATGGGCTGCTATATTGGGGCATATTACGGAATCAAACTTGAAATCGTTGTTAATATCTTTTGTTTGCATATTTGTTATCTATCTAGTCAAAAGATGTGTTAACGAGAGATATAAGCATAAGCTGAGAGTACCAATTCCTATTGAGCTTTTTGTCGTTATCATTGGCATTCTTCTATCTTTCAAACTGGGATTTTTCGAAAATAAAAAGGTCAATGTTGTTGGGAAAGTTCCATCCGGGATGCCAAAACCAAAATTCCCTGATTTATCTCTAATACCTCAATTCATCGGCGACGGCCTGGTCATAATGGTAGTGTCATACGCCCAATCCTTAGCAATGGCTAAAACTTTGGCGCTAGAATTCAATTATGGAATCGATTCGAAACAGGAAATGGTTGCTTGTGGGATATGTTCCGCCATTTGTGGTTTATTCTCTGGCTACATCCCTGGAGGATCAGTCTCCCTTTCTTTAATCCAATCAAATGCAGGTGGGAAAAGCTTGATCGCTTCGATATTCTCTGCATCAATCGTTCTTCTTGTGATCTTAGTCCTTGGTCCGTATGTGAAATATCTTCCAACTTGTGTTATATCTGCCATAATTTTTGTGAATTTGAGGTCGATGTTCTCGAAACTTTTCCTCGTTCCAAATGTATGGAGAACGTCGAAATACGACTGTGCCGTGTGGGTGTTTGCTTGTGTCTCGACGATCATTTTGGAAACTGGTATAGCTCTGTTTGTTAGTATTGCTTTTTCTTTATTTTTGGTAATTCTACGGATGATGGTTAGGCCGGTTACCGAGATTGGACAAATCAATACTTGTATATCTAGCGTTGAATTGCGAACTATTGAAAACTATGATTGTGTACAAACATTGCAAAACGTAAAGTTGATAAAAGTAAAAACACCTGTTTTGTTCTTCAATTCGGATAGCTTTACCACTTCAGTGTTTGCTAAAATCAAAATCGACCTGCTAAGAGTCAAAACTTTCCAGAATTCAATATCTCGGACGAGGATTAAATCATCGTATAAAACATTGGATGATGATAGTGATTGTGATAAACATGAAAACAGTATTGATGTTGATATTAATGAAGCTCTGCCAATACTGTCAGCAAAAACTGTTGTATTGGATATTTCTGAAGTAGCTTTCATTGATGTGATGGGCGTACAGGCATTTGAAAGTATCATTCGGGAATTAAAATCAATAAATATAGAAGTTTTGATGACGTCAGTCCCTGAAAATGTATTTAACATTCTTCAGTCAACTGGGTTCTGGAAAAAGCACAGCGAAAGACTCTTCCTTAACGTGCCAGCTGCTTTGGCCTCACTCGACCCTACTGTAGATAGGTACAATTCATGTGGTAAAAATATGATTCCCATGACTGCTACCGAGAACTAGAAATAAAAATGCGAACTGAGCAGTTTCTGTGATTTTTTGTTGTTGTTTGTTTGTTATTTTGTGTTTGATTGTTTGTCTTTGGTTTGTTTTCTTTTTTTTTTTTTTTTTTTTTTTGGGGGGGGGGGGGGGGTTGGGGTTAATATTTTAAGATAAGGAGGGTTGGTTGTATTTCATTATAATTTTTAAAAATTATTATCGGTGATTGAAGCATGTATTCGTTTGTGTGTTTTAATAAAAACTATATTGTATTTGCGACTATTTTGCCAAGCAACAAAGCAATGCCAATCATACAGATCATGAGATTATGTACACAAACAATTGTGTGTTCGTTTCAATTATTTGTTTATTATTAAAAGCAAAAATTGGTATTTAAATAAACCACATGCCGTGGCCAACAACATCGATTGATTTATCATGTGCGAGCTAATCAGATGGAATGTAAAGTGAAGAAACAATTTTAGTACCGTAATATGAGGTTATGTGCGGCTATGTGGTCTTGTGATGCTCGCTTTCGGATCGGAAGGTCATGGGTTCGAGCCTCGCTCGGTGCATAGTTGAGTCCTTGGAAAAGGCTCTTTACTCGAATTTTCTCAACGTACTCAAGTGTTAAATGAGTACCTGGTCGTTAACAGGGTCATCGCTGTGGGGAAAAATGTAATATCGCTTAACAGGCGTCATACCTCATTCTACATATTAAAAAAAAAAAAATTAAAAATTTAAAAATTTATATAGCGCAATATCCACTTAACGTGCTCAATGCGCTTTACAAGGGGTCCCTGGTCAACAGCAACATTTAACATGTAGGACGAGACATGACGCCTGTTAGGCGATATTACAATTTTTCGGACAAAGACAACGCTGTTAACGGCCAGGTACTCATTTTACACCTGAGTACGGTGAGAGAATGTGAGTAAAGAGTCTTTTCCAAGGACTCAACTATGCGCCGAGCGAGGCTCGAACCCAGGACCTTCCGATCCGAAAGCGAGTGTCATACCACTAGACCACATAGCCGTAAAGTACGTGTTGTTGGCCAGGGACCCTTAGTAAAGCGCTTTGAGCACGTTTAGTGAATATTGCTCTATATAAACGTTCAAGATATTTTACTTGGGTCACAGGGGTAACTTGGGCCACGTTTCTTAAAAAAGATTAGTTCACCAATTGTTTTTTCTTCAAAATATTACATTGAGTGTAATGAAAAGTTACAAAATATTGTTGGAGGAAGGTGATCCATGTCGCTGAGTAATTCCGGTCGACCGTCACTAGACCATCCCAGATGTCGGACCTCCAGCCTCCACACTACTATGTTCTTCAATGATTATGTCCAGGAAACAGATTTACCAATGGCGAAGCGGTCGGCCGCCCAGCCAAATACTACCGCGATTGTGTCACCAGAGTCGTCGGCGTACAATCCTTGTACGTAGCTTCCCTGACTACGGACAGAGCTTCATATAAGAGATGGACGAATTCAGTCCCTCAAGGGAGACATCGACTCCTCGAGAATGGGGGAGAAATTGCCGTGGCTTTTCCATTAGCAAGAAGAGACTTGGGTGGCAGCCCATCGGTTTCGGTCGAGAACCTGCTTAACAGCACGCTCACTACATCAGTGGGGACTGTCCAACATGTACCCGTTGTGGTCAAGAGCCCGAACCGCAAAGCATCTAGGTGAACGGTGCATTGTGACGAAGCTTCCGGGTGGGTTTACGACGGTGCACGATTCCGGTACGGAATTTGCATCATGGAAAGATCGTCATAACATAGTAGTGTGAGCACCATTAGATGCTGCTGATTCCATGAATGTGGCTCATGCAACGTCTTAATTAGTACAATCATGTCAAAGACTACACTGTGAGATGTAACTTTAAATTATAACAGTTTACAGATTCCATAACTTCCAATAAGTATTAACGTTTTGGGGAGCAAACAGCCTACTAGATACAAATCAGAAAATGAATGCATGATATTTAGCATGTGAGCAACGTCGAGACTTTCAAAGAAAAGACTGAAAAACCCAAGCTATGATTGTACTTCACTTTTGAATATTATTATTATTATTATTATTATTATTATTATTATTATTATTATTATTATTATTATTATTATTATTATTATTATTTTATTATTATTATTATTATTATTATTATTATTATTATTATTATTATTATTATTATTATTATTATTATTATTATTATTATTATTATTATTATTATTATTATTTATTATTATTATTATTATTATATTATTATTATTATTATTATTATTATTATTATTATTATTATTATTATTATATATTATCATTATATTATTATTATTATTATCATTATTATTATTTTTATGATAATGTGATTCGAAACTTACCCAGTCTGAACTTGTTGAAGTCAGCAAGGTCAGGGTTGAACCCGGTTGGGTTTCCCGGTAGGACGGCATATGTGGATTTTCCTTTTAAATAGGGAAGAGTGAAGCTGAATTCGTTCAGTCTATCCGTCGTAATCTGGTACCCAGCACATCCCTGGATCGCCTCGGACATCAGACCTGCAAATAGTTAGCCTCTCTATAGAGCAGAAGTATACTCGATGCTTTCAAAACGATTTATTTAACGCTTTCTAAATCACTCAGAACGTTTCATTTGAAAAGAGAACGCTATAAAGCGTTGTGGTCATAATAAACAGCCTAAATATATTTCAAAACCTCTTATAATATAATTCATTCCAATGATTTGTAACGTACTATATACATGCACCACAATGCTGCAGCCTGTCTTACAGAGCTAAATGTACTGTAGAATGAACTTGGTAACTTAATCAAATTTGGAATAGCATTTCCACATTCCAGTCACTATCTACAGTTTTGTGTTTTCATCTCCAGCTTGGTCAAGTGATATAATGTATGCAACAGGTTTTTTTCCGAGAGCACAGTATCACAAGTTCGATGCATTCCATCGCAAACAATTAAGAAAAGTACTAAACATTCGATATCCAACTAAAATCACAAATGCATCCTTATATTATGAAAAAGCTAATGAAAGACCACTCTCCGTGAAAATTCTGGAACAGAGATGGCGTCTGTCTGAGACAAGATTCGAAAATCCCTGCCTATATTGCAGTGACACTCAAAATGTATGGAAACTCATCCAGGGGAAGGCCAATAACGTCCGGCTCAACCAAAATCTAAGGACATTGGAAGATCAGCAACTAAATCTCATCACCATTGAGGAACTTCGGGCACTGCAGACGATTGTTTCGGATCGACAACGTTGGTTAGACCTAAAGCACGACCTGTTGGGGACAGCCGAGGCATCCTAGTCCGATGACAGAGATGTGAAAGGCCCATAACTAAAAAAAAGGAAGTTACAGTACCAAAATACAAGATTCTCGTATAGGAGTTTCCATTTAATTATCATCGCCCATTTTATGACTAGCCACACTGTCATCTGAAGGGAAAGAATCCTGCAGGATATTATTCTGGCTACACGCGAGATAACTTTTTCCTGACTGTACTCTATGATGCAAATTTACTATTTATCGACAGCGCTGATGTTCAAATCGGCTGAATCAAGAGCAATGATTTTCATCATTAAAATTCCAATAAATCAACGCTCGTTAAAGCCCGCTGATTTCTATGAGCATATTATTCAGTATCAGTACCAAAATGAATCGGAAGCTCAATGGGAAGAGTACTAAACTCAGACACAAGTGGTCGAGTCGTTGTCAGTAGCAGTTTTCCTTGTCCTCTAGTCCACCCTATTGGTCAGGTAGCAAAACTCTATGGCTCAGAGACATTAAGAATGACACATGTCCAATGGCTATCTTTATTATTGCCAAATACAATGTATGTAAACGTCTCCGATTAGTATTTAGTGGGCTGAGACGGGTGCTTCAAACTTAGATGTAACCTTAACGTACACAATTTAAGTAAGATTATGATTTCTTCTCGGTAGAGAGTGAGTTTCGCTTCTTAAACTTCAAAACATGTAAATTTCCTAAATCTGACAATGTTGCCAATATTTGTTTTAATCGTCTAGACCTAGTTCATTCTCACATTATACAAAATTGACGCTATATAATATATAAAATTTAAACTAGAAATTAAGTGTTTAAATGTTACTGATGAAGAAAATAAACCTGTCTAAGGAGCAGCATATTTAATTTGTCAAACAGTCGTCTAATGTGAGCAGGGACCACCCATAAGCAAGTAAGCAAATCGTGGGTTAATAATCTTGCCCAAGGGGGGGGGGGAGGCAAAAATGCTTCAGGGGGGAGGGGGGGGGGGGGCTGAAACCGGGATGTCCCCGATCATAGTGCATTGTCTTAACCACTTGCCATCTCGACCCCAAAATAGTATTCGAAAAAAATGCAAAACACATAAGTACCTTCTCCTGCGTAGTCAATATTTCTGTCTGTAAAGATGCAGTCCTCTTTCCTCCTCAACACGGTAAAACATTCTTTTTTGGCTGTTTCACACACTAAAAAATGAAAATAGATACCTATGAAATATTAAAAACCCATAATTGATCCCCATAAAGTAACTCTTCGCAGCCTTATAACATGGTCCAAGAAGCCATGATTATTCCTGCTTCTGTTGCTTAAAACGGATTGTAACTATTATTGTTTTTTCCGACCTCATCGAATAGAACCAGTTCTCTTATCAACGCAGGATGAATAGAGGAATGTGTATGTAAAATGTGATTCCGAAAAGCATTCCGCTGAAGAGCCTAGTCGCCGGCTGGAACCTTCGGACGTATTGTAACTCTATGGTCATACTATTACACCACCGCCACAGCTATGGGATATACATTATTCCGTTAGCATTAAAATTTGATGGATACCCTTCTTGGTTATACATGTTCATACTACTATACCACCGCTACAGCCCAATAAGCTATGGGATATACATTTTTCCGTTAGCATTAAAATTTGGTGGCTGCCCTTCTTGGTGCTTTCATATCGCGCTTTAGTTTCATGACAGCTCAGTGGCTCGCCAGATGCGCGGGATCTTTTGAGGAATGGCAATAATATTATGTGCCCGAGTCGTGGTCACTATTTTCACACGGTGTTTAGTGCTCAATGCGTTCTTTTGTATTTATATTAAACAATCTCATACCTTGAACATGTTTAAAGTTTAACAATGGCAATGATGATGATGATGATGATGATGATGATGATGATGATGATGATGATGATGATGATGATGATGATGATGATGATCGTCATGATCATGATGGTGATGATGATGATGATGATGATGATGATGATGATGATGATGATGATGATGATGATGATGATGATGATGATGACAGCTAGACTCTTACCAGCATTGACGATATCCACATCAAAGCCAACAAGCTTGCCGTCTTCATTTCTGTTTGAATTCGGAAAAGTAATAACTATACAAGGTATTCGTCACTTTGTATAATAAGGATACTTTTGGAAGATAAATCTACCCCAAAGGACAGGTTTGGGTGTGGCTTGTCTTATTTACTTAGTAAAATTCGGGTAACAGATTATGAATGATTCTATTTGGTTAAAAATGAGTAGTAGTAGTAGTAGTAGTAGTAGTAGTAGTAGTAGTAGTAGTAGTCGTCGTAGTAGTAGTAGTAGTAATAGTAGTAGTAGTATAGTAGTATAGTAGTAGTATAGTAGTATAGTATAGTAGTAGTAGTAGTAGTAGTAGTAATATATAGTATAGTAGTAGTAGTAGTAGTAGTAGTAGTAGTTAGTAGTAGTAGTAGTAGTAGTAGTAATTAGTAGTAGTAGTAGTAGTAATGTAATATAGTATCATTATTATTATTATTATTATTATTATTATTATTATTATTATTATTATTATTATTATTATTATCATTATTATTAATATTATTATTATTCCAATTTTAATGAAAAGAAGAAGGGGAAGAAGTAGAAGAAGAAGAAAATAAAAGAACAAGAAGAAGATAATGATGATGATGATGATGATGATGATGATGATGATGATGATGATGATGATGATGATGATGTTCATGATGATGATGGTGGTGGTGAAGGAGGAGGAGGAGGAGGAGTTAAGGAGTAAGAGGAAGAAACCTTATAGTGATCGATTTTATCGTATTTTAAGGCATCATACGCATTCTCCTTGACACTAGGTAAATTTTAGTAGTTTTTTTCTGTTTTGAATAAAAAAGTGTTGTTGTTTAAAACTATCCATTTAATGACTTACTCGTAATTGTACGGCCGCCTTGTTCCTCCAACTCCAAATAAATAAACCTCAGTTTTCGTCTTTCCCGAAATGGAAGGATTCTGTTAAGATGGACGGAGAACAAAATGGACTGGAGTTTACACCTTGACAAAGTGCGTATTGTTAACCACTTAACTGTGAGGATCCAAGTTTGACAGTTTTTGTCTAGACGAGGGTCATTTAAATCCATATATAGGCCTATATTTGTTGGATGAGTTTTCTGGCCAAATCTTTAAAATACCTCTTTTTCCAGAGTACCGCAGTTAACTGGTTAAAGGTAACTTTTTAATTTATTTCTTTATAGAGTTTTTATTTCTATTGAATATAATCAAAATGGTCATATTTGTTGCTTATTTTTACAATTGCACCATGCTCATTGCACTTCGAAGTCCTACATGTTTCCTCAAAGAACGTCATGGTGAACAAAAATTATGTTCATAAAGCACACGTCGCCTTATATGCGCCTTTTTGTGTTCTGCCACATTAGCCATCACTGCCTACAATCTTTCACCCCTGAGTCGAGTGGGTGCAACCTACCTTTTCCCGGAACACAACATCGAATTCTAGATTTTTGTGATTATTGTCACCCATATTGTCACTGATCATACTCTATACTTTATTTTTGTCTTTGTTGCAAAAGGAAATATTATCACATCGCTCGACTTATGAGGCCACACATGGATGAGGATGCTCTTGTTAAATTGTCTTTTCTTTATTTTTTTTTTTTCACTTGGTCGAGGATTCTCTGGCCAGATCTTTTTTAAATTTTCTTCTTGTTTTTTTTTTCACATTGCGAGTCGGAAAACACTTTGAAGCACCAGTGTATGATGTAGACTTCTATAGTCATCCCAATGATGTATCCCTCTATAAAAGACAGAGGCAACCCGGGCGTCAACTGCATTGCTACGCGTCAAGTGTGCAATATTGGCTAAATTCCTTGCTCGAGGAAAAAAAACAAACAAACAAACAAACGTAATACCGAATGCCTGGCCCGACCCCGAGACCTTTTGGTTATATCTACATGTCAACAATGCATTATTATCCATTCGGCAATCAATAAAAGGTAAGGAGAAAAATATTTAGGGCATTAAAGTAAAAGAACTGGTGTAACATCTTTGTCACCAACTTACCTGCCCCCCTTCTGTCAATGACATTGAACATGTGAGTGCTGGCAACACCAACAAGACACAAAATAGCATGGGCAACGGCGTCGTCATGACTTTCTGATGTCAGTTTTCTGGAGAATAGAGGATTTACCATTCATTCATCTTTCCATAATATGTTTTCATTTATTTCTCCGGTAATCGGGAAGTCTTAGATACTATCCCCAGTCGAGGCAGGCGGGGTTTTTTTTTTAATGTTTTTTCTTTCTATTTTCTTTTTTTTTTTTTTTTGGGTTGTATTTGTTTGTTTGTTTGTTTGTTTTTATTTGTTGTTGTTTGTTTTTGTTTTTGTTTTTTTTGGTTGTTTTTTTTTGTTTTTTTTGTTTGTTTGTTTGTTTTTTTTTTTTGGGGGGGGGGTGTTTTTTAGCTTGTTTGTTTTGCTTTTGTTTTGTTTTTGTTTTTGTTTTTTGTCTTTGTTTTGTTTTTTTTTTTTGAGGGGGGGGGGGGGTTGTACATTTTTCTTTCTGCTTTGTATGACACTGATCCATACAAACCTTTTCATCAATTTCTATCGTTTATCTACAATCCGTTCTATTATTTTTTTTTTCTCTGTATACAAGTTAGTCATTTGTTTGTGTTAAGAAGATTCAATTATTGGTTCCTCCGTGACCTCTTGTTGCTATAATAATAATAATAATAATAATAATAATAATAATAATAATAATAATAATAATAATAACAACAACAATTTATGGTTTTTATACCCTTACCCCGTATATCAACAAGTTCAAAGATGAACAACAATATGTCCAAAATAGAACCATATTACATTTTAGGATGTATCCAAATTATTCGCCAAAAGCTTTACTGAGCTGGAAGGTGGGGGGGGGGGGGGGGGAGAAGAGTTGATTAATAATTTTGACAAATTTAATAATTGTGATTAGTGCGGCTATGTGGTCTAGTGGTATGACATTCGCTTGGTACATAGTTGAGTCCTTGGAGCAGGCTCTTTACTCACATTCTCTCACCGTACTCAGGTGTAAAATGACCGTTAACAGCGTTGTCTCTGTCGGAAAAAAAGTTTTAACAATGTCTCGTTCAACATGTTACATGTTGCTGTTGAACAGGGACCCTCTGTAAAGCGCTTTGAGCACGTTTACTCGACATTGCGCTATATATAAGCTCAAGTTTTGTTGGGGTTTTTTGTTTTTGTTTTTGTTTTGTTACTTTTGGGCTTTTTGGGTTACTTTTAACAGTATAAAAAGAAAGAAAAGAAAATAACATTCGAAATAAAATAAGGCGAAATAGTCTATTACTCGTATTAAAATATTTTTTTGCAACTTTGCCAACGAAGGAATAATAATTACCTTTTATTTCCTCAGCTTACGAATAGAATAAATCCACCAACTCCTCAGTTTTGTGAATTAACAATTTTTTTTAATTTCAAAAAATATATACCTCGTGAACCCTAAGGAGGACGAGTAAAGCAACAAATATATAAAAGTCAGCTATTTTCTTCAAAAAGTATGATCTACCACCTTGACTACAATTTCACCCCCCCCCCCCCCCCCCCCCCTCCACTTCCCCTTTTTCCATACACCCAACCATGACTTGGCTCCTGCCATGACCTTTCACATGCCCTCCCAACATCTTCCCCCGCCCGGTGGGGCAACTAGGAGTAGGCATGCCGTCTTGTGACCATGATATTCTTATTGTATCCGCTCACATGACATGGGAATCTGTCACAATCCAGTACATAGCAAATGCCAGGTTACAAAATTGTTTCTTCAACCTAGAGTTTTTAATGAAACTTTTTTATGGTTGTTTTTTTTATTATTATTATTATTATTTTCTTTCTCGTTCTCTCTTTTTCCCTCACACAATAAACTGCAGTATCCATCTCACGTGATGTGAATATCTCAATCGATGTCAAAAGATAGAAACGAATTTAGTAAAACTTTACATCCACTCAAGTGTATTCCATCTTGCTTTCAGGATTTGAAAATCGGTGGGTATTAAATATTAATACAAAATAATTACCTACGCTCTAATGTCTATAATTCAGATAATTTGAGTAGTCTGATCAGGGTCTGTGTTAAGATTAATGATTCCACAACTTTTTAAAAAATACATGTTATTGATGTTATTGATCAAATTTGATAACCCTCAAAGTGTTTCATTTTATTTACTGCTTTATGCAAGGGGCCCCGTTTTATTGATAAAATCATAAGTTTGATTTTTTTATTTTTTTTAAACAGTATTTTGCATTTCTTGTGTTTTAGCGTGATTTCATCAACGGACTTGTCATAGCCCCACAGATTTTTTATTTTTTTTTAACTTCATAGGAAAAGTTGGATTTACTTTAAGAATGACCCACTGATATGATTTATTTCACCAAACTACATTATATGACAGTAAGGTTTATGAATAATAAAGTTGCCGCTTGAGTAAGCATCAATATCAAGAGACACCACTTATGAGAACATGTTCTTAAATGAACAATCAAGAACTGTATTTTATTCAATACTGCGATAAAGCTTATACTTACTGTCATGGTCTCAAGTGAGTAAAGAACTACTCGACTATGCATAAAGATATATGTAGAATGAGGCCCAAGAATTTACTAGTTACTATAAATGAAAAACAATTAACGATTTGTTTACAATGAAATAAAAATAATGATGAAATTTAATTAAAAGAGATAAATAGTGATCGTGGCAGTTACAAATAGAGATATGAATATATTACGTAACTTATGAAAATATGTCAGGTTCGTAAGTTTACGTTTCCAGGCAGTTGACAGGCTTGGATGATATTAGTCTGATAACAGGCTCGGGCTCGTAAAATTCCACTTCCAGGCAATTGGTAAGGGGTTATTGTGTAATTCTTTGACAGCGGGCTCGGGTTTGATCCTTGAAGATTATACAATCAAAGTTAAAAGCTCCGGCGTCTTAATGGTGTAGATATAATATCTACAAAATCCCAAAAGATAAAAATCTTCCAGTATATATAAGGAATAGAGCGACTGGCCGTCCGGCATAGATTGTGGAGAGAAGTGAGTGTAGAATGTTAGACCTATCAGCTTTTATAATAAATGGCTACGTGACAGAATGTAGAACGAAAAGTATTCACTAATTAGAAATTAATTCGAGGGAAGGCTATAAAAGGAAAGACGATCTAATATTAGAAGATAAAGTTTATCTAAGCTACCGAAATATAACTGGAGTGAGATGAATTCAGTTCTTAATAAAATAAAATTTAATAAGATAATTGTGAACAACCTTTACTGTAACACCCCCCACCCACGTTTAAAATATACTCTTTAACCATTATGGGAAAGATAGATTTTACAAACGGAAGTAAATTTACTATCATGATACTCTAGCATTAATCCATTGTTATGATTTGTGCTACAATTAAATTATTTATTAACTCGACATGGAAATGTTTATATTAACGTAGGTATATGAATGGGTGACAATAACAATGAAAGATTGTGATTACAAATCATTGTGATGAACAACATGATGGCAATGTGATTACAAATCATTGTGATAAACAATAGTGATGGCAATGAAGCATGATTTAAGTCGATTATATGAAGGTAATTTACTGAATGAAATGAATGAAAATGTAAATGGAATATTGACATTTCAATTATTAATCATAAATGAGTGAAAATTCATAACAATAATAGATAAAGAGAAGATTTCCCAAATCATGAATGGGTATGGTATATATATCCAAACAATACTCAATGTTACATTAAGTTGGGTCATCATGTTTACAAATAAAATTATCGAAATTGTGCGTTCTGATTTGGCATAATTTGCGAGGTAACTAACAGTATGCATGGGAGGTTAAGTTATACCCTTCTCACGTGTTTACACTAATCGAGAAAGTAGGTCGGCGTGAATATTTTCACAGCCTGGTATGTGAGAGATACTGAAAGAGTAATTTTGCAAAAATAGACTCCACCTTAGTACTCTACTATTATTCATTTTGTTATTTCTTATGTACGTAAGTGGTTTATGGTCCGTTTCGACCACAAACTCTTTTAGCAGTAGATATCTGCTGAATGTCTTTAAAGCAAAGACGATGGCCAGTCTTTCACGTATCGTGATTCTCTGTACAATAATTTTCTGCTTGCATATAAGCAAGGCATTAGAGTTCCCTCATGCTCCTGTAATAGTACACCTGCGATGCCCTTATCAGACGCGTCAGTTCTTACAACAAATTCTTTTGACATGTCGGGTAATTTAAGAATTGGTTCTGAACAGAGTAATGCCTTTAATTGGTTAAAGCTATTCTGACACGCTTCTGTCCAAACAATTTTGTTCGGTGACCCATTCTTTGTCAGATTTGTTAGCGGTGTCGCGATGTGCGCGAAGTTGTAAATGTATTTCCTGTAAAAATTTAGGAGCCCAAGTACTTTGCGTACTTCTTTTTTTGTCTTAGGTGGTTGCAATTGTGCGATTTTTGTTTGTTTTTCTGTCTCGGGTGTCTGTGTCCCATGACCAACGGTATGATTAATCCTGCATTTGAAGCTTCGATATTAGTAAACATAGGTTGCGACACTGTCTCTATCAAAATACTTTTTTAGCATATTTGCATGGAATGTCTTTGTTGTGTTGTTAATTTTAATCTCGTAATTAACATTAGATTTTACTGCTGTTTTGAATGGTCCTTTCCATGTAGCTTAAAGTTTACTCGAGTCATCGGGTAAGAGTATTAGTACTTTGTCACCAATCGCAAATTTTCTCGATTTGCTTTTGCGATCAGAGTATTCCTTGTATTTCTCTGCTTTTTTAGTGACGGATTCCTGTGCTAGCTTACACGTGTCCTCTATTCTGTCTTTCAGGTTTCTTACATATTCGTAAGCAAACATAATTTCGTTATTGTCCTCCTCATTCCCTTTACAAATGTCGGCTACTATATTGATCGGGCCGCGAGGTGATCGTCCATACATCAACTCAAATGGGGAGTAGCCTGTAGATTCTTGGGGTATTTCTCTATATGCAAATAGGATTGCTGGTAAGTATCTGTCCCAATCATCTGGTTTTTCTGCTGACACTTTTCTTAACATATTCTTTAGAGTGCCATTAAATCTTTCACAAAGACCATTTGCTTGGGGGTGGTAGGGAGTTGTGAATGAGTGTTGGATTCCCATGAGTTTCATGGTTTCATGCATCATATGTGATGTAAATTGGGGTCCATTGTCCGACAGTATCTCATTTGGTATGCCTATTCTAGTAAAAATTGTCATCAATGCTTCAGCTATGTGATCCGATGTAGTTGATTTCAATGCTATCGCTTCTGGCCACCTGGTTGCGTAATCGACTAGTGTTAGTATGTGTGTATGGTTTCTATCTGATTTTGTTAAAGGGCCTATAATGTCAATTGCAACTTTTTGAAAAAGTTTTTCAATAACTGGGGTTGTCTCTAATGGCAATCTCGGTATTCTGCCTTTTGCGACTCTTCTTTGGCATGTGTCACACGATTTCACATATTCTCGGACGTCTTTAGTAATTCCAGGCCATGTGAAATTCTCGGATATTCTCTTCAATGTGGAAGAGCTCCCAAGATGTCCAGAAGTTATTGAATCGTGCGCTATTCCAAGGATTTTGTTTCTGTAAATACTCGGCGTGACCAGTTGTTTAGCTATTTTGTTTCTTTTCCTATGTAACCTGAACAGAATATCTTTTTCAATGATGTATTCAACTTTTGATTTCGTCCCTTTGTTTGCGATATTGAAATATGATGTTAAAGTCGGGTCCTTTTTCTGTTCTTCAATGAACGTGTTCCTGTCAAATTGTTGTGGTTCAAGAGAAATAGTCATTGGCTTCTCTGTTGTCTTAGTCATCTTTCTTGTTTCTGCTAGACAAGCTGTTTCTTGGGTTAATGACCATTCTTTTACATCTGTTGGGTTGTCTTTAAGACCTTTTATATTGCCAACAATAACATCAGCGACGGGGTTGGGAAGTATACAGCATTCCACTATTCCTGTATAGTATGGGGTTTCTATGTACACATTAGCTGTTTCAAAGGTTTCGACTGTGCCACTGAATGTGATGCATTGTACCGTTTTTCCAGTTTTGTCTTCGTCATTGATCAAAGATGCTTTTATTCCTACTGTACTGCATCCTGTGTCTCTCAATATTTTGCAATCAGTTCCATTAGCTTTGCCTTCACAAAAAAATAGCGATCCTGACGTGTGAGTTTGTGTTAAAAGTGACATACCTTTCACGCAATACACATTTATATTTTCTCCTGACATTACTCGTGTCTGATTATTTACACTTGTTTGGAGTGATGCATTTGCAGTTTCTTTTGGATATCCCACGATTTTGTAACATTTGTCTGCTGTGTGGCCTTTCATTCCACAATATTGACATTTAATTATAGGTTTGTTGGTTTTCTTATACTCAGTATTATTGTCAGTGCTATTTCTTGTTTTGTTTTGATAGGATCGGCTATGGTCTCTATTGAACTGTTTGTTCCATGGTTTGTTACTATGATCATCTTGTTTCACTTGCGTGTTCCGAGTGATTGATCGGCTCGTTCTATTTGAGTATTGAACTTTAGGTGTACATGGACTCTGAGCAGCGGCAGCGTAGTATGGTTCCTTCAATGTTCTGCTAAGGGGTGTCAATGGATGTGCGCTGTTAAAGTTTTCTGCGTAGATTTTTAATTTGTCCAAGTTTTCTGGCTTTCTCTCTTTAAAGAATGCGACTAAATCTGGGTTGCAAGCTTGATAGATTCGATTCTTCAGCGTGAGATAGTAAAGGCCTGCAAAGTCGTCATGTTTTACGTTTGCCAACTCAAGCCACAGATTTAGAAATTGAGTAATTCGGTTCACGAATGTATTAAAGTCTTCTCCACTTTCCGGTTTTGCAGTGTGAAACCTTTCCTGGTAACCATCTTCCGTTAATCTAAATCTTTTTAGTAGAGCGTCTTTAATTTTACCATAGTCATATGCATCTTCAGTTGTTAAGGTATAGAAAACTTTTAGCGGTTCCCCAGATAAGCAGTTAATCAAGGCTGTGGCCCATTTGCTTTCTGGCCAACGATAACCTTTAGCCTGAACTTCGAATCGGTGTAAGAGGGATTCTAGACAGTCTGAGCGTTCATCACTATTATTATGTTTTCTTTCATGACCGGTTTTTGTTTTTTCAATTTCCAACATCATTTGGGTCCTTTTGGTTTCTTCTTCTGCTAAAGCTATTTGTCTTTTTAGTTCCCTTTCTTGGACTCTTTCTTCTCGTTCTTCTCTACGTATTCTTTCTTCATTTTCTTCTCTACGAATTCTTTCTTCGTGTTCTTTTTCTTCTCTACGAATTCTTTCTTCATTTTCTTCTCTACGAATTCTTTCTTCGTGTTCTTTTTCTTCTCTACGAATTCTTTCTTCATTTTTCTCTACGAATTCTTTCTTCGTGTTCTTTTTCTTCTCTACGAATTCTTTCTTCATTTTCTTCTCTACGAATTCTTTCTTCTTTTTCTTCTTTTATTTTCTCTTCGCACCATGAAAATATTATTTCCTGGGGTATTTCTAAGTCCTTTGCGAGACTTAAGTATCTTTTATATGCTTCCATTTTTGCAATAAATTAGTTACGATATTTTATATATATTATATTGACAGGATACTGTTACTGACTGTTTTATTTATTTACACTTACTGGAATGAACTGTTCTATTTTTAGAAATCTCTCTCTCTTTTTTCAACTTATTATGTATGTTGAATTTGATGCCTTTTATCGTTATATCTTATAAAGCAATGTGTCAATACAATGCGGAGTTATTATGACTTGTGTCAATAACAATGTGTCAATCGCGTGTACTCTAAACTATGTTACTACGAAAAATGTATCACCAATGTGTGTGACTCGTCGTTAGTTTGTGTACAATTATTCGCAATGACGCTAATATACTAGAGTGTGATAACAATAATAGGATGCCAAAATAATCCCAAGTTATCTATCACTAAATATAACACGACGGCTAGTAGACTCCTTTTATTATTATTTAGTTTTTAAAGACTCACTTTTCAGAACATAATATATAAGTGGTTTTCGGTAACAGTAATATGCCAAAAATGCATTTAAAACAAATCACTATGTAAAACAAATCACGATGTCTATAGTTACTATATGATGCCCAACTCATGTAAAAGAGAATAATGAAGGATATATTTACCAACTCAGTTCGTGGCTGGGACCTCTCTCTTGTTCAATGGTTGTTCAACAATTGTAATTAGGCATTGAAGAGTGTTTAACAGTGATGTCTGAAATACAAAACAATAAAATATCGTAAGATTTACAATAGTTCCAAAATGTGTTCACAACACTGAGTGATTGGATGATAGGTGAATGAATCGTTATGGAATGTAAACATATTGAAAACAATTCATGAATGAGGCAAACACAAAATGAAATGAGTGATATAATAACAAAGTGGACAAGGAATGAATGAATGAATGAAAAACTGAGTGAATAGATGAATGAATGAATGGATAATGTATGAATGAAAGAATGAAGGGAGGAATAAATGTATGAATGATTGGATAAATGAGTGAATAAACGAATGAATGGATGAATGAATGAAGGAATGAATAAATAAAATGCTATTCAATTTGAATGAAAGAATGAATGGATAAATTGCTATTCCATTTAAATGAAGAAATGAAAAAGAAAAAAAAATTAATCCTGTAAATAGGGAGTTCAATTAAAATATGATCAAGTGTGGCAATTAAGAGTTTTACAATTTAAACTTTAAAGTTAGATGAAATAGATATATGTAACTAAATAAATTCAATTCTTTATATGTGTCCCCTCCAAAATGTCATGGTCTCAAGTGAGTAAAGAGCTACTCGACTATGCATAAAGATATATGTAGAATGAGGCCCCAGAATTTACTAGTTACTATAAATGAAAAACAATTAACGATTTGTTTACAATGAAATAAAAATAATGATGAAATTTAATTAAAAGAGATAAATAGTGATCGTGGCAGTTACAAATAGAGATATGAATATATTACGTAACTTATGATAATATGTCAGGTTCGTAAGTTTACGTTTCCAGGCAGTTGACAGGCTTGGATGATATATTCGTCTGATAACAGGCTCGGGCTCGTAAAATTCCACTTCCAGGCAATTGGTAAGGGGTTATTGTGTAATTCTTTGACAGCGGGCTCGGGTTTGATCCTTGAAGATTATACAATCAAAGTTAAAAGCTCCGGCGTCTTAA
>NC_088360.1:35306308-35401308 GCF_034508935.2 Berghia stephanieae
ACAATGCAGCTGTCACTTTTCTCATCCAGATTTAATTTCTTTTTGCTATAGCTATAAAAACTTGACATTCTGTAATAGAGCTCATATTTTCGAACAATATTATGTATAGAATGTGCTTGTTGCTTTTCTGTTTGAGTAAGATATGTCTGTTTTTGTGTTGGGTGGGTGTGAAGATTTGGGTAAAATTCTGAAAATGGCTGGTAAGGAGAGGGTTAAGAGGAATAGCAGCATTCAATAAAGCTTAAATCATTTTCCTTCTCAGAGATTTAAAAAATAAAAGAAAGACAACTATGTTTAATACTGGCTTCAGTTTAGTTTTCAATATGAAAAAGAATTGACA
Organism: Berghia stephanieae; assembly: GCF_034508935.2. NCBI lineage: Eukaryota > Metazoa > Mollusca > Gastropoda > Nudibranchia > Aeolidiidae > Berghia > Berghia stephanieae. Next base: position 35,306,649 of record NC_088360.1, read on the forward strand.
CCTCCGGTTTCCTCCTTTTGAACAAAAGGAAGAGAGGGTAATTTAAAATCTGATATGTTGAATTCATTGTTTTTCTAAACAGCTGGGAAAGGAAATACTGGAACCTTTGCTCTTCTTGCCTTGGTCAATTAAATTTGAAATTACATTCAAATTCAATAGTTTTTTTTTATTATTCACCTTTAAGTCAGAGATGTTGTTGAGTTTTCCCCAGTGTCTGTGGTGCTGAACAGATTGTAACAATTGCTTACTACCCTTTGGATAGGACACTAGATTATTAGGAAGTAATTTCACCAGATCTAACAGAATCGGTTACACAATTACTACTAGGCAGACAGAGGAAATGTGTACAATGTTCCTTTCTTAGGAAGGAAGTGCCAAATCACTGACATGAACCGAGGGCCAAGTCCGTACCACTGCGCTACTCATAAAATCAAAATAAAAGCCTAGGCTTGTTCTTTTGTTCTCACCATACTCACACTCATGATTATCTTCGATGCATGGAGTTGCAACTTAATGGCAAGACAAGAATATCACAACAAGCATTCAGAATCAATTTTAAAAAAGGGTTTTAAAATTTCAGTTATGTAAACTTTGTGTTTTTCACCCCACCAGCAGTTCTTTAACTTTATTCATCACCAGCGCAAGCTGCAAGAAAAAATGAGCTTTTAGTTAGCACAATATCCGCTAAATGTGCTCAAAGCGCTTTACAAGGGGTCCCTGGCCAACAACAACATTTAACATGTAGGACGGGACATGACGCCTGTTAAGCAATATTACAACTTTTTCCAACAGAGACAACGCTATTAACGGCCAGGTACTCATTTTACACCTGAAGACAGTGAGAGAATGTGAATAAAGAGCCTTCTCCAAGGACTCAACTATGCGCCGAGCAAGGCTCAACCCAAGGACCTTCTGATCTGAAAGCTCTTTTTTTTATATAGCTTGTTTTATTTTTTATTTTTATCTTTTTGTGTTTATTGCAAATATTTTGTTAAAGATATGATATTTACCTGCACTGATTATTTTATTATAGCAGTCAACAGTCTATAATGTCTTCAAGGGTAACCACGAGCACATATCGAAATAGTCCTACCCCCTCTGTTTTTTATGGGGCGATGTGGTCTTGTGGTATGACACTCACCTTCAGATCAAAAGGTCCTGGGTTCGAGTCCTGCTCTGAGTGGAAGATAATTGACTCATATTCTCTCACCATACTTGGTGTAAAATGAGTACTTGGTCATTAACAGGGTTGTCTGTCGATAAAAAAATTTGTGATATTGCCTTACAGGCACCATGCTTCATCCTAGCTGTTAAATGTAGCTGTTGGCTAGGGACCCCTTGTAAAGTGCTTTGAGTGCATTTAGTGGATCTTGCGCTATATAGTTCATGTCTTTTTGTTGTTTATTTCCTGTTTTTTGTTGGGGTTTTTTGGGGTTTTTTTGGCAGTGGCAGAGCGATATATTTTTTGTTGGGTTTTTTGGTGATATAAGCCAAAGAATGTATTTTTTATAGTCTGAGTTTTGAGCAGAGCTATTGTAGGATCAGAGATTGCAATATGAGATAGCCAAGATGCACTTTTAAGTCTTTAGCAAATGAGATATATTAGCCTATGAAATATTTCCTGCATTCAGTTGAAATGAACTTACAAATGAATTTTTTTTCTCCACAGAGAGCTGATGATAAAATATGGTTGTTCGCTGTTGATGGGAGGAAGAAGCCATACAGCTTCATGTAATTTGAATAATGTTCTTATCATTCATTCAGCTGTTTATTATTAGTAATTCCAAAACTATTTTTGAAATATTTTAAATCAGAATAAGAGGTTTTCATTTTGCTATTGATTTTTTAAAAATGGAAATCAGCAATGAGTACAACCAAATAGTTTTATACATTGTGTGATAATTAATGACTGAGATTTAAAAAATATATCTCTAAGGTTCCAAATGTCAGTTTTAATTAAATGTTGCATAGAACCTCATATCCCAAACAACTCGATTCAAGGGTCAACATTTTTTTTAGATTAAAATGTCATGACAGTTTCATTAATATCTAATAACAGGTCATTTAATCATTCAAAGTAATTATATATCTTATATAAAATGCTGCCAGGTAGCTTATTGGAAAGACAATTATCGTAAAGGCCTTTTAATTTTCTCTTTTGATATTGGTATATGTCAAATGTTACCAGCTTTGATTTGTTTTCTGTTTGTTTGTTTTTTTTATTTGGGTTTTTTTTTTTTATCATAGAGCTAGATTCATGTTTTCGTAATTTGTTTTGTTTTTTAATTTTTTATTTTAAACTGTTTAGTTTTTTGTTTGTTTTATTTTTCAGTATATTACCTAGTCTTGAGAACTATTTCAAATTTCATTTTTATTTCTGTTTAAAACTTTTCAGGGATGAAAGAGGACAACTTGTTGGTTTTGATGTTGATTTAGTCTCTAAAGGTATGCTCACAATGCAGAAATATGTATAAGTATTTCTATTTCAATAATATCAATGCTTACTCAGCAGACAAGGCAAGGTGTCATATTTTAGCTCCTTTATTTTCTTAATGTTGATGTAAAATCACCAACAGACGACATAGGATATACGAGCTTGGAAATCTAGAACAAGTTGGAACCGGGCCTATTTGTTCGAGATTTCCGGGTTTTTTTGTGTTGAGTATTTTACAGAGGATATGAGGGAGGTAAATGTGGGTGTTCTTGATAAAAGTCGTGTTATAGTGATAACTCTCTGTTATTGTGAACTCTGTCAAGAGTCGATTGTGAGATAATTCAGTTTCCTTTTCTCTGCCATCTTTTACAAAATTATGAAGAGAGTTTTCACTGGTGTTGTGTTTAGTGCATTTGTTTTGTTCAATTACAGTTAAAGAAATAGAATGACAATTCCCACTGCGTGTGCTTGATTATAAGTCAAAGCCAGCATATCGTATTGTTGACTAAACACTCAGCACGCGACGTCATTTCCTACGATTCCTGTACCTAAAACCACTATCACTCCTCTATTAACACCCTCAGGCTAAAGAGAGAGGGAGGTCATTGCTCTCACACAGCTCTCATCCCACCTTCCACACCCCTAATTGTCTGTATCATTTTAATATGTAAATGCTACTGCAAGGCCCCAACGATACTGGTCATTTTGCTATGGTACTAGCACCTCAGATTAATTAAGTACCATAAAGTGAGGTAACGATGAAGTGATGGGTGATGGTCAAACATGCTTCGCAATTACCCCTCAGTTCAGCATGCACACACACACACATAATATATGCCACACGTACATGAGACACAATAACTGACACTTAGTGCTATGGAAAGCAATTGCATCTTTCTTTTTCGTTCAACACAAATAATTCGCAAAAAAAATAATAATTTTTTTAAAAATTCAACTGACAGCAAGGGAATGTCCAGTTTGTTCGAGATTTCTGTGTTAGCCTCGGAAAGTGTTCGAGATTTTCGTGTTGCCAATACTCACAAAATAGAGAGATTAAAACGGGGAATTGTAACGAGTTTGAGATTTCCGTGATTTCGAGATTTGCATGTTCGAGATTTCCGTGCTCGAGTGTAAACTGTTTAATGTAACTTTTATTTTCCTCAAGAATCACTGAATATATATTGCACATCAGAGACAACATGATAAGTTTGTCCGACTGATTGTCGATTCTCATGAGCTATCGTAGAATACAAGGTGCTTTTGTTGAATCCAGATACTTTTAGATTTAAACTAGAATTATCAGTCTTTCCACTTCAACAATAAATTCTAACTCTTTTTTAGACATTTAGACCACATCTAACTCATCAACTATATGTGAGCTTCTGTCTTTTTTTAAAAGAAGAATACAACATTCATTCCCGTGTTTTGAATCTGGATGCATTAATAATGGTATTTCTTTTATCCTTTATTTCACCGGCATATTAGGACAATACTTATTATGTGCATCTTACATTTCAATATCCACCATTCATATCCAGAGATGTTCAAGTATAAAAATTTATTGATGTACCTTTGATACATTTCTTAAAAATTTTTCCGTTGTTTTACACATCCTTTTTGTTTTACTTTTGGAGCACATTTATCACTGATTATAAGTACAGAAAATGGTCAGATTTTATGTCTCTTTTTTTCACAGTTTGTCAGCTAGCCTCAAAATCATGCAAAATGGTGCTTGCTGAGTTCACAGAATGTGCCTTTTCTTCTCGTGACATTAATTTGGCTGGAAGAGGTAAAAAAATAAAATAAATGCAGGTTGTTTTCATATAGGATCCTAGCATGGCAGGATTCTTTAATCTTCAACTGTTTTAGTACGATAGGACACATTGTAAACTGCTGAAGTGTTGTGGTGTTATCGAATTAAAGCAGAAAATGATATGGAGGAACAAGTTTGAAAAAGTATGAGTAAAATATTATGTACATATATAGAGGAAGTCATGGAAATACATCAGAATACAATTTTAAAAAAAAACTTCTTTTGTAATTTCAGGAAAACAAAAACCTTGATTACATTTTAATGTGTCTCTCATTGTCAGGGCTTATGGCAGAATGGTTCGATGCGTGTCCCAGTTATACAGCTTCAATTGATAGAATGGGGTCCTTTGATTTTACAGACCCCTACCTTGAAACAGCTTGCTCGTTCACTGTCTTGCCTGGAAACCCATCAAAGTTTGATCCTAAACTAGCTGATTATTCTGGTTTTACAATTAGTAAGTCCCTTTTTATTTAGAAATGCTTTTCATTTCTGGAAAAAAGCACCTTTCAATTTCCATTTTTCAAGTTCAAGCATGTTAGAATTAGTCGAAAAGCTGGGTGTAAGATGAATACATAATGATTGCTATTGAAATTCTCCCCTTCAAACACACATACACACACTCACACACACCTTCATACATACACGCACAACCATGTGCATACGCACCCCTCTATAACATTCTCACATTCTTTCATACACACACCACGGCGTCTAATCTGCACTATAAATCTGACCGTTTAGTTTCCCGCTGTTCCGAGCGCCGACGTAACCTCACCCGACAGGTAACCGGGGTCAACAGCGGTCAGCCGATATCAATTCCCAGAACGTAGATTTGACGTGCATTGGGTGATACCAATGGATGATTTCCGTACCAATTAACCTCACGATCTGCGTGACGATGCAATTCCACCCAAATGCAAAGAATTCTCGCAGACCTCCTCTTTCCATCGGTCCAATTTTTATTTCAATATCTCCAGTACTTATTCCACAAGCCGTGATTCAAATTCACATATTTTTCTATAACATTTAAATAAAATTACTTGTAATTACCTCAGGATTCTAAAAAAACGTTGCTGTAAACTTTAAATTTTTTTTGGTGTGATTCACAAGGCACAAGTTTTACTACGAAATGAGGTAAGTTTCATTTACTCTTCAGTTTTCATTATTTGTAATGATTATTTTTCCGCGGTAGGTCAGGTAATAATGATATTACCTCTTTAGCCTTGTTATTGAAACGTAATATTTCGCTGCGGTTTTATTGTTAATTGTATTTTTATTTTTTATTTTTTTCAATGATGAGTTAATTTGATTTTTAAATTGCATAATTTGAATTATCTTGCTAATGTTTAATTTTAAATGACATTGTGTGTTGGGCCTCAACTTAGCTCAACTGCTTGTTAGAATTTTCCTGCCCCCCCCCCCCCTTTCTTTCACCAAATTGGGTGAAGTATTTGGTTTTTCTTTTTCCAAATTTTATGTACGCTGTTATGTATGCATGGATATGAGAAGTAATACAGAGTGTTTTAAAACTCATTTTATTCATTAATTCACTATATCATTGCTTACATCGCTCAGTCAATTTTGAATTTTCTCTTACAGCATGGACCACACAATTGCAAGTCATAACCAAGCAGTGAATTCATTATGTAGGACATGTCGTGGTATGCTTTGTTTAACACAGAAATAGAAACGTGCCCGCAAGAAACCATTTAAATGTTCAAATTATTCTAATAACATTCTTTTAGTCTATGGGACTGACACGGCATTGGACAAGCAAGGAGCACAGTCATAATTTATGTGTAAAAAGTACACATTATAAAGCACAGTGAACACACGACTCATTAGCTTCTTTGTATTTTCTCATTGCCAAGACGCTAATAATAAATAAATCAACCTTGAAACGGGTTGCACTTGCATGTTTGATATCGACAGAGTAGAATATAACAACAAACTCCAAAACGCAGGAGAGACTTTCAAATCTCATGCACGAGCCACTCACCCTCAGGGATGGTCTTATTGCCTCTGAATTGGACAGAATACCGCATTACACAACAGGCTTACCACAGCAGATCATTCATTGGCAACCACTGCCACAAATACTAACAAGAAAAAGTCTACACTTACAATTATCCAACAAACAAAGAACTGCACCCACGACCCACTCATCATTGACGACGCTTGCAGTATTGGATTAATTTTCGACAATATAAACAAGGCCTATAGTCATGTAAACAACTTTATTTCACACACAAAATCGATCAAAGCAGACACGATCCAATATATTCAAAGTGCAATAAAACATTACACGGATACATACAGAAAATATTTTCCAAACAAAATAATCCAAAACAACACCTCCTTGACTACCAGTGCATACCACACATCACTCAATATAAGTTTGGACTTAGACTTCTTGGAGAACAAGGCACAGAGACCTGTCACCAAACAACAGCAAAATTGGAAAAAAAAGAGCATCCGGCATTATCAATGATATGAATAAAATGCGATTTGTCATCAACGCAATTCAGTTAAAGACCAGCCCCAAACTACACTGACGAGTTTGAATGCTCGTAGCGGATATATTTGTGTTGAGGAAAAATACGTTTTTTTGTGAGGAGAAGTATTTACATCTTCTCTTTATAATACATAAAATTCAGACAAATCCATAGCAACGTTTTTTTTTCTCTAATTTTTGAAATGTTGCACCCGCTATATTTTTTGTGTAATTTGTTACCGTTCATTGATAACTTATATTGAGAAATCTAGTAATACTATGAAAAAATAAAAAACACACAGTAAAAGTAGAAAATATAAACTTTTATACCAAGTAGTGATATTTCAACTCATTCAATATGGGTGTCTAACAGACAATAAAACAAAACATTGTTAAATTGAGTGAAACGGCAATCCCCGTTAGGTAATTCCTCTCGGTGATTGACCGCTCACCGTGACCGGGTCAGCAGGTGTCAGGAATGGGATCCCGTCTCAACTAAACTGTTGTCGTTGTGTACGCTGTAACACACACACACACACACACACACACACACACACACACACACACACACACACCTCACACTCATAAGATTGATCACCAGCATGTCTTGGTAACAAATCTATTATAGAGCTTTGTTTAAAAATGTACTACCCATTAACATGGCAGGATGAAGTAAAATGTTTTTCAAATAACAGTCAGCATGAGTTAAAATTATTATGTACAAAACAATTATTTTGAAACTACAATGGTATTAAAGGATACTGCATTGAAAACCAGTTAAACTGAAAATGACTTCGAAAAAAAAATAGCTGAAAACAATGTTTAATCTTTTCATTTCTTTATCTTTGCTACAACTCTCAAAAATCCCAAAATGCTAATCTCCATACTACCTCTGAAACACTTTTTTTTTTAAACCATACGCTGTTTTCACATCCAATTTTAAAATCTTTTAAGTGTTTTATTTTCACATTCTTCGCCCAAGAACTATTGCACAATTGAAGCCTGAAATGGGTATTTTTTATATTTAAGTCATAAGGGATATAACTTAGTAACAAGTGTCATAACTACGAATAAATAACATACTTTGACCAAAAGAGGTATGTTAAAATCGAAATAGACAAACAAATCTCTTTTACTGCATAAGACAAAATTAAAAGAAAACGATTTAATCAATTAATTAAGACATACATGAAGGTTGCCAGCCTTATCAAATGAAAAGTTTGTTGTTTTTTTTCAACTGAGATATTTACATCCTTTATTTAATTATTTTATTTATTTATTTATTTTTTTTTGGCTCACTTGAATTATTGATACTTCCTTATAATTATAGTTGATAACACCAGAGATATAACATGAAATTGCAATGGTCTCAATATCGATTGTTTGACTTTATATGTTTAACTATATTTCACCATACCATAAATGTTTCAGTAGTCGAATCTGTTTCTTTAAACAGGAAAAATCAGAATGAAATTGTTGATTTATATTACTTTTAGTTATATTGCACTTTTTAAAGGGACCCTAATGCTAAATTGGAAGAGCAGTTGAGTCACAAGCAGATAGATCTGATTTTAATTCTAATTGTCTTTTTTTTTTACATATTGTTTTCTTTTTTTTATCCACATTCAGCATATTTGTCAGGTGCAGTCAGCAATGCAAGATGCCTGGGAAGACTTGGAAAAAAATTTGGCAATATTGTTATTGCTGAAAATTTACCCGATGCTAAAAATATTCTTGCTACTAAAAAGGTAAAATCAATTATTTTGAAGCTAAAAGATTTTATAATAATGTCCTCTGTTGAATGCCCATTTTACTTAGCTACTTCCTTTATTGATAAAACAATTTTATATCGAATTAGTTACTTTAAGTCTCTTCTTATTATGTTGTATGTCCGTTTTTATGTGTGTCTGGGGGGGGGGGGGGGGGGGGGAATTGTTGTTTTGATTTTTTGTTTTTATACAAACACCTACAGAGAATGGAAGCACCAGACAATAATCTGATTTTAGTATCAAGATGAATGGTTCACCCTCTATTTCATATTTATCTACACAAGCCCCACATGTATATAATGATGCGGCGGCGTCAAAGTCAAAATGTGCCGATGAGGGATTATAGTCTCAGGGAATTGATCATTTCAAAGTTAGAGAAATTATTTAGAAAAGTTAAACAAACAACTATTTTAGGGGAAAATAATTAAGTCTGTCCCAAATTTCTGTGACTCGTGCTTGTGTGTCCTTTCTCCTTCTCTGTCCAATTTTCATGCAACCCAAATGATCAGGTGCTTATGTTAAAAATACACTATATTTGCAATTTACGAGCGCAGACCGACATCTTTGGATGAACATGGTGTGTATAACTATTTGTAGGTATTTTTATGTTTTTTTAGTTAGTAGAAATTTCAAATCTGAATATTCAAAACTGTTTTAAAATATGTACAAGATTAGCAACAATATTACACTTCAATGACATGATACAAAGTTTCTAATTCAATTCTCAAATAATCGCATATTTATAAGATATCTACCAATAAATCTTTGCAAGCATTAGTCTTTATTTAATCCTCACCAATAATTACTGATTTGTTGGTATTGCACATTTAGATACTTTTACATGCGGTTTTAATCATATATCTACATTATTATTATCATCATCATCAGCATCATCATCATCATCATCATCATCATCATCATCATCATCATCATCATCATCATCATCATCATCACCATCATCATCATTATTATTATTTTCGCTTTGCTAGTTTAACTACGTAAAGTAAAAATATTAAATGTCCATCTTTCTTTTCATGTTTTTTTTTTTTATCGTTGTCCTTCATTCCTTTCTTGGTGTATCAAGAGAGCATACCAAAACTAAGTTTCAAATATAGTTTACTGTTTGGGGGTGGGGAAGCTTTGTATGTTTTGTTTTGGAGTTGTTGTTTGTTTGTTACTTTGTTTTTGGGGTTGGTTTTTTTTTTGTTGGGGGGGGGGGGGGGTGTTTCTTTTTCTTGGTGGTTTCTGGGGTTGTTTTTTTTTTCCTTTTTTTTTAATTTGTTTTTTTTTTGTGTGTGAAAATGACTCAAAGGACTGTAAATTCCCAGCTCTGGCATTCACAGAATTACTTCTATCATCAGGCTGATGTACTATTTTCACCAAGAACAGTTATCCCTGACCTAGAAGTCCTTCCTGATAGACTTCATTGTGAGAAAGGAGGGGCAGGGGTCATGACAAAGAAAGGTAGCGCTCTGGTGTCTTGGTGGAATACAGCATACAAGAGCCTTGTAACATCTGGACAGTTTGCACAGTTCTGTCGGGAGGCGGGGGTCAAGTATCAAGGTGTGTTAATCATTGGACAGTATGTATGTGTGCGGTTGGCTTTTTCAATTGATATGATAAGTTTGAATCTTTGTAGGCCCTACAATTATTTTTTTTTGGTTCTGAATAGGGTACCTTGAATATCATTACTTTGTGCATAAGTGGTTGTAGTGGTAGTAGAAGTAGTAGTTAGTAGTGGTAGTAATAGTATTGGTAGTAGTAGCAGGAGTAGTAGTAGTAGTAGTAGTAGTAGTAGTAGTAGTAGTAGTAGTAGTAGTAGTAGTAGTAGTAGTAGTAGTAGTAGTAGTAGTATATAATATAGAATTGTGACAAGGGTTGCTATTTGCAGTTTGTTTTAACATGCAAATTGCGTGTTTGAAAATTTTGGAATAATCAAAAAATGTTATCATTTAAAAAATTTTGTTTAATATTCGATGTGCACTAAAAGTAGTGTTGTATTTTTTTTTAAAGAGCATGACCTGTTTTTATTTCAGCAACCTTCAAGTGTTTGAACACCTCCACACTCACGACTTCCCAAGTACCACATAATGCTCCAGTAAGGTTTAACTAATGTTTTGCAGTCACAACCATTATTATGTTGTTTTATGGGGTTTTTATTGGGTTTTTTGGGGGTTTTTTTTTTTAATTTTTTAGGGGGGGGGGGGGGGGGGGGGTTATTTTCCATTTGACATAAATATCTTAAATCGATCATCACATCGATCACATTTTGAGTGTCACTAAAATCATAATAAGCTGGGCAGGAATGCAGTATCTACTCGTGTGAACAGAGGAATCGACCCATTTAAACAGGGAAGGTTCTTTAAATACTGATGAATTAAATCTGCAGCTTAATGAGATTTTGTTGCTTCTATAGGAAATAGTTAAATATACTTATAATAGAACCTCAACAATTTATTCTTTCAGACAGAGAAAACATGGTTGTTTGCAGTCAGTGGTAGAAGAAAACCATTCAACTACTTGTAAGACTATCCGTTTGTTTTGTTTTTTGTTTGTTTGGTTATGTTTTAGTGTGTTCATTTTTTTGTTTTAGATGGTTGATTTGTTTGTTTTGGTTTTATTTTTGTATTGTGTTTCTTTGGGGTTATTTTGTTGTTTGTTTTGTTTTGTTTTGTTTTTATTTTGTTTTTGAGGGGGGGGGGGGGGGGGGGGGCTTTTTAATTTGTTGGGTTTTTTTAATTACCGAGCTTCTATTTTCAGAAATTATAATTAAAATAAAATTATAATTTTGAATGGATTTTATGAAAAATATTGTCCTATAATGACATATTGGTATACAATGGTCATCCACCCATTATTTTGTTTTATAATATTTCAAAACCTCTTTATTTTGAATTGTTTTTACTCTTATTTTAATTAGTTAATCCCTGTCATAGACGATAAGTTAGTTTCCTCTTTTTCTGTTGGGTATTTTTTTTTACATACAGAACAAAAGTATTTAGACAAAAATTCATCAACTTCATCTCTTTTATTGTGAATATTGTCTTACATCATATAACTTATTTATCATGCACCTATTTTACAGGGATGACCAAGGCAATCTAGTTGGCTTTGATGTGGACTTCATTCAGGCAGGTAAGATTTTTATTGGATCAAGATTTCTTGGTGCCGCTATTGTTGCGATCCTACTTCCAAGTTTCTGTGTTTTAGTTTTACTCTTATCACAGGTTACAGAATACAACTGTGATAGTTGAAGTCCTACCAAGAGTTATTCTGTCCCCGCTTTTTTTTGCCATTTCAAACGCCAAAATTTGCCTTTAAAAATTGGTAAAATTTGCCATCAAAATAGCAAAAATTGCCAAAAATTTGCAGTTAGTTTTACAAAAATCAAATAATTAAAACAACATGTACGGTAAAAATTGACACAAATAGGGCCTTTTGTCGAATATTGATGTCACAACGTGTTAAAATGAATTTATTTACATTTGGAATGGGTTGAAATCATATTATAATAATAATAATAGCCATAGTAAGTAAGTAAGTAAAAAAAGAAGGAAGTAATCAAAATATTTTATTAACTTTTTAGCTTCTTAAAATTTGGGAAATCAAATTGAACAGTCGCATAAAAAAATTCAAAATTTGAAAAACTAATTAAGGAGAGGAAAAATATAACTATTCACAAGGAAAGAGAAACTTTCCAATGGGGGAACATTAAATTTGTATTCTCTACTTACTATCCAATTTTGAGCATTATTATTATTGCTTTATATTTCAATATAGGCCTAATGGATTTAAAAAAAAAAAAAAAATCCAAAATTTTTGAAGGAAAAACATGGAAAAAATCATGTCCGTTATTTAGTGCCAATTTTGGATGCTAGCATTGAAAGTCGCGGTCTTTTCACAATTTTTTATAGCTTTTGTTGTTGTTTTAAAACAAAAAATCGTCAATTTACCCTAAAAATGGCGAAAATTGCGGCTTTTTGCAGCCAAATAAAAATTTGCTGCTTTTTACAGCCGCGAAAAACTGCGGGGACAGGTTATTGATGAGACCTTCAAAACTTTTAATTTGTCGCAAAGTTGTAGTTTTTGCATTATTATTTGTACAGAATTTTTGTGAAATGTGGAATTTACCAGCAATCCTTAATTATTTTATAATCTTTCTAAAGAGCATGTCAAGTAGCAATTCAATATCATAGATATCATCCCAATAAATATGAAGACCACATAGTTAAATCTATTGAAAAAGAGCTAATAAAAAATTGACTGTGATACAATCATTTTAGTTGGGTTTTTTATTATTATTTTTTATCCTTTAAAAAAAATAGTGGCCAATTTACTCTTAGACATCATTTTTGAAGTATTTTTGTATTTCAATGAATATTTGAACTCGGAACATTGACTTACTAATGGATGCATGTCAGTAGGAATTCGGACCTAACCACTTTTCAACCATTGTCATTGGCTTCACCTGTGACCATTGACCAAAGCAGGTATAATATAATATACCTTGTCCATCGAACTGTGGTAGCTCGGAGCTGTTGGTATATACACAATCAAGACAATCGTTAATTGGTCAAATTCTCAGAGCTTAATGGACCCACGAAATAACTTGGTGAGGGTAACACTCTACATTCTACAAAATGATATATTTTCACTTTTCAAATGGTCTACAACATGGCATTTGGATTTTAATGTTTCGAAATGTAAAGTATTACATATAGGAAAAAATAATCCGAGTCATAATTATTTTACCGATACTTCTATATCAAATCTACTTTTCGTTGTGCCTTATGAAAAGAATGTGGGAGTTACTTTTGATTCACTTTTGAATTTTGATGTACATATTGATAATTGTGTAAGCCATGCAAACAGAATGATGGGAATAATATATAGAACCTTTATAAGTCTTGATAAAACCATATTTTTATATTTGTATAAATTGCTCGTTCGGCCCATTCTAGAATACGGAAATTGCATCTGGAACCCATTATATAAAGACAATCTATTAGTATTGAAAGTTTACAGAGGAGAGCTGCCAAAAAGATTTATGCAATACAGTATTTATCGTATAAGGAAAGGTTAGAATTTCTTGACTTACCAAGTTTGAAATATAGAAGAATTCGTGGGGATTTAATTCAGGTTTATAGATTGGTACATGGCCTGGATATGATACACTTTTCTGATTTTTTTCATATTCTAATACTACTTTTACTAGAGGGGACAAGTTTAAGATTTTTGTCTCTAGATGCAAAACAAACATAAGACAAAACTGGTTCGGTATTCGTATTGTCCAGAAATGGAACAATTTGAAATTTGAAACAAAGAATGCAAAATCTATGGATTATTTCAAGGTGGTAGTAGACAGGGAATTACATGATGGGAGATTTACATATGACGAATAATACTTTTTTGTACTGCTGTTGACATGACTTTCAATCTTGTATGTATATATTATGCATTGTTATATTATTATGAATATCTTCTATATACGTGTGTGTGAGTTTGTGTGTGTGTGTGTGCTTTGGATGTCACGGTTAAAGATTTATGTTTGTACACCACATATACATAAGTACATTTAAGTTGAAATACTATCTTTACCATGTGTATCATTATTGAATTCTTTAATCAATAGATTTATGGCATCACTATTAATATTAAGGGCATTCAAGGGATTTTATCCTATTTTGCCCTATACCATATGTTATGTTATGTTATGTTATGTCAGGGTAATCAAAGTAACAAAAGTACATAGAGTCAACAAATAGTGTCAGGTTATATTACTTATCTCATATCAAGGTTGTCATGTGGTTAGACTGTCTTGTCTATTGACATCAAAGATAGCTGTAGAGTCAGGTTAGCTTCTGATATGACCTTTTAAAAAATTGAATTATTTTAGGGGGTGTAGAGGGAGAGTTTGTTTTGCTTTGTTGTTTGTTTTTCTTAACTTTTTTTTGTTTTTGTTTTGATTTTTGTTTTTTGTTTGTTTGTTTTTTCTATTTTTTTTCCACTTGAGCGGTGTGATCTCAATAGATTTTCAATACAATATGTTTTTTAAAACTTAAGGAGGCAAAGTTAATTTCTGCAGCAATATGTTCTTTTATCTACAGTTTGTGGCTTAGCTGGGAAAAAATGCGAAGTTGTTCTTGCAGAGTTCACAGAATGTACATTCACTAATCGGAATATCAATTACCCTGGAAGAGGTAAAATTGTCATTTAAACATTGACTATTTTCCCCCTGACAAAAACAATAAACAAAGCATCAAATAATGTGCTTTTATGGACTGTAAGAGAACTGATAAATTGCACAGAAATTTGGTTAATGGTTTTATGGCTGAGGACAAGAGTTTTGATCTCAGGTTTGGCTTAATGGCCAAACAGACAATAACAATAATGGCTCTTTAAATAAGATGCTTATCAGTTGCAAAGTACTTTCCACCAGGTTTATAACTAATTGATTTAGCTTCAAACTCATTGGCCTTCATGAAGAGAACAATGTACCGCAAAATATTTGCATGCAGTAATCAGATTTCAAATGGTTTGCTCATAAGAATATATTAGTTCAACAAAGCCATCCCAGCATACATGTTGATAAAGATCTGAACAAGTGTGTATTCATTATATGTTGATACAATGATACATAAAACTGGTTATTTATTTGCTGTGATATGTTCATGTGAGTAGTGCAAATTGTAAGAGTTAAGTGCTTGCTGAAAACACGAGGAGTTGATATGATTCTTAGAAATCATGCCTACTTATTTCTGTTAAACTATTGAAAGTAATATCAAGGTCAATTATTTCAATTCTATGTCCTCAATTATTTCAATAGATTAGATTTAAAGAAACTTACTCTATATTGAAGTAAGTGGTGAATGTGTTTATTTTAAAATTTTGTTGTTTTATTTTTTAAATAATGTCCCTAACTTCAATTCAGCAAAATGTAAATATCTTTCTTTTCCTTTTTTTTCTCAATCATTGTGTCATTTTTTTTTTTTTTCTGTTTTGATGCCATTTTCTTTTTGTGTAGGTCATAAAGATATTATTCAAAAACATTTTGTCAGGCTTGCCCTTCCATTTTTATTTGGAAATAGTCAAATTGAGGACGTGACCTCGTCACAATTTTATGCATCTACCATTATATATACATCATTTAATTAACCCCACCCCCATTTCCTCGTCCTATCCTTTCATAGGCTTAATGGAAGGTTGGTTTGACGCATGTCCAGGTTATGCCAATTCCCTGGACAGACAAAATGGCTTTGATTTCACTGATGCCTATCTTAAGTCTTACTCCACCTTCACTGTTGTACCGGGTAATCCTTCAAAGTTTGACCCAGATGCCTCAGACTATTCCAAATTCACGTTCAGTAAGAGGTTTTAAGATAATAATACGGTTATGATGATGATTAATAATAATAATAATAATAATAATAATAATAATAATAATAATAATAATAATAATAACAATAATAATAATAATAATAATAATAATAATAATAATAATAATAATAATAATAATAATAATAATAATAATATAATAATAATAATAATAATAATAATAATAATAATAACAACAACAATAATAATAATAATAACAACAACAATAATAATTGTCATCATCATCAGTATTACTATTATTATTTTTATTAGTAATAGTAGTAGTCGTAGTAGTAGTAGTAGGAGTAGTAGTAGTAGTCGTAGTAGTAGTAGTAGTAGTAGTAGTAGTAGTAGTAGTACGTAGTAGTGGTAGTAGTAGTAGTAGTAGTAGTAGAGTAGTAGTAGTAGTAGTAGTAGTAGTAGTAGTGGTAGTAGTAGTAGTAGTAGTAGTAGTAGTAGTAGTAGTATGTAGTAGTATGTAGTAGTGTAGTAGTAGTAGTAGTGTAGTAGTAGTGTAGTAGTAGTAGTAGTATCATTATTATTATTATTATTATTATTATTATTATTATTATTATTATTATTATATGTATTATAATAACAATTGCAATAATGAATATTGTGTTGATGATAGTTGTCTTGATGATGATGATGATGATGATGATGATGATGATGATGATGATGATGATGATGATGATGATGATGATGATGAGTGTCTGCTGAAAGGATTAATGTGATTTGCATATTTAAGTTTTATGAATCATGAATGTATATGGGTCCGAATGTATATATACTGAAAAACATGAAATATCTCCACATTGAAAATACTTAATCTTGGATATAATGTCTTTATTCTCCTGGCCCATCAGGTGCTTTGCCGGAATGATTCAGACTTATTCAAATATTCAAATTTTGCATGTGCATATTTAAAACAGTACAATTATTGACTATTCCAGCGCACTTGACTGGGGCCTACACCAATGCTGCGTGCCTTGAACGACTTAAGAAGACAGTAAAGAATATTGTCATTGCTGAAAATCTGCCTGATGCGAAAAAAATACTTTTTGATAAGAAGGCAAGTGTAGTAAATTGCTTATAGGCTGTTTGTTTGTTTTTAGATGTTTTGTCAGTTTCAAAGATCCTATCCTGATTTTGTTCTAAATGTAATATCATGTAATGTAATATAATAATTGATTAATACAGTACGCAGAATCCATAAAGTGCTACAATGTGTTTTATATACTAAGTCAATAGACAAAACTAATGTTTTCAAAAGTTGCCTAAAATTACTGAGCTCGTGGGCCTCTTTGATTTCTTTATCTAATTTTTTCCATACTTTTGGGTCCCCGAAAACGATTTTTCAGCTTGAGAAAGTGTACATATTGGAACATTAACTCTAATGATACATCGTGTTTTTACCCCTTAATCGTACGTTGGGGGTAATTTGATAATTTTGGCAAATGTAGTAAAATAAAAGAATATCCCTAACTATACATCACAGTGATTTTTTTACCCCGTGACAATATATAGTAAAAATAAAAGAATATCCCTGTTCGTACGTCAGGGGTGATTTTTATACCCTGTGATGATCACATAAATTAAAAAAACAAAATCCATAAAATATTATAATAGTGCTCAACTTTTTGGTAAAAGGAGCTATTTATGAAATATTTCAAGTATAATTATGATCAACTTCTACAATATTGTTTCGAGCATTCGCTCTCATCAGGAAGTGAAGTACACAAAGAAATGTTGATGTTACACATTCCCACCCTATCTCCATTCCCTTTGTGTGCCATTCGTGCTTTCCTCTTTTCTTCTTCTTGAGTACGTAGTTTTTCTCAATTGGGTACTAAATTTGCAACTCAAACCCTCGTTCTAGCCGTGTTTCAATAAATATTTACCTGTTTTAGTCATGCATGATTTGTATGAATTACATAGACCGTAGAACAGGGATTTTCAAATTTCCCGTTGTAGCCAGCTCTTTATTGCAGCTGAGGCCGATATACACGAGCTGTACTGTATCATCTTTGGTGAATCGTGGGAGCTTCAACATTTATGTGGCAAAGGAGTTGGCCAGACCACAAATAGAAAGGCGGAGAGGTGAGAAACCTCTCAAAATACCTGAGACAAACAATAAACACAGCTCAAGAGAGAACCATTGGAGACATCAACTTCATCCCCTCAAAATCAAAGTGGACGTGGTTGATGTCACTTATGCTTACAAAAAAAAAGACTGCAAAACGACTACAGAGTGTGTGTCATGCAAAAAAATTTTGTGGAGTAGACACTCCTACTCCACAAAGCAGGTTATGTGCACGATGTGCAAAAATTAGACCTTCAGTGATAATAACAGGCATGTGCCACCACCACCACCATCATCAATGCCTCACTTCAATCAATATCCACATCATACCACCATCATCACCACGAACACCATTATCACGAACACCACACCATTCCACCACCATCTTCTTCAACACCATACCACTATCATCTTCATCAACACCATACCATCATCACCTTCATCAACACCATACTCCCCTCCATCATCATCATCATCACAATTTATTTTTAATGTACCTGCAACGGGGGTGACTTGGCCTCGTGGGTGACTTTACCTATTGAATACGTTCAAAATGACAATGCAAAGTCACACCACTAGGCAAAGTAATTCCAGTTGACAGTACTGCTTCAGGTGGGCACGATGGTTTTCAGGGCTCAGACTCGGATATACAGTAGAGCACAGATATAGTGAAGAGAAAAAAATAAATTGCATTTGTATTGATACCTATGTATCAGTAGTTTGTTATATCCGTCAAATAAATAAGAAAAACGTTGGTAGTCAATACTACGAATTTGTCAAAAATATTCGTTATAAGCATGCTACACTGTATTTATAATTTGTTCAAGTCTTATCTTCACTTAGGACCAAACAGGAAAGCCTAAACTTCCCACATTACAGTAAGTAGGTACCCAATAATTGATAGCACTGTCTAGCAATTCCACAATGGGGCAACTAAATTACTCCTGACTTACAAATCGAATATATAAGGGGATTTTTTTCTCTTTGGAAAGTGGGGGCACAAAATTACCCCCATTTGTAAAAATGGCAAAATCGCCAATGGTCACTATGTTATGCAATTTTTTTTGTAATCGTTTGAGCAGAAAACTTTGTTAAGCTAAATATTGTAGAGAAAAATTCAAATTAGACCCTATACGTTTTCCTAAAAGCAAAAAAAAACAAGGCCTGGGGTAACAAAATTACCCCCGACGTACGATAAGGGTTAATCAGTCATTCATTTTTGGATTGAGGTGCTCTAGCAGGTGTGTACAATTCAAGAAGCCCAGAGAGATATGATGGTGCTATATCATTTAGACATTGTGGCAATTTTGAACTTCTCTCTCTCTCTCTCTCTCTCTAAGGGTGGGCTTGATGTGCTCTGTAGGCTTAGAAAGAATCATTAGTCTCAAAATGTTATATCCCAATCATTTGCCTTTTTGAAACATTTTGTTGGGGTAGGGGAGGGGGGTCATTGTTTTATTCTTAATAATCACTTATATTTCTTTTAGTTGAGATCTTATGTCAGCTCAGGGGCATATATTTTTCTCCTATGTTGAATCCCATTCAAACAATCGATATTCATTGTACCAAGGATTTGGGGATATTTTGAGAGAAGAAAAAAACGGGGGAAAATGTTAATATGAGTGTTTGTCTTGTGCAATACGGCAGGGGATTGGAAATATTGAATGATAATGAAGAACAAATGTCAATTAAAGGAAATTAATTTGTAAAACGCCTCCAAGCATGTGTGGAAATTGGGTGCTATGGAGGTAAATTATTACTTTCACCATCAGACATCCATGACCACAAATAACGGAATGAAGGCCCAGAGATTACTTATATTTTTCTTTAATCTGCAGGCTGATGTTCTCTTCTCCCCTAGAGGTCACATCCCAGACCTGGAGACTTTCCCCCAACGGGTCCATTGTGAGTTGACAGGAACATCCATTATGGTGAAGAAGGGAAGCCCTTTAGTTGGTTGGTGGAACAAAGCTTTTGAGACGTATACTAAGCAGGGTGGTTACCAGAAACTGTGTCAGGACAGTATTACAAAGTATAATTGTAAGTTTAAAAAATAATGTGTAGGTATTGATATTTTGATCAGATTTCCTTCATCTTGTCTGATAATCCAGAAATCGTAAACATTTTCTATCCAGTTCTACTCTTGCCTCATTTTAAATGCTTCCAAGTTATATAAAATTTCTTTTCAGGAATAAATAAGTGCAAAATTAGAAAGCTGTTTAATGACCTGATTTTATTGACTTATACTTATAGTCGATTATGTCCATGTATAAGGACGAAGGCTCTTCAGTTGCTTCTGACTTCTTGTATTTGAGAAATTTTCTACATTTTCAATCATTGGCTGTGACAAATTAAGGAGCAGGTACTGGCGTAAGATAAAGATCTGAAAAAGTCTTGAACAAAATTATCATTTTGAATTGATTGCATTTTGATTTTATAATAGACAATTAGACAACAGAAAAGTTCTAACCATGTCAGTAGTATCAGTAATAAGAGTCAAGAGGAAGTCAAAATAGTAAATAGTCGCGTAAAACAGGCAAAAATTAGAAGTGAAAATGTATATATATATAATCAAAAGACCACATGACCCTAAAATTGTGTTTGAAATGCAAACGGATCTGAGATTCGATCCCCAGTCGAAGAAGACTGATTTTCTATGTGATAGTGTGTTTTGTCTTGTAGTTTTCTTTATACTTTGTCTTGTACAAAGGAGAGAGAGAAAAACCATTGGATTCAACCCTGTGTATATAACTCCCATCACTTAACTCACTCAGCCCTAAAGCCGACTATATCCGTAGTTTACCCGAGTTACTTTTTTACCCCATGCCTATTTATTACATTTTTCTGAGACAAATTATAGGCGTAGTATCAAAGCTAATGTTTTTAGTTTTTACATGTTAATGGTAGTTGAATTAAACTATCTATGTACATGCTCATTTTTAATACATTTTTTTCCAATTTTGAAAAGTAGCAAAAATCTCTAGGATTGAGTGAATTAACCAAGAAAAGGAGACTTCGTGTATACCATTCCACCATCTGCTATCACTTCAAATAAACTACTAAATGGCACATCAAATAGCACAGTAATCTAACCTGTCATTCGCAAATCAACTGAGATTTGACACAGATTAGAGAAATGGACACAAATTAGAGACCAAACAAGAGTCATACATGTATATTCTCTTTCTCTCTGAGTCAGGAAGATTGCTGTCCCATGAGGATATGGGCTCTAATCCTGATCATTTCCTTTCTGTGTTTTCTTCTTAGCTCTTGTTACCGTCAATACTGACAAATATTTTATGACTTTATTTGTATACATATATCTGATTGTAATAATTCCCATATTTTTATAATTTGTTTATATATATTATATATATATATATATTATATATATATATATATATATACAATAATCTGATAACAATTTCTTACTTTTGACATCTGTGCTTTTCAGTTCCAATCAAGTGCTTTGATTGATACCCCAGGAGCAGCAAATGTTTGAAGATGTATGACATAGTGTCGTGTGAAATCGATTTGGATGCCAATTCTTACCTTCATTAGTCAGATTTATAAATTAAATATAATTTTACCCTAGATTAGTTAATAGACTCTGTTTTAATTTGTTTGTTTTGTCTCTACACTTCTGTTGTTTTTGTATTTCTTTTTTTTTTTACTATTATTATTTGTGCATTAACTTGGGTTAGGTTCTTATTTTATCCAGAAAGTATGTAACTTTTGGTATCTAATACAAAAAACATGTTTTGAGACAATCTTTATTTTTTTTAAATAGTTCCTACCTTAATTCTAAATATAGACTAACTTATACAGATGATGTTTAAATTTTTATGATAATACCGTTTACCGATGCCAAAAAACCATTCTTCACATTGCATTCATACAGTTGAATTTGTAGAATTACTTAAAACCACTTGTAAAAGACAAAGATGATCTATGTTTTTCCATTCAAGTTGTCCATTTGTTCAACGGCGTTTTGTTTGTTTGTTTGGTTTTTTGTTTTTGTTTTTTTTTTGGGGGGGGGGGGGGGGTTGTTTATTTGTTTCTTTTTAATTTGGGGGGGGGGGGGGGGGGAAGAGGGCGGAGATGGGACAGTGTTTTATTTTTGAATCATTGTAATTTCAATTTCATTCTCAGTAGCTCCATGCAGCTGATCATAGATTTAAATCAAATTGCATTGTTTATTAAACGTTTTTATTAAATAACAATAACTCAATAACAATAGTTTTTCATTGTTTTCTATGGGTTGAATTGTTTTTTGTTGGTTTTTTGGGTTTTTTTTTTTTTTTGGGGGGGGGGGGGGGGGAGCTTTTCATATGAATGCTGTTGGTATAAAACTAATCAGGACCCAGAAAATATAAATGATAGGAAATTTGAAAGACAATGAGTTCTGTTCAATAGACCTTTCAAGGTTCCATAACACAGGGTACATTACTCGCTGGATTCCTGTATGCTCTGTAGGTCTTTTTTCTTGTGATGACACACAACCACAAACTGCTGGTACGTACTGGCACCAAGTGTGTCTATCAATCATCTTATATCACTTGTTTTTTTGTTTGGTTGACAAAGTGAAAGCTTTGGACAAGCTGTGTCCAGTGTCTTTGATCTATTTATAAATTATAACCAATCCGTCTTTGTAACCTCAGAACATAACAACAAAACAAAGAGAAGCTTTCTCTTCTGTGTGATCAATAATGGTTTATTGCAACATTAAGACCTGTTGTTTTTTAACATACTTTTCTTTCCATAAACATAAAGTAATAAAATGTCAACATGGACCAATACATTAATTATATGGCAGAAAAGGCGGTGATCTCCAACCATCAGCCCCACTAAATCAAATATTTTATGACATTTTTTTCTTACTTAATACAATATGTAATGCAATGTAGACTACTCTAAACTCTGGGTGCTAAAATCATGTAAAAAAAAAATAGCTTGTTTCTCATTTGTATTGTAATATCATAAAGGAAAAATAAATTCCTGTTAATTACGTACCCAAATGAAAAAAAAAAGTTTTTTAGGTTTTTAAATATAGAAGATGAATTAGGCCCAGCTTCAGATACAGTGCATCACTGTTAATTGAGCAAGGACAAGGTGACTTGCGGCACGTGTGTCGAACCCAGGCTGTCATCTGCATTTTTTGCCAAGTTGGGACCTAAAATTTGCCCAAAAAAAACCCAAAATTTGCCAAGAAATTTGCCAAAAAGACCAAAATTTGCCAAAAAATTTGCCGGGGAGAACTAAGCGTTTCAGTAAAAATTAACACGCGATACTGACAAAAGTGTAAGTGACTCGATTTATTTGACTTGAGAAATGAAATGACTGTGAATAGCTTTGTTACAAAGATTTTAAAGGATCATTATCCGTAGAGAGTAGCTTCCCTTGGTTTGGGCCCAGGCAAAGCTGCAACATTTCTCAAGTTTCGCACTTTTTTTTTTCGTTATTTTGTTTTCGCTTCTTTCTTTTTTTCCCAAAATTTGCCACGCGATTTGCCAATTTTCCCAAAATTTGCCACGATTTGCCAATTTTGGGAAATTTGCCAAAATTTGCGGATCGCCCTGATATTTGCGGCCGCAAAAAATACAGATGACAGTCCAGGTTACAAAGTGGAGATCACACTAGCCCAAATGAGGTGTAATGTTTAAAACCTAATATTTCGATATGATAGAAAACATTCTGATTTAATATTCAAAATCTCCTCAGTTTATCTTCTTTTCTTGCCAGTGAAATGTATTCCAACTTAGATTTTTGCAGGATTTAGATTAATTATTTCACCAAGACTGTTTTCAAAAGTCTTTCTCATTTTTATTTTCTTGTTTTTTTGAGAATGGTTTCATAAAAGAAATTTCAGAAAATTTTATGAGGATTAATAGGCTCGTGGTTATAAATGTTTTTAAAATAAACAGTTTGAGAATTTTATTGGATTATTGTATCACCATTTCTCTATCATTATTTAGTACTAGTACTGATTTGATGTGCTGCAAAAATCTAAATGCTGAAATCAAAGACATCGGTCCAAAACATAAAGGCATTCTAGATCTGGCATGACCATTGGAGAAAAAAAAACAAACAAAAAAAACCCAAGTATATGCAATCGGTTCACAATCACACTAAATTGTCTACACAGCTTGATTCTAGATAGGGGGGGGGGGGGGGAATAAATGACCATAATTGTATTCTAATTTATTTTGGTTTTGTTATCACAATATTCATATCAAACATTATTTCTTCCAGTATTTTGTATATTCATCAGCATCAAAGGTATCCTCATAGACCACTTCCTCTTCTAACTTTTCTTTTGGCTTTCTATTAGCAAGGACGACTTTTTTCTCTGCATCTGATAACACTGAAAAATCTAGTGGAAGCTATAAAGAAAAGGAAAAAAATAAAATAATGACAATTATCAGAATATATAAAGTAGAAATAGAGAGAAGAATTGTACACTACAAAAGTTTTAATTTATCTCTAATCATTAACATCTATGAATCACTGACGAAGTTTTCTGGGCTTTTTTTAATGAATGAAAATCAACAAGTACAATTGTTTTATGTTAATCATTAGCGTTTAAGAAACACAGACAAACCTTTTTTTGAGGAATGAAAACAAACAAGGACCGTGACTTTCTTTTGAATCAATAATACGAAACTGAAACACTGACAAAGCTTTTTTTTAGGAATGAGAATAAACAAGCACAGTGTCTTTGTTTTGAATCAATAATATGAAATATTGACAAAGTATTTTTTATATTGTTTAATGAATGAAAATGAACAGGCACAGTGAGTTTGTATTTAATCATTAAAGTTCAAATCTAAAAAGAGCAACAAAGGAAAATAAGAACAGCAGGATACACTGAATTCAACAAGACCTTAGCTAAATAATCACTTTGTATATTTTTCTAACAGTTAAAGAATTATTAATTATTAGTTGATTTTTTTTTGTTTATCTCAAAATCGAACAGTTTTTCAAGACGAGTTAAAATGTTTTTAGTGTTTGGCCAAGTGAGGTTCTATTTGTCAACTTTTGAAGTCAAAGTCATTACTAAGCGCCAATCACTGAAAACCCTGCTGACAAATCAAGAGGGAATCAAGACGTTTGATTGTATGATTAATTTCATTTAATAAAACAATTGCACTCATGCTGTTCCCAAACTCAGATTAACGAAAGAGGGAATGTGGCGTTCGAGCACTGTTTACAATCAAAACAATGACAATATGCACCATAAAGTGAAAGCTTAACTGGTAAACTCTTTGTCAAAAGAAAAAATAAACATTCTAACGTGGTTGAGACATCTCTTATCACAGATGCGCTGGTCCGCACATCACATCACTATTATCTTGGATTTCTCAATGCCCCCTTTTTTCCGCAATCTTGAAAACCTAAGACGAACCCAGCATTATTTTGAGCTGAGTGTTTTTCGACACCCGAAACTCGGGTACATCTTGTAACCAGATTATTTGACACCCGAGTCATGCACGCGCATGTAGAGAGTTAGCCATCCTCAACAACTTCGGTCGTATGAATTTATCAGCACGGTAGTAGGGCTCAATAAAATGGTTGTCTGAAGGCAGGGACTAAGCAAAATGCTAGGGATGAAACGATGCAAACAATGAAAAATTCACATGTAAACCCTTCATCTGCATAATTAAACAAAGATATTGTCTAAACAAATAAACAGAATGTAGAGTGCACTCCTTGTTTGTTGGAGTCTGAATGAAATGAAAGCCTGAAATGCCGAGAGGAAGGTGTGATACTAAATAATTATTTGTAGGTCTAATGTTATGAACTCATTGTTGTTATGGAAATATTTTCAATCCAAAGCAATAATGTTTTATAAAATTATGTAATGTTATCAGACTTGCTATTAAGACATAGAAGAATGTTTGAGGTAGGTCAGTGTGAGCAGAGAGATGAAAAATTTCAAGATATTAAGATTATATTATATTAATTCTATGCATGTATGTAGATGTACAAGCGTGATTGATTTGTATATGTTTTTATGAGAGAGGAAGGGGGGGGGGAGGAGGGGGGGAGGAGTGTAGTTTTATGTGTGTGTGAGAGAGAGTTGTTCATGTACTGTTGATGGTTTATGTCAGTGTGTGAAACAAACCAAGAGTGATAGAAATTGCGAGTTTGTGTTTTTGAATAGACAAAAATAATTGAAAACAACAACAAAAACAACACAAACTAAAATAAAGATTCAACTTTTCAAGGTGCCGAATTATCTGGTGACAGTATACCCAAGTTTTGGGTGTCAAATTATCTGGTGACAAAATTCACCAGTTTCGGGTGTCGAATTATGCTCCCTATTTTGAATCACCATTCAGAGGATGTGTCCTGTCTCTTTGCAGTTTTAATAGTCAGTAATCCATTCAACAAATATATCAATCCAGGACAGTTGTCAAAATACAAAATTAAAAATGCACAGGTAACTATTGCCCACTGTTATTTTGTACTTTGTGTGAGTTTTTTTTTTTTAAATGATATTTGTTCTGCTCCTCTTTGAGTTAAAATATTATACAAACCTTAATAATTTTTCTAGGCTCTTTGTAACGTATATGAATGGTGCTGCCATCAGGGAATACTAGCATCGTGGGATAGGTCCTTGTGTAACAACTTCTTCTTGGCCGGGTGACTGAAGTGGAATTGGAGTTGTGACGTTTCTCATAGTCAGTGACGAGTGGCAAAAGACGAGACAACAGTCCTGAGTTTTGGACTCCACAACTATGTTTTATGGATAAATACCTGGTTCCAATTTAAAAACAAAAAGAAGAGAGAGAGATATATATGAATTGCAAATTATGCAACAATCACTGTATCATACTCTCATCATTATTCATTTCAATTTAGAGTGAATCAAAACAGCTGAGGAGGGTGTCATTGTGATGATAAAGGAAAACATATTAAACACAATGGTTATCACCTAATAACCCAACGAGTGGTAACACTTTGCAAAACCATCTACTTCTCTTGAGAATTTTTACTTAAAACACCAGCTTCTTTGCTTGATAAACTACTTTTTTATCAAAATCAAAGAGTACACAACAGAGCAACAGAGTTTTAAGGTTCAAAATGTGGTCCATTGACGCATATTTCAATGTTTACAATAAAATTATATACATCTGGCATGGCAGTTTTTTGCAAAATAAAATCCCAAATTTTGCAAGCAAAAAACAACAAAATTTTCCAAATTTTTTCAAAAACTGTTTGTTTATTGCTTTAGGTCTCTTCCAACACAATTGAGGTTATATGAGAGACCGCTGAAACAAAAAAACAAGCAATCTAACAAAAATAGTACAAATACAAATGTAAATCAAAATCATAACCTAAAGATATCATAAGCTAAATCATAAATAACCAAGAACAAACAGGCGGAAGATTTACAGAAAAAAAAATATCCCCTGTCAAAAATACAATCACAAACCAAAGAAGCAGGATAGGCTAGTAAAGAGAAGAAGAAACGACATCACTATCGGATCGTTTATGTTGTTTTTATGTTTTTAAGGGTTTTACGGCACTTGCAACACATTTAGGTCATATCAGCGCCAGTAAAAAGGAAGAAAATAAGATAGTAAAAAGTTATAGAAATACAATTAAAGAGGCCAAGAAAAGAGAAGACAAAAGGGGAATTGGTTCAAATAGGAAACAGATGTAGATTCCAAGAGCACACTATCAAAGCACTTAGTTTGAGATTACCTAAAAGTCTCATCCAGACAAAAGCACAGGTCCCCACTAAGAGGAATACACTCAAATGTTTTACAAATCGTATATACTATAAAGAAAACATAATACAATGCATAACAGAGAGATGATTTACAAGGAAAAAAATATCATTTCCCAAAACAATAACTATGCATTTGACTGTTTCCCTCCCAGTCAAGGTATCCGGCCAGGGCCAGGACAAAACCAAGTAATCTCATTCCAAGACAAAGACAGACAGCTAGTTGGAAAACAGATATAGGGGGATAGAAGACACAGTATGTACCTCCCTGCCCACTATGGGAGGCAGGAACCCCACCCAGACTATCGGATCGTACACCCATGCGAACATCATAGGTATATGATTCAAGGGTGATGCTCCCATCCAACCACCCGCCTTTTTTTTTTTTTTTTTTTTTTTCAAAAACAATTGCGATTGATTTTTGTAAAAACTAATAATAAGTTCACAAAAGTGAGTGGGACTGAGTAATTGGTAGAAAGAGATTATCGTAACAAAACAAAAAAAAAAACGATCATTTCAAAAAAGATTTTTTAATTCCTCCCAACAACCTTAAAAAACGATCATTTCAAAAAAGATTTTTTAATTCCTCCCAACAAAGCGGTTGCAGGCATGTCTACCCTCAATCTCATTTTACAGATAATACCTCAAATTCCAGTAACAATCTGGTGCCCATATCACATAGTCCTACATTCACTCCGCACTGGTGCCTACCTCTCATAGCCCCCAGGATTCACTCCCCAGTATTCTCCACCTACCATAGTCCCTGGTTCACTTCCCACTAGAGTCCATATTTTGTGGTTCCGAGTTCAATTCCTACTGGTATCCACCTCCCATAGTCCCATGTTCATTCCCCAGTGATATCCACCTCCCATAGCCTCAGGTCTACTCCCCACTGGAATCCATATATCCTGTGATTCCACGATCACTGAGAGGTGTCCACCTTTCATAGCCCAGGATTCACTTTCCACTGGTGTTCACCTCCCAAAGTCCATGTTTCATTCCCCCCTGGAGTCATCCTGTTGTTCCGTGATCACTCCCCAGTGATGTCCACCTCCCATAGTCCCAAAGTCACTCTCCATTGGTGTCCTTATCCCAAAGTTACAAGTCTACTCTTCTCAGACGTCCATATCTCATAGTCCTAGCTTTATTCTCCACTGGTTTTAACCTCCTATAGTCCAGGCTTACTTTCCACTGGTATATATATCTCATATTTACTCCCTAATAATGTTCACCTTACATAGTTTTGGTTCACTCCCTGTTGCTATCCACCTCATATTGGGTGTCTATCTCAAAAAATGAGGCAGTTTCTCTCTTGTTCACTCCCCATGTGTGCCTACATTTTACAGCCCCCAGTTCACTCCTTACTAGTGTCATCAGCCCATAGTCCCAGGATTATCCCCCACTCGTGTTCACATCCCAGTCCTGGGTTTACTCTCCACTGGTTATAATATTCCATAGTCTAGGGTGCACCCCGGTTCACTTCCCACCTGTGTCTACATTCTGTCTTCTCCTCGAGTTCATTCCCCACTACTGTCTACAACCCAGGGTCACAAGTTTTCCTCCCCTCTAATATTGACCATCCATTATCCTGGGTTTTATCTCCACATCACGGAAGTTCATTTCAAATTGTTCCTGGTTCAATCCCCACTGGTGCTCACCAATTACAGTCCCTGGGTCAATCCACACTTTGCTTTATTGAAAAAACATGAGGGTCCCTTCCCCTTTATCATCTGACCAGAAAATATGTAATCCATTACAGTACAGTATTGAAAACAGTCTATGGTGATTGTGGAACTCTTTTTGGTATAATGTTACTGTGAAAAAAACTGCTGTGTAATTATTTCCTTTGTTACAGTGAAAAAAAAATCCCTTCCAAATCAAATAAACAAATGGGAATCTTCACAACTAAAAGAAGCTAATCCCAATTAATTATCTTTTACATTCAAGCCTGGAATTTTTTATGGTGTGCACACTTACAAAATCTCAAAAATTTGCAAAAAAAAATTAACAACAAGATATGAAGTGAATAGAAAAGTGCCAGAAGACAATAGAGAATAAAAATTTTTCGCGGCGGTGGTGGGGTTTGAACCTGCGACCTTATTGGTACGAAAAAAAATTGCAAAAAGGTGAGATTTTGCGGCCACAAAAAACTCCCATGCCAGATACATCTCACTTGTGAATTCCACAAAGTCATGACTTTATTAAATCAATTTTGGTTGTTGTGTTTTTCACAAATATTTACTGGGGGTTTTTTTTTTATTCAAAGGAGATATTCAATTGGATTGCTGCTTTTTTTCATTAAATGAAACTTTACCTTTACCTTAAGTGAAACAATAGCCTTTGTATACCCAATGACATTAATCCTGAGTGACAGGGGTTGGTTTTATGGATATCGCATTGATTGATCATGCCTTTTGATTATTTGCACATACACTGCATCGCCATAATGATTTAGGAGAGAGGGGCTATCTGCAGACTGGACTGCCTAGACAAATTAGTTACATATCTGACCATAATTGGATGTGACAAAGCATTTTAAATCAGATTAGGCTTTAACCGCTTGTCAATTGAACTGAATAAGGTAGGGGGTCAGATTGTATAAGTCAAAGTGATGTTCGAATTATAGAGGCATGAATAAAAATGCTTGCTTGTTAGAATAACATCTAAACTTTATTCATGCCAAGTTTCAGGGCTCTGTATCTCTGCGCAGACACTTTTTAAGCTCCAGGCGCAATGCAATGCCATATTTTCATTTATCTTCTCATCATATTATCTTTATCTTGTCATTTAAATTTTGGCTCAAACACTTCTAAATGTATTAAATCACAGAGTGTAATTATTTGCAATTGTTTCAGTGAGATATTAGAGATAAAAGAAAGCATCTCATGTTTCTTGTCTCTAAATCTAACTGATTTTCATTATGTAACATTTGTGCCATATGTAATAACGTGTTATTTTCATATTATTGTCTTCCTCTTCCTTACTGTAAACACATTGTCCTAGATGAGACAACTTTTTGGTATGCAATCTGTTAAGAAAATTCAAACTGTTTTGGAAAAAATTTCCATATGTACAGGCACCACTAAGGGAAACAACCCATGAAAAGAAAGATTATTTTGATGGGTGAATTAAAAAGTTGGGGCTTGGTTTTTGTGAGGGAATGAAAGAAGAGAAAAAAGTTTGCATCTCTCATCCCTCCTTGTCACCCTCCTTTATCCATATCTCCATTTCTTATCTAAGTCTCAGGTCACATGGGACTAAACAATTGCAAGTGATTATACATCAAATGTTATAGGTTTACAATACATACATATACATTAATACATTTAAATATCATAGTGTTTTTAATGCACCTCCGTTGACGGTGTATCTTAATAACGGATCGTTTTTATACATCTCCGTCACGCATGCGCATCCCACCCAATTTCATCAGCGATATTGTGTTTTTGTATTTGGACATGGCAAAAGTTATATTGTGACATCTGTAGAATGTGTTTGTTAATAAATTTATATAAAAATAATAATAATTTTAAAAATCGAAATATAAAACCAGAAAATAGAAGTTAAATTGAAGGAAAAATAATGTTTTAGAAAGACCTTATTAAATGTGATGAACAGTCAGGTGGCTCTGTAGCGCAATGGACAATCTGTCAGACTCTAACCTTAAACGTACTGGGTTCGATTCCCATCTTAGACATTTTTTTTTAAAGTTTACTTTATTGAGAAAGACAACATTTTTTTTTTTCTTTCTTTCTGTTTTTTTTTGTTTTGTTTTTCAGAACCTTTTTATCATGTTTTAAAAAAACTTTGATTTTAATTTTCTAAAATTATTTATTTATTTGAGATCAGTATTTGTGTGCCATGTTTCTTTTTACTTTTGATTTTTAAATTTATTGTTATTATTCTTTAATTTATTATCATTGTATAAACGTACATCGGTAATCTTTAAGCAGCGTGTTAAACTACAAACTATTTAAACCTCATGAACGTATGCAGCAACATTTTCATTAATTTACCATCACCACCAACGGAGGTGCATAAAAACGGTGCATTTTTGTACACCTCCAGTGGAGGTTCATAAAAATGGTGCTTTTTTTTGCGCCACCTTTAAATATATGATATTAAATGCATATACACGTAAGATATATGATACATAAGTATTCAATGGATTCGAATTTGAAATAATCTGGAGTCGTATATATGCTCATTTTTTCAATGTGCGATATTTTTTACAGTTAAGATTTTTTCCATACAAAAGAGTATAGAAGTAGAAGTAGAAGTAGAAGAATAACCATTTATCATTAATATTAATATTGATAGACCGGCAAGAGATTTTAGAGATGCTTTGAAAGACCTAAAAAATACCGATTAGGGCCTTGTAAATATATAAAATTATATTATAAAAATATTTGATAGGATGAAAGTGAAAGGAATTAAATGCAAGGTTTCAAAACAATAAGAGTTTCGAAAATCTAAAACTAAAACTTGTTCTGAGTCTCCGAGATTCAAAACATTGTCATTGTTCTAGATAGTACATAAAATTATATAAAGTAGGTAGAGAGTTTATAATTTCCATTTATTTTAATTTTATTTTATTTTTTAGATAATCAAAATGTCACGTTTAAAATTTGGTTACTAGACTAGAGCTATAGACTAGAGAAACTAGAGTTTAGATCTTGAATATAGAAAGGTTTTGTGTCTAGAGTCAAGTCAGTCAAGGGACTCGGACTAGGGAACTTTAACTGGCCATTGTCTCTGTGTAAACAAAGCAAGCTGGTGACAGGGACCTCCTCCTTAACCAATGCCGGACTTGGGTTTCAAAAATGGATTATAGTTTACCGAAATAAAGTTAGAATATAATATTTTTTTTAAACAATCGGATTATATGTCAAGAGCTATTTGTACCTGAAAGATGTCAAAGAGGCTGCCATTTTTTTTTATAACTTTACTTTTTAGAGTTATTTACCCTGATGTTAAACATCGTAATAATTTCGTACTCTCTCTCTCTCTCTCTCTCTCTCTCTCTCTCTCTCTCTCTCTCTCTCTCTCTCTCTCTCTCTCTCTCTCTCTCTCTTGATGAGAGTGAATGCTCGAAACAATATTGTGGAAGTTGATCATAAGTATGCTTATTTATAAATAGCTCCTTTTATCAAAAAGTCGAGCACTATTATTTCATCGTTTTTGTTTTTATAATAATATTTATATGAGTGTGAGTGCTTTGTGTGTGTGTGTGTGTGTGTGTGTGTGTGTGTGTGTGCTTAGCACAGAAAAAACGTGAGCTTTTATATAGAGCAATATCCACGAAAAGTGCTAAAAGCGCTTTACAAAGGGTCCCTGACCAACAGCAATAATATGTAACATGTAGAACGAGACATGGTGCCTGTGAGGCGATATTACAATTTTTTTCGACAGAGAAAACGCTGTTAACGAGAGAATACAAGATAGACTGAGTCTATATTATATTCATCAAACTACAACGACTCTAAGTCAGCGGCATCTATAAATGTCCTAGCTCTACGCCAATGCTATATACACGTAATTACGTGTATGATAATGGTATTTTTCATTACGCGCATAATCGCGATCAATTTTTTTCAAAATCGATAGTCGATATTTGCTTTATTATCAAAGCCGACACATTTTTCAAAGGGGTCACAGTGTTAGTAGTACCTAGTAGAAGTGTTTCGCCACGTGAAGTTTTATCTTAATTACATGGCCGGAAAGCTTAATTGTCTATGCGCAGGCAATCGCGGCCATTGCTATTTGTGTCAAGGGATAAATTTATTTTGGCGATCAGTTATTATTCTGGCCTTCGAGAAAAACGCGATCAAGCTACTACATATTACGCCTTCAATGCCTATTTTTGCATTTTTGTGTTTCTTTGCATATTTGCATAAAAGAAACAAAAATAGTATTAGTAGTAGTAGTAGTAGTAGTAGTAGTAGTAGTAGTAGTAGTAGTAGTAGTAGTAGTAGTAGTATAGAAAGAAGAGGAGGAGGAGTACAGTAGTAATGTGAAAACAACGTGATGGGAATCAGTCATTGGAGTGTGTTGAGGGAGAGGTGTTTAGAGCGGCAGGGCCTGTATGGAGACAGAGACAATTTTTTAAAAATACTAGCAAATAGGTGAAAATGGAGAGCTTAAGATGGATATATTGCAAACAATAAACGTTTCGAGTTAAAATCGTTCGTAAGCAAAACATTGAAAAAAAAATGGAACGTTGAAAACAATTTAAACAAAATTTAGTGAGAATTGTAGCCTGTGTGCTAAAACCACCTCGGAGTATACACGCTACAATTCTCAGTACATTTTAGTTTTAATTGTTTTCAACGTTCCTTTTCCTTATTGTTTTCCCAACGAAGGGTTACACCCGAAACGTCCATTTGTGTACTGTTTCCATCCGAAGCCTTTCCATTTTCACCTTTTCGTCAAATTTAAATCAGAACCGAAAGAATATGATTTATTTCTACGTTTATGTTCATTTCAGCATTAAATATTAAATACGAAAGCGCTCTCTGCAAATACTTTTCTGACATCACGACCTACATAGCAAGTTCACGTCAAAAACGAAGCACGCAAGTCGAAATCTGAAACAAACAATTACGTGCATATAGCCAATCATGCGTAATTACATGCATAAAGTCATTTTCGGCATCACTGCATACACGTAAATTCGTATGCATCCAGTCATTGTTTCATCACATGATTTATCAAGTCATATGTCACAAGTCATGTGACGTTATGCAAAGACATGGGAAAGAAAAAATCTAAATCTGTTGTTTCGATTTTTACAGTTTCTCTGCTGCTGTTTGGAGTTCTCGTTTTAAAAAAAAACACACCTAGCGTGTTTCTCTTTTTCTGTGATTTGGACAAGGCTAGAATATTGTTTTTTTTTTAATTCTAAAATTTATAATTTATCAATCGTTTCCCCGTTCACATTGAACTACTGAATGAATAACCACACAGTCATTCACTGATTCACTGCTGAGACTGAGACTGAGATAATTAATCAATCTCTATGTGTATAGATAGGCAAAAGACAGATCAAATTGCCTGTGTGCTTAAAATCTCTCCTACTTTCTATGCATCACCAAAGTTTCCTTTATGGAATCTGTAATGGAAACAACTAGAAAAAGAATCGTGAGTTTAATTGCTCTTGGCGCACTTTTTGGTCTGTTCCACCATGTTCAGGGTAAGTCTCTCAGTAATTTTAAATGTAACTCACACATTTGAAACAATGTCACATGAAAGAGCTGGTAACACTGATTACAAAACAGTTTGAATTTTGTTTCTATCTTGATTAGAAATGTAGTTACGGCAGTTCAAAGTCTGAAATTTCAGACTGATTTTTACCCTAAAATTACCATTGAAAAGTTGTGACCGAAATCGCGTGCTGTTACACTGTTGTTAATAAAAGAAATGGTTAAAACAGTCTATATACTATATGGAGTTCTTATTATATATTATATACCAAAATGTTCGTCTTATCGAGGACAATGCGTT
This sequence comes from Berghia stephanieae, assembly GCF_034508935.2. NCBI lineage: Eukaryota > Metazoa > Mollusca > Gastropoda > Nudibranchia > Aeolidiidae > Berghia > Berghia stephanieae. The sequence goes on from NC_088360.1 coordinate 35,341,855, forward strand.
TACATATAAAGATCTCCATGGTTTACATTAATAAAGAGGAAGATAATCATTTCAAAATAACACATTATTACATAATATGACAGAAATGTTACATAATTAGAACTCGGCTATACGTAAGAAACAATTTGCTATATCACTTTTGGATTTATCCCCAATATCTCACTGAAACAATTGCAAATAATTCCCCTCTTTGATTTAATACATAGAGATTGAGTTTGAGAGTATATTTAAATGAAAAGATATAAACATGTTGCGTAATGACATAATGAGTTTATTTAAATTTATACCTCTGGCAATTTAATTGCATATGTATAAAGGGTAGATTGAAAAAAGGCCAGAGCCAGCAAAATAATCCCGCCAAAAAAAAAATCAATTATACAAAAAAATTTAGAAATTTGTGCCAAAAAATAATGACATAATTTATGTTTAGGGAACATAGGGATGGTGTTGTCCTAAGAATTGTCCAAGTCCAAATCTCAAAGCGCTGAACAGAAAAAAAATACTCACAGTTTACTAACACTTGCACATCACAAGCATACAACCACCCACGCACAATTAAACTCACACTCACGCATACCCCACATTTGCCTTCCCAACGGAAACATAACACACACACTGAGGATATTGAGGACAACCGTGCTTTTCAAAGTTCTGTGCACAAGATTTTATCAATTTCCCAATATCCCAATATCTGGATTAGTCATTATTCGTACAAGCTTCAATGCATCAAATTTTATCACAGTCCTTTTTGTCATGGAGATGTGATTTTACACACAAACATCTCCTTTTATTGGTCATCAAACAGGGCAATACAACTGGCCAGCAATCAATTATTTTCCAACACAGATAAGCCTTTTCTGTGTTATATTTTTATTGGCACCTGTTTGCACGTACACACATAGAACTGTAAGGTCTTCTCTGTTCTATGGTTTTAATTGACAATCATTCAGACACACTCACATAGATCAACTAAACCTAATTTAATGGTCCCGTATTTAATCGTACTCACATAACACAGTTTTAAGCTTTCCCTGTGCTATGATATCAATAGTATCAATAGTCACCCATTCGAACGTACCCACATAACACTGTTAAATCTGTTGGGTTTTCTTTTCATTCATGGAATCAGCTCTCTATTTTAACTTCTACTTCTGACACATGAAGTCAGGCTACTTAACTATCTGTCACTTCATTGTCTTAATCTTTTTCACTTGAGCACCACAACCACAGTTACAATCTGGACCATGCTTAAGTTTACCCTGGGAATAAATCCATTGATACCCACGACCTTACACTCTGCACAACCACCACTCACCATCATCATTTTCAACTTCTTACTCCCATACCTATTGACTTAATACATTTTAAAATCAGTTTTAATCAGCAGTTTACAAAATTATTTGCATTGGTAAAATAATACTGGGTCACAAAAGTGTTTTTCATAATCAATCTGGTTTATTAATTAAGATAAAGATTCATTTATTATGCTGGGTTTTTTATCTGAGGTTGGTTAATTAATGCATGTGTCTATGAATGAGGTTGCATTAAAAATCATATAAATAATAGAAATGTAAGTGACCATTATCTTTATTTATATTTCTTTAGCAGTAAAATGGGATTTCCAACAAGTTAACAAGCAACCACAGAAAAATCAATTCCAACAAATGTAAAGTTTAAAGGGTCAATGGTGCAAGTTTAAGTTTTAAATCACCAACCTTGATCATTTATGCTTCTTTATGGAAGATTAACTATTATACACTCCTGTACATGTGTCATTTTAAAATCATGGAACAGTTCTGATTCTCCTTTTTCTTTCTATGCTTTTAACAAAGATCTGATCAGTCAGACCTGCCTACATAGCTATAGTGTGTAAGGGGGTAAAAAACAGCAGATTAATGAATGTGTATTATATTATTGTAATATTCTATTGTGTACACCTTGCTCGTATAAAAATGGTCCAATTGCCCATTAATAATCAAGGACTGTTGAGAGGCCTATTTACCTATAGCAATCTTTTGTGACTTGACTGTCTGTCAATGTCTAAGGACACAGAGAGCAATGTATTATTGTCACAACACTGATTGTTTCAACTCAGCCAGTGGCATTGTAGGCTCTTTATGATTGTAGGACTGCAACAATAATGATGCGTTAATTTCTTTATTTGGAACAGGTGAAAATGTTTCAGCATCATTTTCTGAAGAGGATATGAATGTTGTTGTCGGAGAGACCAGTCATGTCACCCTTAGTATAAGGTAAGTCTTCTAAATCCATACTTGATTTTTTTTTATTTTTTTTTTGGGGGGGGGGGGGGGCTGTTCAATCATTTTTTAAGCAACCTTACATGTTTACGTTCACTTAACAGAACATTAGTTGAATAAAACACTCTGCAAGTATATACCTTTTTGAGAGAGAGAATGTAGGGGGGGGGGGGGGGCATTTTTGCATATTGACAGTAATATTTTCCGTTTTGATTTTGAGTTAATGAATATATAAAAAATAAAAAGATAATACACAATTAGGAGATGATTTTGACAAGATGTGATAAATCGATAAACAACAACAGGCCATATCTAATCGGGAAATGTCTGTTGCCGTTGTAATTGAAATCTGCAAGGATGCCTAATTTGCTGTGCAGGGAAATATTTCAGTTTTCTTCCAAGCTGTGGATGCCATTGTTATATTTTTTTTAAAAACAACCTGAAATAGGCTGGTCGAAAGGCATTAAGGATGTATTATTTATTTATTGGGGGAGGGAGGTTTAATGTAGACTTGAGCAATGTCACTTTGTCTTGTATAATCAGAGGCTTATATAAATCAGAATGTGTCTAGTCCTTTCATAAAATTAAATGAATTTCAAAGAAATTTCTGTTCCCTGTGATTCCACTCTGATTTGATGGGTTTCCCTGTAAGTGAGGTTCAAGATTGAACATTTTTCTTTATCAATTTTTTTTTTTGATTGATAAAAAGAAAAATGTCAACAGTCATACTTTAGAATTTGTAATTGCTTATGACTGATTGATAATATTGACCATTCTTTCTTCACAACATTTACATTTATATATGTATTATCTAAAGACTCTTTTTTAAAAATAGAAATCATGTCTATAATTTTTTTTTAATCCAGTGACAAGCTCAACCACACTGCCACATTGTATTTCCTTTATGGCGACGATGGAGATAAAGATACAAGTAATTATGTTAAAGTTATCTCTGATATTAACATAAAAGCAAACAGTTCTGATCTATCATGGATTGTCAACGTCACTGGGGAAAATGCTGGTCACATAGTTTTGGGAATCAACTCTTCCTCACAAGAATTTAAAAAGTAAGAAGTTGTAACTTCTCATTTTAACAATTTTTTATCTTCTGAAATTTATTATATTTGCTCGATAAATTTATTATTATTATTATTATTATTATTATTATTATTATTATTATTATTATTATTATTATTATTATTATTATTATTATTATTATTTATTTTATTATTATTATTATTATTATTATTATTATTATTATTATTATCATTATTATTATTGTTGTTGCTGTTGTTATTATGATCCTTATGTGTTTATGAAACACCAAAGAGGAATGAGTAAGTATATTATTATCATCATTCTTGCTATTATTATATTTTTATTATTAAACTGAAATGCAAACCATGCAAGTGCATATAGATAAATCTACCTGTTAAAGTTATATTCAAGACCTTTGTGTTTGTTTTTGTTTGGGTTTTTTTTTTTTTTTTTTTTTTTTTTTTTTTTGTTATGTTTGTTTTTTTACTGTTCGTAATTATAAGTGTAAAGTCTCAACTATTGGGAGCATCTGCGGTGTAATGGTAGCACGTCTGATCGGTAATTAGGAGCCCTGGGGTTCGATCCCCAGTTGATGTAGACTGATTTATTTTAATGTGTTTTTTTTCTTATATTTTTCTTTCTTGCTTTGTGTAGCACCTTTCATGCACACTTGTTCAGATCTTTACAAGCATAAAGTAAGAGTGATGAATCAGTTTGATTCAAATTAATAAATTTAGCATTGGTAATATGAACATGACCCTTTATTATTGCCAGCTTGGATGATACATTTGTGAGACTTGACATCGTCCATAACTCTGCCCTTGTCATCATCAATGCTATCATCGGCTGGGTTTATTTTGCTGCTTGGTCAGTCTCTTTCTACCCACAAGTGTACACCAATTGGAAGAGAAAAAGGTTAGTATAATTGCCTGCCTCTACTGGTTTAATCACTAACACAACATAAGCTAATAAAATAGCCTCATACACTGTTCTTAAATTAATACGAGGGTGGGTCAAAAAGTAATGGGACAAATCTCCTACTGAGTTCATTTCTTTTTCATGTGACGTCATATTTCATATTTGACTCAATTGAACTTACACATGTACTCTTTAAACCAAAAGTTTAAAATTTTAATTCTGTCAAATGTTGACAAAGTTATGGCAGTTCAAAATGGCTGCCCCCATGAATGTCCTTCAGCAACAGGAAGCTGTCATTGAATTTCTTCTTTTTGAAGAAGAAACTTCCAATAACATTTTAAAATGCTTTGGGTAAATTTATAAAACTCACGCATTTTGTAGAGGCAGTGAATTTATTTGGATTGAACATGTATCTCATCATCATTCAGAAGAAAATGAGATGCAATCCACCACCTAACTTGAAACCCCCTCAACCATGTCTTTATTTGACAAATCTTGTGATGGTCGCCATCCAAGCAGTGTCAACTCATTGAATCAAATAAAGACAGAATCACTGATCATATCTAATAGAACTTCTCTTGATGAGATAGCAGGTACAAATAGACATTGAAGCGACTGAAAGCAAGAATTCGTCTAATTAGACTGGTTTTGGAGATGGAACGAGTACTGTTTCTTCATGAATATGTCCTTCCGATTCCACACACAAGTGTCAGGAAAAGGGAGTTGATCGATGGACAGCCTGTTTCACCCTCCATATTCACCAGACTTGACACTTTCGAGCTTCCATCTTTTGGTTTACTGGAGGAGGGGGCATCGCTTTGAAAATGATGAATAAGCCAAAACAGTAGTGAAAAATTGGCTGAAAGTTCAGTCAACTCAGTTTTACGAGGACAGAATACATGGCCGTACTAAAAGGTGGACTGTGGCTATCGAGAGAGACTATGTTGAGAAGTAGCATTCTACTCAGCCTATACCAAGCTTTGATTTGAGGTATGGTGAATGTTATTGATTCAATTTGTCTTAAAGTAATAAGAAGAGTCTCATTACTTTTTGACTCACCCTCGTATGCTGCAGGTGTTTTGCTGAGATTACTTTGGAATCATTTACTTCGGGGGGAAAAAGTATGTTTGAATGCCAGTGATAAGAAAGCAATAAAAAGGGGCATTTAAAAGAAAAGGGCATTTAGAGTTATTTATACAAAAAATATAAAATATAATTATGCGTATTATGTATAAACGTCATCTGCATTGTTTACTATATCATATACCATTCACAATGCTCCATGCATTATCCCATCAGGTTTATGAGACCAAATGTCCTTTACATAAAGCACATGTTACTTGTTAAAATCACTTTTTTCTAAATGAGTTCTCTTAAATTGTCCACCATTGTCTACAATCCGGTAGTTTCCACATCTTAATCGAGAAAGGTACTGTACTTTATCCAGAGTTACAGCCATTTTCAACTCAATATTTTCAATATTTTACTGCATCAGAAATCTATAACAATAAAGTCTTTTTGATAGCAAAGGATTGTTAGTCATACAAAACACACCATTTGAGAAAATAGTTTCTTCCGACAAATGGAAACAATGCTCAGTCTTTACTGTTATAGAAATACAATTTTAATTTTAACAATATTGTGTTTTGTTATTTTGATTATTGTTTTTTTTGTTGTTGTTTTGGGGTTTTTTTTCAATCTATGGTCTCTTCTGATTTTGATTTTCCAGCGTTGTTGGGCTGAGCTTTGATTTCCTGATGTATAACCTCACTGGGTTTCTTGCATATGGATTTTTCAATGTTGGAATGTTTTGGGTTGATATCATCAAGGTAAAAAATTATATGATTCAGTAATCTTTTTATTTAAACTTTTCATTACATATTAGATTCACTCAGAGAAGCCAACTTAAAGAGTAGACGACATAAAATGTAGAAAGTTAAAATATCAGAGGCTCTTGTGTAAAGTATAGTATTTCTATTAACATCCACTGCTTTCTTATTTCAACTGGAATCCTAACGCCTTGTAAATATTCATAATAATTCCCTATTTTATATCTACACATATTCAACATATTTTTTTATGGGAATTCAGTCTCGTCCAATCACACACATTACACCACTAGTCAATGTCAATGTGCTAATGATACAATGTTTTAACAAATAGTCCATGTTACTCTTTTTTTTTAACAGGATGAATATATGTCTCATCACAAGCACGGCATTAACCCGGTCCAGCTCAATGATGTCATCTTCTCCCTCCATGCAGTCCTTATCACTCTTATCACCATCTTCCAGTGTTTTATCTATGATGTAAATATATTTTTATGGTTATCAATTTACTCTTTTAAAACTTACTCTCTTGTTTTATTTCTAAAATTTAAAGTGGGATTATTACCTTTTGCTTTATGAATACAATTCAATCAAGTTATAAGGAGCTGTATTTAAAAATTTCCATTGTGTAGCATAACGATTAATGTTTCAAAACACATTTTGTATTAAACCAAATCTCTAAAATTATTTTTGTTCTGACATTCAAATTTTAAATGAACCATGCTATGAAACACAATTTGAATTTTTGGTTGCTTTCTAAAAGACATTTCATTTTTATTCAAAGAAATTTTTGGTAAACTTTTGACTTTAAACCATTACAAGCGCTGTTCATGGCTTTTATTTTCCATTTGATTTCTTGACCAGAGAGGTGGCCAAAGACCATCAAAGATTGCTGTTATCCTGGTCTCTGGGGCGTGGCTATTTGCCAGCATTACCCTTTTTGTCACAATAGCACACAAAGTATCTTGGCTTACCTACCTATATTATTTCTCCTACATTAAACTGGCTGTCACATTAATCAAGTATATACCGCAGGTGAGAATTTCTTTTTTTAGAGTAACTTACAAAATTTTCTTTGGTTTTTTTGTTTTTTGTTTGTTTGTTTTGTTTTGTTTTGTTTTTTTGTTTTTTTAATATACCAATTACTTTTTTTTTTAACATTTAAAGTAGATTTCTAAATGCTTGCATGCTCTGCCAAACAGTTGAGTTTTAATGTATTACATCACTGCCAACATAGACTAGTATTGATAAAAAGTAAAACAACAACATTGTTATGTTTTCCAACTCGGTTTGAAACTGTAAAATATAGATAAACCTCCATGTTATTGATAACCTGTGTGATTGGCATATAATAAATTAGTAGTATATTTGCTATGATAAAGGATATAAATCTATTCAATTTTATTCTATCCAAAAAAAACAAATCCAGTCCAAATTAGAAAGTTAGGTTGGAATATATTTAAAAGGTGGCAATGCTCAGGGCTTTGATTGTTGATTGGTCATGGTTGTTTTTGTTTTTTGTTGGGTTTTTTTTGGGTTGTTTTTAAAAAGTTAATCCAGAGAGATTAGAATTCGGACATTTTTAATAATCCTTATTTACAAATTGTTTTTCGCCTACTGATGAAAGTGAACATCGTTTCACTTGGCTAATATGTGTAATCTGTGAAAAGGCTGTCATCAAAGATTAGACTTATCTTTTATTTTACATCACGTTGTTTTTAAAAGGAGGTAATGGGAGTGATGTACTTTAACCTTTATCTTTTAACAATTTCTTTGATGTTTTTTTTTTTTTGTTTTGTTTTTTTTTTCAGGCTGTAATGAACTTTCGTCGTAAAAGTACAGATGGTTGGAGTATTGGGAACATCTTGCTGGACTTCACTGGAGGATCTTTGAGTCTATTACAGATGTTCTTGCTGGCCTATAACAGCGGTATGTTCTAAAAATGAGTTATATGCTTTAAATCCTTTTTGAAAGGCTCAATTCCAGATTGCATTGTGCATATTTCGTTTAATGGTCTTTTGGCCTTCATGGTGTTTAAAAAGCACCACTCATATTTTGTCATCAGGTCAATATACAATGACGATGCGATGACTGCAATTAAGTTTTTATAACAGACTTTAGTAATGGGTAATTCCTGAGTGTTGAAGTACAACTCATTATAGTTTCCATTGTTTGTTACTGTGACAGGACAACTGATTGATGACTCTGATATTTGTTGACAACACAGGTATGATTACAGGAGATTATTATTTTTATTTTTTCGTTGACTTTTTTTTTTGAGTTGCATCGTAAGCCAAGAGCTTTTAGGCAATTAGGTATAGGTTTATCTTTGTTTTTTTGGTGGGTTTTTTTGCATTACTTCATAATTTTATTTTCTAGTTTCCCTTAAAATTATGAAATCTTTAGCCCACACAAACTTGTTATAAGAATTAGTTATTTCCAAAATTATGCATTGGCAGGGAAAGAGATAACTCAAGGTTTACATTTTCAAATTGTAATCTTTTTTTTTTTTTCAAAATCTTACTCTCAATCTCACACTTATTCTTGTACTGAGATTGGCAGCCATGTAAGCATGTTTGTTCTGGCATATCAACACATTGAGAGAAAGCTTGTTAATACACTAGCTTTTCAATAATCCTGTCTTTTACAACCTTTCAACAGTTGGAGAAAAGAAGCGGTTTTTTGCTGGGTTTTTTTGGGATAACCAGTTCATGATTTAAAGGACTAACACCACCCCCGTCCCCCCAATATATATTTGGCATCCCCTCTCCATATCGACCACTTCTTCAAGGTAACCTTTTTGGCCCATGGTCTTAGATAGTTGGTTCTACTGCATATCTGATTGTTGTTTTGTAATATTTATATATATTATTTTGTGATTTTTCCCAACCAGATGACTGGGAATCCATCTTTGGAGACCTTACAAAATTTGGATTAGGAGCTTTTTCTGTTCTCTTCGACATTTTGTTCATTGTTCAGCATTACTGTCTCTACCGAGGAAATTCTCCATATACCAGCCTTGAAGTGGAACAAGAGGTTCATGTAAATACAGAGAAAAGTTTAGATCAGTTATATTAATGACGAATCTACCGAATATCATATATATCATAAATGATGTCTTTCTTAAACTTAAAAAAAAAATTGTTTTTGACAAAACAACAAAAAATTAAACAAGTGACGTCATTTGATTTCAAGTTAGAATAGAATTATTCCCTGTTTTAAAAGTAGATGAAATCACGGTAACCATAAAAAAAAAGGAAGGGATTTGTAAAATCAATTTCATGATTACTGATACTGGACCGGTCACACTCATTGGCATTTTCTTATCTCTTTACATAAGTTTATTGCTTAAATAGGATTTTTTAAAAAGATGAATTTGATTTCTATGATTTATTTATTTTCTTACTTTGTTCATGCTTACAGTTTGTTGCATAATTTGTTTAATGATATCTTACTGAACCTATTGGATTGTATAAAAGAATAATAATTCTCAAACTTTGATGCATCAATTGTCGTTCTTTTTAGACATCATCTATATCTAGTTATATTCGTGTTTTTATTAGATCTTCCTTAAATATCCTGTCATGGGTATCTGTATTATAGTTTGTCAAAAATTGAAATGCTTTTACTGTAGACAGCATAATAATTAAAGAAAAGAATGCCTTGTTATTAACCAATTGAATCAAAAATTGTTTAAAGCCTCCTCTTTTGTATATATATATATATTTTTTTTTTTTTTGGATTTAGTTTCCATTTGTTTAACCACAATTTAGTCAGGATCAGTAAATGAGGAACATTGGTCTTAATGCCTGGTATCTCACTTGAAGTATTGATGGTCTGGGGTACCTGTTTACTGTCTCAGCAGTTTATATAAATTATTTTCATATAAAATTGCAGGTCTGTTAGTGGAGATCCGAAAGCACTGGTTTACTTAAGGAACATCAGAAATACAAATCAGCCTGCTGAATGATGGCCGTACCCAACTGAGCTCTTATTAAAAGTGAATTACTCTATATTTTATGGGCAAAACATGTAATGTCTTTAATGTTTTTGAGACGTGCCAGCTATATTTGAAATATGATTGTAGACTATATGTAGAAGTTTACATATTTCTTTGCATTTCCAACACTTGTAAATTGATTCGTTTTGAAGCAGAATTTTAACAACTTTAATAAAGCAGTTACCCTCTCAAATATGGAATGTGTACTCATTGCATATTTTAAAGACATTGTAAACACCGCAAAAGTTTGATGTTGAAATATAATATGTCAAAATAATTTTATTCTGGATGTTGAGAAGTTTGTAGTTTTCTTTCTCTGCAATCCTAAGGCTTGTGTAAAATGTTTTGAATTTGTTGGAAAGATAATATCGAGTACAGACATGTACATTTATTTTTTAAATTTATTTGGTGTAGGGGAAATAATGTTGATAATAATAACAAAAATTATATTAATAATAAAACATAAATAATAATAATAATGATGATGATGATAATGATAATGATGATGATAATAATAATAATAATAATAATAATAATAATGATAATCTTTATACATACCATTGGAGCTAAGATCCTATGATCAAAGAATGCGCAAAGGGGTATTTTATAGAACACAGAAAAATTCAATCAAGTTTTTAAATAGTTAGAGATATGTTAAAACTTGTGTAGATTTTATTGTTCTGTATCACCCCGCAATGCCAAAGGAGGTGAAACTTATGAATCAGACTTTAGGACCATAATCCTTTGGCTCATTACAAAAGATCTAAATTTCCTCGAAATTTACAATCTGTATCTTTTTGGGGTTTTTTTTATATCTAAAAAATTTGGAAAAGAATTGTTGATATGCGCCTAAGGGTATTTAAAATTATTTATTAACTCTACTTCCTCAATGTTGATATTAATTGTAAAATGTTGAATTGGGTCTTGTTTCATGAGCTAAAGATTTCTCTTTTTTTTTTCAGCTTTGTGATGTTTAAGTCAAGCATATTAACAGAGCACTCATTTGATAAATTCATTAATTTTATTAACATTTTTGTTCAGCTAACATTAGAATGGTTGGCGAGACTGACAATTGCTGCGCTATAATCATAGGCGTAGTTGATTATCTGATAGTAAGTGAAATGATGGATGGAAGTGATAGTCGATGTCTAAATTGGGGGGAGGGGCAGGGTGGTCTTTTAACTCTTAATAATTTCATTGTAAACTAATTCTGTCGTTAATGGTATAGTGAGGGTAACAATGTATTTTTTATTTCAATGAGACAATCTTGAGAATAAACTCTCATTTCACCATATTGCATCGATTCTGTGCAACTTTGTTACTGAAAAGAAGCAGATTTCAAACATACAAATAGCAGGATAAAGAGTACCTATAACAAGTACATGATCTTAAACATTATGAGTCCTTCACATTAGACACTGTATCAAACAAAAAAACAGGAATGTCATGTAACAGACAACATTCACAAGGTGGCATTGATTCAATTGGACGTGTTTTTGGTCTCCATTTATGTGCATGCAAATTCGAACCTATCATGTATATACTTACACCTACTCATACTCATACAAACATACACATGCATACATAAGATACATACATGCAAACATACATACATACATACTTTCAAACATCAAAAGATTGCAATATACTTCAAAAAGACCTAAACAGACTATAATCGTGGGAGAAAGAATGGAAAATGGAATTCCACCCAAAGAAATGCCAGCTAATTCGTATAACGAACAAAAAGAAAATAATAAGTTCAGACTATTATATACTTGAAGAAAAATTGGAGACAACACAAAAAGAAGAATATCTTGGATTGACTCTTGACAACAAAATGTCTTGGCAGCACCACATCGATAAAGTTTGTATAAAGGCCAATACAAAACTTGGATTCTTAAAAAGAAATGTACAAAACTGTCCAAGGAACATCAGAGAAACCTGCTATAAAGTCTTCATACAGCCAATTTTAGAATATAGTGCATGCGTTTGGGACCCCAAGAGTAAAAAGCAGATAGAGCAGCTCAAGAAAATTCAAAACAGGGCATGTAGGTCTGTTTGCAACAATTACAGGAGGACTGAAAGCATCAGTGAGATGCGCAAGAGCCTAAACAGGTCACTAATACATGAGAGACGCACTGTACATAAAGCCAAAGTCCGCTTTAAGGCCGGCCCGTCAGGGACTGACAACAATCCCAAATGGTAGCTTTATGACAACACTCATACCAACTCCCGGAGTCATGAGTCAATGCTCATCTCAACTCGTTTTTTCCAAGCACCATCCGAATATGGAATTCTCTACCTGAAAATATCAAAACAATAAATTGCCAAATTGAATTTGACAGAGAAATTTAAAAAATCAAAATAAAAGCCTAAACACATCCATTTGTTCTCACCATACAGACTGTTGCGGTTATTTTTGAAGCATGGAGTTGCGATTTAATGACAAGACAAAGACATACATACATACATACATACATACATACATACATACATACATACATACATACATACATACATACATACATACATACATACATACATACATGAAAGTAGATTTCTTGCCACAAAGAGACTTTCTAATATATTTGAACTGATTGTCAAAACGAGTGATGTATTATAAAATAGTTCAAAGTTATCTTATTTATGGTTAGGTCTTAATTTTATTTCTAAATAATTTTTAAAAACCAAAGATATACTGCTTTACTATTTATTTTCTATGCATTTATCAAATGTGTTTTGGATCAATATGATATTCATTTTTCCGGTCTATTTTTTCATAGACATAAGAAATATACATTATTTTCATGGGGGGGGGGGGGGGGGGGGGGGGGGAGTCTTCTACTTGTGGCCTAACAATTTACCATTGTCAGTGAATGGTTTGAGATTGTTTTGTTTTTTTATTAAGATTTGTCATCAATTTATAATATGGTAATGAATTTTTATTTTCTGACTCTTTGTCAATAATTCCGTACCCTTCTTTTATCCCTACCTGGTTGGGGCTTTTGACCTTCCATGGTGGGCAGAAAGGTCACTATTGCTTCTATCACCCTATATCTGTTTTCCTTCCTATGTTGCTCTCGTCTTCTTTGTTATGGATTGACATATCTTGGTTTGATTCATGGTCTTGGCATAGGTCTTTAGCTGAAAGAGAGACAGTTAAATGTATAGTTCCTATTTTGAGAGATGATTTTTTTGTTTTCCTTGTAAATCATCTCACTGTTATGTACCATTATCGGTTTTTAGTTTTGAATATTCTGTGCTTTTAACCAGACTCATTTGTCATACTTTTTCTTTGGTGCATTAAACTTCAGATTTACAACCTTTCCCCTGTCATCTCCCTTTTTCGGTTAACTGAAATGACCCAAAAGTGTTGCAAGCATAATGAAAACCTAAACTAAACTACGTTTTTCCTGCAGATAGAACACCAAACAATGAGGAAAAGCAACAATAGGGCTTATTGTTTTCTAAGAGGGAAAATACTTCTATTCTTTCATACTCTTTAAGATAAAAAACCATTACACGTGAGTAAGTAGTAGGGGCTCTAGATCTACCCTTCTGCGTCATGTCTTCTCTTTAAAATCAGACATGTTTGCTTGGACCTGTCTGACTGGTTGTGATTATTATCTGAGAGGGAAGCCATGAAGTCTTTTTCATAGAAGGGAGTGGGGGGGGGGGGGGGGGGGGAGCATATAATTTACTTTTTCTTCGTAAATCATCTTAGTGTTGATCTGATAAAATTGTTAGTCATTGAGTATGAATTTTGTTAGATTATGGTGTAATTCTCTTGACGAAGATCATGTGGTAGCTTTAGAATAGACTCATGAATAGATTGCTCTGGGAAACATTTCCCTGCTCTAACAATTCCTTTTTTTTGTCTTATCTTTCTTTTATTTTGAGTTTGTAAGTGTTGGCAAACTGTTTGATAGAGCTGAAATGACCTAGAAGTATTGATAGCACCTTGACTTACTTGACTTAGATGCCTTTCACGTCTCGACCGAAAGATCGGGTCGCCTTGGCTGTTTCCAGTATTTCCTGTGTGAGGTGTCTCCAATATTGCCGGTCCTCTATTGGGTTCTCAGATTTTCAAGGTCCCCTGCCGTTATGAGACTAATGCTTTGTCCAAGTGTTGTGAGGTTTTTGTTTAGGATCACAGGGAGTGTTGTGATCGGTCTTCCTCTGAAAAGGTTCCCGTGTTTTTGGAAATATCCCGACATGGCTTGGTTAGCTGGTATGTTTTTGTCCCTGCGTAGTATGTGACCGAAAAGTTGCCATCGTTGTTGTAAAATGTCAAGGGAGATTGGTCTTTCTTTTGTGATCTTATAGAGTGATTCATTTGAGATCTTTTTTGGGTATTTGATGTCCAGTACCCTTCATAGCTGTGTGCGATGGAAGGCATCCAGATGTTCTTCTTCGGATTTTGTCAACGCCCAAGTGCCGCAGTTATACAGAAGTACCGGTTTTACAAGATAGCACCTTGTACCCCCAAAAAGAAAAAAAAAAAACAAAAAAAAACTTTGGGTAGAGTTTAAGTAGTTGTAATTATTATTCATCCATAAATTAAGGAACAGAAACAAGTGCCAAATACATCCCCTCGAAGTTCTGTGACCTAAATCTTTCATCATGATGACAATCATGCTCAGAATACCTTTTCATCTCATAATCTCTGATGATTGATTTACGGTTTCTAACATTATGTTTCAAAGGTTTTTTTGTTTGTTTGTTTTTGTTTTTTTTTATTTTTTTAAACCATCTCTGTTGAATTGAAAAACTCTACAACTAGTCAGAATTTTAGTTGAGATGAACTGAAAGTTTTAGATATATTCCTTTTAATGCTGTAAATTTGTTTTGTCAAAAACACATTTTGTCTGTCCTGTCGAATTGCTGAAGGTGCAGTGTATCAAATAAAAGAATATATGAGGAGGCCAGAATTAAAAGGTAGTATGTCCCCTGTAGCTGGATTTGAGAAACACTGTTTTATTACTCCAATTGGGTAGACTTAGAGCGTTCTCATTCTCCCCAAATTAGAGGGAGATAACCATCCTATTTTACTTTTAAAGTGACTTTTATTACCTCCATTCAGCCGAACAGCGAACTTGGTACCTTTTGATTCTGACCTTCTCAAATGTGACATGCATGTGATTTTCCAGCTGTTTACAATCGCGTTAATTTTAAATTATATTATGAGTATGAGATTTATTGCTGACTCATTTTCATTACAATGTGGCTGTGAATTGTCACAAATTTTCACGGGTCTCCTTTTGCTAATAAACCTCCTTTGTCTTTCAATTTGAGAAAAGGTGAAATAACTTTGAATATATCTTTTTCAATGTGATAAAAAGTGTATGATTTTGTTTTATGCCCAGAATTTTATCTATTTTATTGTGTAAAAATATGCAAGTCTGTTTAAAAATCTATTTTTATCTGAGATTTTTTAAAAATTGTGCATAAATCATACTAACTTTGTGTCTACATACGACAAGCAAGGTGGTCAAATCAGAACATAATATGCAAATATGCAACCTGTGCACGAATTATGACTTTTCAATTAAGATTATATTGTTTTATCTAGGAAACTGAATATAGTTTCTTTAAGAGTGGGTGAAAAGTTTACATTACTATCATTTTATCTTAATTAATTTTTCGGCATCTGTACACTTTGACATGGTGGTGGACAGAGCTCAAAGAGGTCATTCTTGCTGTGTCGTCTATACATCCATATCTGTTTTTCCGTTCCGGGTGGCTTTATGTCCTTTTGTTGGAATGAGATTTTAATTGGTTTTCTCGTAGTTCTGGCCAGGGTTTTTAACATGAAAGGGAAACAGTCTAATATGTAATTACTTTTTTTTTAAATATATTTTTTCCTTGTAAATCATCTCTGTGTTTTTAACTGAATATTATATTTGGTTTTTTTTTTAATAGATTATATTTTGTAGACATTTGAGTGTAGCCTTCACAACAGGCCTTTTGCTTGTGCCTGGATGGAAATTTTAGGTTATGTTTGACTAGGCACATTGAAATCAGCTTCCATTGCTTTTTGAACCAGCCCCCTTTGTCTTACTTTTCTTCAGTACTTTTCACTTCAGATCTATATTTTCCCCATCATCTTTCTGTTTACTGGCGCTGAAATGACTTTAAGTCTTGTAAGTGCAAAAGCAAATAAACACCCCACTGAACGCCTGTTTCACGCAATGGGTTGCATATGCCCATTTCTCTCATAGTCTATTATACGGATGTATTATGTTCTTGTAAAAAAAAAAAGAAAATTATTTATATCATTGGTCAACTGTACATATTATTTAATAATTGAAATTTTACATTTGACTTTGAATTTGATTGTGTTGTTGCTCTTTGCGCTTTAAAGGTTAACAGTGTTGATTCATTTACTTTTTTTTTTTTTGAGTCAGGTTATGGTAATTTTTCTTGTTTAAGCATAAGGACATGAATTTTTATAAATCAATTGATATTTACACTACACACTAAGTGAACTCATTTCTTTTAAAAAACCTTTTTTAATATATTATTTTATTATTTGACATTTTTAACTTGGACTTTTCTAATCTTTCATATTTACAAATTAACTTTTATGTTTTCCAAATATCTTTCAATACGTTTTGAATAAAGAAATAGTCATTTGATGGGAATAAGTATTTATGTGAATGAACATTATCTGTTCTTATTGTTAAAATCTTTAAGCTTTTCCTGGGATGGGGTCTTTTAACCTCTCATTGTTAGCGGGGAGGTTATTCTTGCTCTGTCCTCGATCTCCCTATATCTGGGATTCTCTTCCAGTTTGCTTTCTGTCTGTGATTTAGAATTAGATTATTGGGTGGGGTTTCTGGCCTCCCATAGTGGGCAGGGGGGCACTTACTGTGTCTTCTATTCCCTTCTGTCTGTTTTCCAATTGCTTTCTGTCTTTGTTTTGGAATGAGATCTCTTCGTTTTGCCCTGACCCTGGCCGTAGTGCTTGTCTGGGAGGGAAACAGTCAAATGCATAATTACTGCTTTGGGAGATGATATTTTTTCCTTGTAAATCATCTCTCTGTTATGTATTGTTATATTTGTTATTTTGAATGTATAATGTAAGCATTTGAGTGTATTCCTCTTAGTGGGATCTTGTGCTGGTGTCCGAGTGAGACATTTAGGTGATCTCAAACTAAGTACATGGATAGTGTGCTCTTGGAATCTACATCTGTTCCCTATTTGAACCAATTCCCCTTTGTCTTACCTTTTCTTGGGTGTACTTACTTAAATTGTAATTCTATAACTTTTTACTATCCCATATTCTTCCTTTTTCCTGGCGCTGATATGACCTAAATGTGTTGCAAGCGCCGTAAAACCCTTAAAAACAAAAATATAAAACAGAATTAGATTACTTGGTTTTGTCCTGGCCTTGATTGAAGTTCTTGGCTTAGAGGGACACCGTGGTACACACAGTAAATGTATTTATTATTTTTGGGAGATGATATTTTTTCCCCTTAAAAATTATATCTCCATTACAGTTTGTTTTTTGTTTTTTTTAATTTGTCTCAAAAGAAAAGAACATTTTGTATGCATTTGAGTGTATTCCTCCTAGTGAGATCCTTTGCTTGTGACTGGATGGGACTTTTGGGTGATCTCAAAGCACATCGATAGTTTTCTCTTGGAATCTAATTCTGTTCCATATTTGAACCAGTGGGCGCTCAATTCATACTTAAAAAGGGTAATGTATATATAAAGTTTTTTTACCCAAAATGTGTGTACCTAGTAAAACAGTTGTTATAAAGACAACCATTTCAATGCAGCAACTATTTGCAGATATGTCTCATGTACACCCCGGTAGTGTATGGATAAACTGAATCATAGTTAAACTCGGTGGATAAAATTGTGCACAGTTTATAAAATCATGAGCTTCCACATGGGGCATTTTCCACTCAAAGCACTTCATTAGGGATCCAAGCCAACAGCAACAAAAAGCAATGGTATCATTATGGCGCTTTTATCATTTCTTTACAATTCAGTTCATGTTACATCTGAGTATGATGAGAAAATTTGAATAAAATACCTTTTCTTAAGACAACTTTGTGCTATCCACAGCGAGACTTGAAGCTTCGACCTCTCGGCCATAAGCTGAGTGAATTACTACAAGTACTACCTGAAATCAAAGCCACTAAGAGGAATGAGCATTACAAATGTAGGCCCCTGTATGGTGTTTTACTAAACAAATGGTTCTCAAACTTTTACGAAGATCCAATCAGTGATGCTCAAAGAAGTTTTGGACCTTCTGCTGTCCCCAACTTAAAATTTTGATAAACCAGTAAATGCAGTGCATGCGATAAAGCCCTCTGCTCTCCGTTTTCAGAGGCTGATTTCATTCAAAAGCAATCAATTTATGCTGCCTTTAAAGAGATAAATGAAATTTACTATCTAGCATGTATCATAAAATCAATAATATTAAAATTGACTAACTTTTTTCACGGTCCCCATGGGGACCATCGTTTGAGAACAACTGTACTATACTTTGTGTATTTCAAGATGTATTAAGTTTTATTTCAAGGCTGACAATCTTCTGCCTTAAGGTGGATTTCCTCCTAAATTGTGGTTCATCTCCGCCTATCACTATCACAACTCCGCCTTTTTCAATGTTATCTGTAGCTTAAAAAGACTCATCACAACAACCATATCAACATCACTACTACAACTGCAACAACTTCATCATCATCATCCAACTACAACAGCCACATCAGCATCTCTACCACTCCTACTACAACCACAATCACTGCTACCACCTCTACCACATGATCATCTTCCCTACAACAAACACAACCTCATCATCATCATCATCATTGTCACCACTACTACAACAACCAATACCGCCACCACATCATCATCTCAACCCGCAGCACCATACCATCATCATACCTACCACCACCACTACTACAATCATAACCACACCATCATCCTTACCACCACCACTAATACAACTATCACCACATCACTACACCTATTACAGCCACTTCTCCTACCTCCACCCCATCATCATCGCCATTACTACCACATCATCACCCCTACCACCACTACTACAACCACAGCCATTATACCATCATCATAGCTAAAACCATCCCCACATCATCATCCCTACAACCACCACCATATCATCATCATACCTAATCACCACCACCTGGACGGGGTTCCTGACCTTCCATAGTGGACAGGGAGGCACTTACTGTCTTCTATCCCCTATGTCTGTTTTCCAAAATGCTTTTTGTCTCGGAATGAGATTACCTGGTTTTATCCTGGCCTTGGCCGAATACCCTGGCTGGGAGGGAAACAGTCAAATGTATAGTTAGAGTTTTGGATGATATTTTTTGTCTTGTAAATCATCTCTCTGTTATGCACTGTATTATTTTGTTATATGTTTTATATATATATATATATATATATATATATATATATATATATATATATATATATATATATATATATATATATATATATATATATATATTATATTATGATTTGTAAGCATTTGAGTGTGTTCCTCATACTGGGGACCTGTGTTTGGGTAGGGATGGGGCATTTAGGTGATCTCAAACTAAATTCATTGACCGTATGCTCTTGGAATCTACACCTGTTCTCTATTTGAATCTGTTCCTCTTTTGTCTAACTTTTCTTTGGTGATTTAGTTGTAATTCTAAAACGTTTTTACTATTCCATTTTCTTCCTACTGGGTGGGGTTCCTACCTCCCATAGCGGGCAGGGAGGTACTTGCTGTGTCTTCTATCCCCCTTTATCTGTTTTCCAATTGCTTTCTGTCTTTGTCTTAGGGTGAGATTGCTTGGTTTTGTCCTGACCTTGGCCGGAGTCTTTGGCTGGGAGGGAAACAATCGAATGTATAGTTACAGTTTTGGGAGATGAAATTTTTCCTTGTAAATCATCTCTCTGTTATGTATTGTTATTCTTTTCATTTTTAACATATGATTTGTAAACATGTGAGTGTATTCCTCTTAGTGGTGACCTGTGCTTGTGTCTGGGTGAGACTTTTAGGTGATCTCAAACTAAGTACTTTGATAGTGTGCTCTTGGAATCTACATCTGTTTCCTATTTGAACCAATTCCCCTTTGTCTTACCTTTTCTTTAGTGCTTTAATTGTAATTCTAGAACTTTTTACTATCCCATTTTTTTCCTTTTTACTGGCGCTGATATGACCTTAATGTGTTGCAAGCGCCGTAAAACCCTTAAAAACAAGTATAATCGCCACCACCACACCATCATTTCTGCCATCACCACATCATCATCTCTACCAACACCACTACAGCATTGCCTCATTACCTCTATCACCACCACATCATCTTCCCTACCACCACCTCTTCTACAATCATCGCCACATCATCATCTTACCACCACCTTTTCTACAAACACCGCCACATCATCATAATTACCACCATCATATCATGCAATTTTCTGTCTTGGACTTGTCAAGACTTTTAATTTGATACCAAACACGGCAACATTTGGGTCATTCTACGATACGACCTTGGCATATTTAAATTGCTAATAATTCGTCAATTATTCAGCCAGTTTTAAAAATAGAAGTATTTAATTTTTCATTTGATTTGACCTTTGTGAACTTACTAGTACTCAGTTCACTTCGAAATTGACTAAATCTTTCATTCTGTATAATGTATAATTATTTTTGAGGATTTTTAAAAATGACCTTTTTGTGGCGTAATTTCTCAAACTGCTCAATAATATGGTCAAGGCAGCACTATCAAGATATTTAATCTAGAGATGTTCAACTTTGATAAAATGAAAAATAAATAAATAGATTTTGAAAATAAACAATAAAAGAAAAATTGGTGGACGCTTTTTTGAGTTTATGGTTAAATTCATGATTTGGCAACTAGACTTTAGTCCTTTCTCTCTTAATCTCATGCCGGAGATTATTCCTCCTCTAGGATTGAATGGACAATATTGAGGGTGAAAGAAGAAGAAGGATGAGGAGAAGAACACATTTGGACAATTGCTTGCTACGCTTTGAATGTGACGTAACTTTACCGCAAATTACTTTCCGCAATAGCTAACAAAGCCAGCTACCCAATCACTGCTGGGTAGACATGAAGGTTGAAAAACACATAATAAACAAACGGAAAAACAAAATAAACAAATTTTGTTTTCTTATTGCATCCTGAATCAGGTCCCGTTTCTTGTGAACTATCATTGCCCAGACCTTGGTGTGTACCATCTTTTAAAGTGTTGCTGTCGGCTTGGAACCCTTTTCAAAGTGCATTGAGCGCGTTTGATGTATTTTGCACTGTAAAAAAAATCTTTTGACTGTAAGTAATGGTGACAGTAGTAGTAGAAGAAGAAGCAACAGTAGTTCTAGTTGTAGAAAGAAGAGGAGGGGTTGCTCAATAGCTCATGCGCTTTTCGCTAACTCTGCGCCTATGCGCGCGTGTGTGGCTTCATTTCATGAGGAGTAGTGTCGAGCGGAAGTCTCGATGATACCTCAAGTCATCGGCCACCAACACTCAAAACTTCCCGAACTCGATGACCAAGGAAAAGTCGGGAATTCCCGAGAAGTAGCACTTCAACTGAGCTTTGGATGGCTTTTTTGTATTAAAACTTAAAATACATTAAATAAATTCACTTTGTATAATAATAAAACATTGATACCTATAACCATTTTGATCTATTTACGACGTTTGTGTTTTGTTAGCTGTTTAAAATATGATATAACGTCAATACCCAATACCAATGACTAGGTATTGAATGAAAGCACCGATGACTAGAGCGATGCTCGAGACTTTTTTGAGTCTCGAGACTCAAAAAAGCATCGAGACGCAAAAAAGTCTCGAGCTTCGCTGGAATCATCGCCGACGAGAGAGGGGTGAACAATGCAGATAGTACACATTGTTAGTAACGCGTGCGTCGCTCGCGCAGTATAGTCTCGAGACTCGGGACTCGGGACTCAATACGAGAAGCATCGACGACCAAGATTCTCGAGACGAGAAAAGCATCGAGAACTAAATGGAGGTCGGGAAGTTCTCAGTCGTCGATGACCTGACTTCTCAAAACCTCAAAGCGTCGATGACCTTTTGGTGACCCGGATGCCCTCCCCTAATGAGGAGTCAGCAGCAGAAACTGTGACCTTGACCTGTCACGGCCGACATTAACTTAGTAACCACTTTGGCATACAATATACAAGCACAAGTACAAGATTTGGCAAATTTTGAACACTTTTACAGTTCCTTCCCAATATATATATATTATCAGAATTATAGTAATTAGAACAAATATCAAGCTGCACTAATTATTCAGAAATTCGTACCAATTATATTTATTCCCTTTTTTTTCTTTAAAAATACTTTGTAGAGATTATTTTAAAGGCTCTGGCACAAATTACAAGTCTCGACCTCAAAGGTCAGGGCCGGTTAGGGTCATGGTGAACCTAATACGTTGAGAGTTGAGAGTAGAAAAAAAAAGAAAGAATTGAAAACAAGACCGAAGAAAGCCGTGGAATTTTGTCATCGTAAGTCTTAATTTTACATTTTCTTGTAAGTAGAAAGTGCTGTCTAAATTACTCAAACGGAACGATGTTTTTTTTTTATGTTAACGCATTATTTTTATAGCATTTCATTTAGTGATTACATTAATTCATCGGACCTCTCAGACTCAGATTAAAGAGTAAGAGGCCGAGGTCATTGGCATTGATTGGTCTGCATTCACTTTCATTTTCACCAGTATAATAATATCGTTTTCACTCAGACAAGAAAACAAACTCACGAAATCGGCGATCTTGCTCGCATAAGGTACTTTGTCAAATAGTCAATACCGTTGAATTGATACTTCCCAACGGTTCCCATTCATACCCCATGTTCATGTTCAGAACAGCTTTCGGATTTGCTCGCCTATCGATCACCGGTTTGTTGGTTTCAAGGAGGGCAAAATGGCTCTCTTACCCTTACTTTGGACACTAAGCCACTACACCCAAGGAACATATTTATTGGCTAACCTTTATGGTATGATGATAAAAGTGAAAGGACCACTTTTATCAGAGCAAATTCTACATTGAAAAGTTCACGTAAAAGTCTAGTTCACAAGATGCATAAGGTATTGGATCCCCATCACTGCAAATCTAGGAGCCAAGCAATTGAACTTGAACAAAATACAGTGGCTGCGGCTATTCGGACTCGAGTCTGAATAGTCTCCCGTGGCTATTCAGACTCCAATCCCAATGCGCATGTGCAAGCAACAGGTTATTTGGACTCAATATTCTTCCATGGCAGTATAGTTTGTTTTGTTTTTTAATATTGATAATTAAATAGAATTGATGCCAATCAAAACAACAACCATAGTAACCCTATTTGATAAGAAAGACAAAATCATTGATCCAAAGTAACAAAGTATGTTAAAGTAACTGCGGTCTACACAGCCGTTTATTACACTAGATATCTTTCACTTTAGTTTTCTACCACCTCACCCCCAATGGGAACGACCCACCGTCGATGACGGGGAGACCATCGTGTGGTTACGTCATAACAGATGTCCAGAACGTGAAAACTGGCCTATATTTATCCCCGCAGGTAGAATGCACCGCTTGGATTTCATTGTCAGTCAGGCTGTAGGACAGATTTCGTAAAATCGTTCATTTTTACACTGCAATTGCTGACCATACACTTCTTCTATATTTTTCTATTTTATATGGATATAACGACCACATTTTCATCTTCAAGACGCAATTATTTTCATTGATATCAAGAAATGGTGAGTATACTTTATTCTCTCTTGAAAAATGTATATTTTTCTATTTAAAATTAACCTGAAAAATATTTTTAATTGTTTAAAAAATTCAAATTGATGTTATCTGAGTTTTGTTACCCTAACACATGGTAGTAAATATAAGAGTAATAATCTACTTTTAATATAGCATTTATTTCAATGATTTGTAATGACCGGTTTCTGCACAATGAATGTGTAAACACATCTTGTCTAATTCTTTGTTGGCTAACAAAATAGTCCCGTATTCAGACAAACTCCTGAGACATAAGAACACGAGTCCAATTGTGATGATAACGTTATTGTTGTTGTTTTATGGTGATAATGATGATGATGATGATGATGATGATGATGATGATAGCGCAGTAATAGTAGTAATCGTAGTAGTAGTAGTAGTTGTAGTAGTAGTAGTAGTAGTAGTAGTAGTACACACACACACTCAGAGAGAGAGAGGGAGGGAGGGAGCGTGTGTGTGTGTGTGTGTGTGTGTGTGTGTATAAAACTCATGTACGCACATTTTTAGCACGGAACGATTTTTATTGCTTGTTCAGTCAAGTTCTCATGATTTCTCTGTGAAAATTGAACTTTGAACCTATAACTTTCACACCGATTTGCCATTCCGTCTTCACGATTCGCAAATTCCCTCGATATTCTTCTACATCGAGTGGGAGGGGCTTATTTGACTTTGCCGATGACCGACTGGTGGACGATTGAAATTATAATTGTCCTTTTTCAGCAGCCAATTGGAAATGGGTAATTGTAAACATCTGATTGGCGCTCCATGGAGAGAAATCAGTTTGGAGGTCATGGGATGAAATTGCTGGAGAGGTGGAGTAAATTTTAAATGAATTGAACGTAATTCGGGGCGTTGTCAAGGTGTCAAATAAGACTCTCGCAGACCGGTGATAAATCAATTTTTTTGGCCGCAAATGCTACAGTAAACTTCTTTCTCTATCTTATTTTTGCTAAAAATATTTCAGAGTGGGTATATAGCCGGATTCCATTTTGAATAACGGGCATTTAGAACTATATTTTAAAGGAAAATTATTACGTTATTATTATTAGCAGGCATCTAGGCGATCACTATCGTATTATTACTAACAATCAATAATATTATTATAACTCTTATAATTACAATTATTATTATTATTATTATTATTATTATTATTATCATCATCTATCATCATCATCATCATCATCATCATCATCATCATCATCATCATCATCATCATCATCATCATCAATATCAATAATAACTAATAATTTTTTTTCTTTACTCAGATGAATGGTCATACTGAAAACAAGCATTGTCTCAATGCAAATGGACTCTGCCGAATAAGCTGTGAAAGGGCTCAAATGAGATATGTGGTTAAAAAACATTTCATGCAAACTGCTCCAGAATTTGGAAGTGAAGTTCCACCGATGAAAAAAAAAGAAAACAGAACGTTGGTTAATTAGATGCTGTTTCTGTGAAATGTAACAATCAGCTGTTCCTTACAATAATCGTGAGGTTTTACGTATGTTAATAAAAAGTATAAAAATGTGTTAAGATCTAGACGTCTATACAAAGTTCAAAGGAATACTTATAACTTATCTTTACCTATGATTGTCAATTTATTTTAAAATAACAGTTCATTTTGATTATCTGATCATTAATCCTCCCCCCCACCCCTCCCATCTTTTTCAATGAGTTTATCACAATTTTTTATTGTCAAAAAATGGATATTATATATTTTTTACAATTATCATTATTATTATTATTATTATTATTATTATTATTATTATTATTATTATTATTATTATTTTATTATTATTATTATTATTATTATTACAGTGGTGATCAAGAGTAAGATAAATACCCCTACACTGATATTATATGATTATTACTAGTATTAGTATTACATCGATATCACGTGTTTCAACTGATTCACAATCATCATTTCTGTTATCCACGATGCTTCGGTTGTTCAATAAGGAGACCATTTTCAACAAATTTCCATTTTAAATAGTATTAGCTATCTGGTCGGCGTCCTTTTTTTTTTGTCGCAGCACTGGAGAGAGGGAAAGAGAGAGAGAGAGAGAGTTGTGTGTGTAAGTGTGTGTGTGTGTGTGTGTTGGTGTACATAAAACTAATTTATGCAACGTTTTACCACGAAACAATTTTCATTTTACCACCTCAGTTTAATCTCTCATCAGTTCTCTCTGACAATTGAACTTTGAACCTATAACTTTAACACAGCTACGTCATTCCATCTTCACGATTCGCACCTCACCGCGATATTCTTTTATGTTGACTCGTGGTACAGTCAACGGGGTTGAGAGAAGAAGATAGATATTGAGTGACATCATCAAAAGCGATGTGATCAAAGCTGGCGGATCTGGGTGGGGATCCTGACCTCCCATAGCGGGCAGGGGGGTACATACTGTGTCTTCTATCCCCCTATGTCTGTTTTCCAACATGCTTTCTGTCTTTGTCTTGGAATGAGATTACTTGGTTTTTTACCTGGCCCTGGTCAGAGTCCTGGCTGGGAGGGAAACAGTCAAATGCAAAGTTATTGTTTTGGGAGGTGATATTTTTTTCCTTGTAAATCATCTCTCTGTTATGCATTGTATTGTTTAGTTTGCATGTTATATTATATAATTTGTAAACATTTGAGTGTATTCCTCTCAGTTGGGGCCTCTCCTTGTGTCTGGATGGACTTTTAGGTGATCTCAAACTAGGTACTTTGATGGTGTGCTCTTGGAATCTACATCTGTTCCCTATTTGAACCAATTCCCCTTTGTCTCACCTTTTCTTTTGTGCTTTAATTGTAATTCTAGAACTTTTTACTATCCCATTTTCTTCCTTTTTACTGGCGCTTATATGACCTTAATGTGTTGCAAGTGCCGTAAAATCCTTAAAAACAAAAACAAACAAAGCTGGCGGATGGTTGTGTAACATCAGAGACCAGTGACTGGTCTACAAGGCCTATCATATTCGTGGGTATGTGTGATTTGAGTAGGAGGAGCTTTCTTGACTTTGCTGATGACCGAGTGGTGGACAATTGAAATTAGAATTGTCCTTATTCAGCAGCCAATTGGAAATGGGCAATTGTAAAAAGCTGATTGGAGGCTCCATGAAAAGAAAGCAGTTTGAGGGACATGAAAGGAAATTGCAGGAGAGCGTGGAGTGGGGAGGAGTAAATTATATTGAATGAATTGATAGTAATTTAGGGCGTTGGGAAGTTAAATAAAACTCTTGGAAACAGGTGATGAGTCAATTCTTTGGCCGCAAATGATTCTTTCTTTCTTTTTTTTAATTTCCTTTCTGTCAGAGTGGACATATAAAGGCAAATTCCAATTTTTTTAAACGGGCAATTAGAAGATATTTTAAAGAGAAATTATTGCGTTTACCAAAATTAGCAGGCGTTTAGGTGATAGCCACTATATTATTTTCATGAAAATGATCACGATGATGATGATCATCATCATCATCATCATTATTATTATTATTATTATTATTATTATTAATATTATTATATTATTATTATTATTATTATTATTATTATTATTATTATTATTATTATATTATTATTATTATTATTATTATTATTATTATTATTATTATTATTATTATTTATTATTATTATTATTATTATTATTATTATTATTATTATTATTATTATTATTATTATTATTATTATTATTATTATTATTATTATTATTTATTATTATTTATTTTATTATTATTATTATATTATTATTATTATTATATTATTATTATTATTATTTTTATTATTATTATTATTATATAGTTTAGATCTATACAAACGTCAAAGGAATTTATATAACTTATCTTTTCCTAAGCATTGTCAATTGCCATTACTAAAATCAGTTCGTTTTGATCATTTGTGATCAACAAACCCCTACAATTCGGTGATTACGCATATTTTTATTGCTGTCAAAAAAGGATATGGCTGTACAGGTGAGCGGATATCTCAACAATGTTTCATTACAAAACGACTTTGATTATATATTTCTACTCTGTGAATATTGATGATTATTGCAGTATTTCTCATAAGTCTCCTCTTGTACTCCGTATCGTACATTTATAATTACATCAGAGATTCTTGAGATCGTCTAATTAATATTTTTGTGTAGTCATTAATCCTTTTCCGTTCTTTTTAATATCTAAATTTATAAATAAACTGGTTATATATTAGATTTTTATCAAATTAATTCACCTCAATCATAAAGGTAAGCTAGTTTGACATCCTTCTAAGCTCAAAGTTACTTGTATTTATCTCAATTATCAAAGGGGTGTCTGAATTGTAACAACAGTGTGCGAATTGGGACAAGTGACTAAGTCCCATAAATTAAGGCCAAACACTCAAAGTCTGATAATGGACAAGTATTTTACCTAAACTTTTCACTTAAATGCAACAGTTATTTTGACACTTTCTCTTAGTTTGTGGCCATGAGAAGTCATTGAGCTGAGAGATCCATTTTGGGTGTCCAAATTGGAACAACCTACCCTAATACAGATTCCAATAAGTAATCATTCATTTGTCTTGGTTTCCATGTGTATGTGAAAACACATTTGAAATATTAAGTAGGGTCTTTGATATATGCTTTTTCAGGTGGTAGGCGATTGAAACCCAAGTTTTGTTGGAAGGAAAAAATTGTAATTATATGTGATGGTCTGATTGGCTACAATGGAATTTGTCATTGTTGTGGAACCTGGTGAAGGACCGTTTTTTTAATGTAATGAGGAATGTTTTTGAAAGCTGATAAACCAAAGAATGGAATTTATTGAATTTTACTTTACAAAGACCTGTTGATGACCAATCACAATGATCACTACTAAATAAACTGACAAGTTTCTCACACTGTAGTTTTGAATATATATTGTACTTTTAAGCATTTGAGTGTATCTGTTGCTTGTGCCTGGATGGGACTTTTAGCTAATATCAAAATTAGCACATTGGTGGATTGCTTGTGAATCTTCTGTTCCCTATTCGAACCAGTCCCCTTTCTCTTACTTTAAACTTCAAATCTACAACTTTTCTCCATTATCTTTCTTTACTCTGGTGCTGAAATCATCTTAAAGAGTCGAAAACTCATAAAAACAAACATCACACCTTCAACTATGCATAAGTAATCTTTAAACTAAATCAATTTATTCTTACAATGCAAAGGTAAAAACAACAAACTTTTTACTGCTTTCCCAGTCATTAGTAGAACCATAACCATTTCTTTGCTACGGGTATGTGACTTTATGTGCCAATAAGTTTATGAAATAATCCAATATTTGATTAATTTCACACACTCTGGTACATTTGCATTACATTACTTACTGTGTGCCAGTATTGTCGAGATCATTGTTCTTTGGGAAGGACATTTCAAATTTAGATCATATGGTCTGCACACAGCGTTGACACATATTTTTCTTTCTTTTTTTTTTCTTTTTAAATTGCAATTTTTCAGCTTTCTGCCTCTTATAATGTGTATTCTCAAATCCAATTTGCAATTATAATTTATGATGTTGCATATCTGCCTGCATTTTTCAGCCTAACTCCTCCAACAAAAATGCCTAAAGCATTACTTATTTTAGCTGAAGGAGCTGAGGAGATGGAAACTGTCATTTCAGTGGATGTTATGAGGAGGGGAGGTGTAAGTATAATGTTGTAGGTAGGACATTGATGAATGATTTAGGTACAGTACCTATTACGTTGTTATAAAAAAAAACAAAAAAAAAAAACAATTGGTTGTTGTGTTACGTTAACAAGTTTTCAATATTTTCATGTATCCTTCAAATTGGAACCTGACTTAAGAATTGAAGTAAGATCATTTTGCTTAGGGACAGGCTGACAGTGTGATTTTAAGAAGACCAGGACCTTAAGTGAAGGGGTAAGGGAACGAAACTATGCAGATTGCTAATGATTGCAATCAAACTTAATTACCAAGGCCCATTTAAATTTTCCTTTGGGTTTTTTTTTCTTTTATATTTTAAAACTTATTTTATTTTGCATTGTTTTTGTTGTTGTTTCTTTTAAAAACGAATATTTGAGACTGGTAAACATAAATAAAGAATGGCACTAATACCGGTCTGTTGAAAAGATAGTTACTAACATACAGTCAGTTGATAATTAACTTAATCACTTATAATGCACAATATCCACTAAACATGCTCAAAGCACTTTATATGGGATCCCTAACCAATAGCAACACAACATGTAGGATGAGATATGATGCATATTAGGCGATATTACACTTTTTTCTGACAGAGACAATGCTGTTAATGGCCAGATATTCATTTTATTCCTGAGTGTGGTGAGAGAATGTGATAAAGGGCCTTTTCCAAGGACCCAACTTTGCGCTGCTGAGAGCGTGACTTAAACCAGGACCTTCCAAGTGTCATACCACTTGACGACATAGCCGCATAGTCCAGCAAAACACTTTTAATTTCATTGTTAAATATGGGGCTTGAACAGAGAAAAGGATTTTGTCTCACAATTTTTCTTACACTTAATAATTTAATAATCACATAAGAATATTGTTCAATGTGTGTATGAAGTTTTTTGTGAGTGAATTTGATCTTCATGTCTTATTTTATTTCTATATTTATAAGTCTTAAAACTGGGTTTTCTGTAAATTTATATAAAATGTTTCTTGGTAAACACTATCTAAGCCTCAAGGCCGTGGGAACTTATCAATCAATTAATTAATTTTTATTCATTGGTTTTTCTACTTTTTAGTTGACAGTTACAGTTGCTGGTCTTGATGGAGATTCTCCTGTTTTGTGTAGTCGTGATGTACGGGTTGTTCCAGACACAAGTCTGACCTCTGCTTTGTCATCAGGGCCTTATGATGTGGTGGTTCTTCCTGGAGGGTTGAAAGGATCCAATAACCTGGCTGCTGTAAGACAAGATGTATTTTATCTTTATTAATTCTATTTTTTAAGATAATTCTTTACACCAGTTTGTATATAAATAAGAATTTTAAGGATCTTGAAGATGTGAGTGATGATCTTGTATGAGGTCTATCATTTTGACTTCATTCTAGTGTGCATTGGTGTTCCAGTGCGGAGTCCATTTTTATGACTCTCTTTAAATAATTTGGATCCGACGAATATGGTTCATAAGTTTGCTGTTTGTTTTGACAATTGCAACTTCCAACTTCATGATTTCATGCTGTTGACGTTGATCAAGAATAAACAAATAACAATTCCAAGCAATGGCCTAGAGTGAGATCAGAGCAAAGCTTTTAATTGTATAGAGTATTGTTTTTGTATTTTTCTAACCATGTAATTGGTTTTGACAATATTTTACAGGATGGGCAAAACATCATTCCACAAGTTCTTGCTTGATGCATAGCAATATCCATCCTGTGTTGTAAGCATGTGCTGTTTATATTGCACTTTTTCATTCCAAATGGGTAGGAGATTACCGGGAAGACGTTCGATTCTGAACATTATTAGGTATAAAAAATATTCAATTTTTCCAATTACATGGTTAGAGAATGACACCATCGATGTGATGTATCATATTAATTGATTATAAACCATTGTATTATTGTACAATTGTATTATTGTACAATGGGTATTTAATATTATATGAAATTCAAGTGAACACATTCTTGACTAATTGTTCATATTGAAACCTGAACTATCATAAGAGCTATATATTTGTAACATATTTTCTTTATAACGTTCCAGTCTAAAGCAGTGGGCAAGCTCCTGAAAGATCAAGAGTCAAAAAATGCTTTCATTGCTGCTGTGTGTGCAGGTACATTAAAAATCGTCACTTTGACTTAAGTTTGATATAGCTAGGAATACATAATTCTTGATCATTACTGTTGATCAAACATTTCCAGGCAAAAATATTGTTTAAATTGTTATTTTTTCACTCCCGGAATCCTTAATATGATTAATTATTGATAATTGAATATGAAGTTTGATGAATTTCAAAATGATATATATGTTTTTATAATCCTGAAGAAAAATTTTCATTGGGTATTATATTTGAAGAATCACATTTGTATCTGCATCTTCCCTAATTTAAGTTTCAGAAATAACAGAAGACATCTCACTCTCGAGAATTTATGTTTTTGGTCATCTGTATCATACAAGTTCGTAGACATCACAATGCATCCTTTCTTTCACTGACTTTAATCAAACTTGACTCCCACAATAGCCATATTAAAAAACAGTGATGCCATATTCGTGTTTATTGTTGATTTTTCATCAACAGCTCCAACAGCCCTCCTTGCCCATTCAATTGCAAAAGGAAAGACAGTTACATCCCATCCCAGTGTGAAGGAAAAATTATCAGGTTAGAGTTGTACAACAGTAAACCTTTCTGTACCTTAGTGAGGCTTGTTATCAAGATAATGACGAGCCCCTGCTCTATCAAATTAATGATAAAACGTTTTGTTATACCATGGCTAAAGCAAAAAGAATTGACAAACAAAAACAATTTGAAAACAGTTCTTTCAACAAACTATTAATAATCTGAAAATGCTGAACTCCTAACAATCACTAAGCTAAAAAGACTTTCCAGTGACGTTCATAAATGAAAAATTTTCAATGTTTGAGAATTGTAATCATTATTGACAACAATGGTGCGACATATAGGAAGTGCAATCTTTACACTTTATGACTATGGGGAGGCATCTCAATAATGTCAGAAAATTATAATTGCATTATAATATCAATGAGCAAACTGTCTGATTTTCTTCTCTTTTTTGAGTCATCACTTGAATTTCGGTTAACTTATTTTCATTATGCCCAGCCCCTTGAATATTTTAGTAATTATTGCCTGTTACTTGTAATCTTTGCTATTTTTCAACAATTGTTTTCATTTTTTTTTCAACCCAGATTACTACAAATACAGTGAGGACAGAGTTGTGGTCGATGGTAAATTGATTACAAGCAGGGGGCCTGGCACATGCTTTGAATTTGCCCTGGCAATCGTAGAACAAATTCAAGGTGCTGACAAGGCCAAATCATTAATAGGACCCATGCTTGTCAAAATGTAGGTTGTAATGACAAAATGATAAATTGTCTGTATTTTTATGTTAAATGACTCATTTATACAATACAAGTAGTAAATATTTGAAAACTTTTTACGCAAAATATGTTTCTCAAAATCAATTTATATAATTTTTCTTTCTTTGGGTGTGTCACATAGCAAGTTCAACACTTACAATGTGAGGTCGAATAAAAAAATGTGTTTAAAATTTCTAAATTTGAAGCAATAATAATTATTATTATTTAGTTAAATTTTGTAGAAAAAAAGATCTATATAAAAGCTTCATATTCTCAAAAGAGAAAGAGCATTTAACACAGTAATAATGATTTGGAATAAAATGTCTGTCAATGAAAGAGTTTTAAAGATATTCGTCTTTTAGTCTTCATTAATCTCACCTGTGTATCCTTTCCTTTAATAAATAGGGCATTGCAATAAGTTAGAACCAATCTAATTTGTTTCATATAAGACAATTTATATTCTCAATAGGCTTATATTTTCTTTAATCAAACAATGAGGTATATTTTTAAAATTTAGTTAATATTGGCGATTATTGTATTTAAAAAAAATTAAAATGTTGAGTTTAAATTGAA
Source organism: Berghia stephanieae (assembly GCF_034508935.2). NCBI lineage: Eukaryota > Metazoa > Mollusca > Gastropoda > Nudibranchia > Aeolidiidae > Berghia > Berghia stephanieae. Next base: position 35,375,257 of record NC_088360.1, read on the forward strand.
TTTATGATCATGTTGATTTTACTCTTGTCCTATTGTTGCCATCCTTGTCTCTGAAGGAAAACATTTTTATGAAATAAACAATTAAACTGGAGAGTGAACAAAACTTTTTTTCTTAGATTTGTTTCCACCCACAGTCTAAACAACTTCCAAATCAAAGAATGTTTGGTAAATTAAAATAAAAGATGGGTCGGGGTCTCTTGGCCTTCTAAGGTAGGCCACAGAAGTCACTCTTCCTGAGTCTTCTATCTCACTTTATGTTTCCTCTCTCCACCTTTTCTCTGTCTTAGTTATGGATTAGATTGCTTGGATTTTTCCTGGTCCTGGAAAGAATCCTTAAAAATAAAACTTGAACATTTATTTAGCCCTCATCCACTAAAATATTCAAAGCGCCTTACAAGAGGTCCCAAACCAAACAGCAACACAACATGACGCCTGTATGGTAATATCACAATTATTTCCGACAGACAATGCTGTTAAAGACCAGGGACTTATTTTCACTTTGGTACGGTGAGAGACCGTGAGTAAAGAGACTTTTCCTAAGATTCAATCATGAACTGCTCAGAGCAGGATTCGAACCTTGGACCTTTCAGTTTGAAGGCAAGTGTCGTACCACAAGACCACATAGCCTCACTCTTTAGCAGCTGAGAGTGAAGCTGTCAAATATATAGAGTCAGAACAGATATATTTACATCATTGGGATCTTGGATAAAATGTCGATATATCAGTCCTTCCAAAAAGTGAAAGGGAAATAATGGAAAATGCAGGATAACAATAATGGGTGTTGACCTGGATGGGTGGATGGCCTGTAAAGGGAGCAGATTTTGGAATTCAGGACTTTTCATTTTATTGAACTTTTAAAAATTCAGTTATTGTGGTCCGTTTCGAAAGGCCGTGAGTCATTTTATAGATACCTCAATACTGGCAATTACGCTAATTAAGGAAGTGCTCTCACTATGTTGCACAAAGTAGTGCAGAGCAGTATCAAGGCGAGTACTGGCAAGAGGAGTACTGACCTGGCTTATAATTTCTCTAGATCAAGCTGCTGGCTATAAGAGGAATAGGAAAGATATAAAATAAGAGGTCTAAGCCTTAGTGCCATTTCTGAAACTCAGTCTTGATACTAGATTGAGACTGTGGGATTGGCAAAGCAGATTACGATGACAGGTAGAGATTCTCGCACACATAGTGGGTGATTGCAGCGAGCCCAATAGCCAAGTAATATCGGCAATTCATAGTACCAGTGTCGTGATTAGCACCCCTCCTCCTCCAGACCTGCTGCAAAATGTAAAGCAGTATAGGGTCTGCTATAGCAGTATGGCTGGAAACTGGTTCTTATGGTGCATGCAGTGTATCTCCTCATCTAACTCTGCATCAGACATTCATACCTTCTCGTCACATCAATCAATAGAGCGATGACTTTTTAGAATCATCAAAAGGACTTATTAGCCATTTGTTGATTGGTCGATAATCTGACAATTTCATCAGATGTATTGATCTCTTCACAGGATATTTGACTGCTATCTCATTTTTTCACAGGTCGTTATTTTGCCTCACATCAAGATAGCTGCAATTTTATTGACTGTATTATTTTACCTGACTGCAGGATATCATTAGCCAATTATAAATTGTATTCTTGATTGCTTTTAAACTCATTATTCTGGGTGGGGTTCCTGACCTCCCATAGTGGGCAGGGAGGTACATACTGTGTCTTCTATTCCCCTGTATCTATTTTTCAACATGCTTTCTGTCATTGTCTTGGAATGAGATTTCTTAGTTTTATCCTGGTCCTGGCTGAGAGGGAAACAGTCAAATGAATCTTGGATGTACCACAATAAGTTAAAATTAAATGATAGTAAAACTGAGATTTTAATGTGTGGAAGGCCGAGTATCCTTAAACAGGCAAATAAATCACCTATTACTCTCGGAAATAGCACAATAGAATTTTCAAAAAAAGCAAAAAACCTTGGCGTCATCATTGATAAAGATCTTTCCATGACAAGCCACGTGAATAACACCATACAATCTATGTACATAGAAATGAAAAAAATAAGCAAAATTCGTAATTTAATACCGAAGCATATAGCAGAACTTTTAATTAATTCCCTTGTTTTATCTAAATTGGACTATTGTAACTCCCTTTGGGCGAATTTAGCTAAAGACAAAATTAGCAAACTTCAGGTTGCTCAAAATAACGCAGCCAGGCTCATTGTACGCAATAACAAAAAAAAAACCGTCAGCAACCCTTCTTCTCCGTGAGTTACACTGGCTTCCTGTGGAAAAAAAGAGTTGCCTATAAGATTTGTACTGTTGTCTACAAATCCCTGAGCACGAACAGTCCCTCCTATATTAAAGACCTTCTAAACATATATGTCCCCAATAGAAACGAGGTCAAGCAATGACCAATCAATCCTTGTCAAACCTAAGCCATTGCATAAAATAGGTGAACAATCTTTTCAATTTTCGGCCCCCCATTTTTGGAACTCTCTCCCATCACACGTGAGATGTTCGGATTAGTTGACAACGTTCAAATCTCGCTTAAAGTTGTATCTTTTTACGTCATAATGTTGCAATATTATTATCATGTTTTGTTGTTGTTAAATTGAATTCGTATCACGTTTCCTTCACACTTGTCTCACTGTAATATGTTTCGTTTTATATCACTGTAAAGCGCTTACAGCCTGTGGCGGGTGGTTGGATGGGAGCATCACCCTTGAATCATATACCTATGATGTTCGCATGGGTGTACGATCCGATAGTGATGTCGTTTCTTCTTCTCTTTACTAGCCTATCCTGCTTCTTTGGTTTGTGATTGTATTTTTGACAGGGGATATTTTTTTTTCTGTAAATCTTCTGTCTGTTTGTTCTTGGTTATTTATAATTTAGCTTATGATATCTTTAGGTTATGATTTTGATTTACATTTGTACTATTTTTGTTAGATTGCTTGTTTTTTTGTTTCAGCGGTCTCTCATATAACCTCAATTGTGTTGGAAGAGACCTAAAGCAACAAACAAACAGCCTGTGACAACGGGGTAAAGCGCTATAGAAATGCCATTTATTATTATTATTATTAATAGTTAGTTTTGGGAGATGATATTTTTTTCCTTGTAAATCATCTCTCTGTTATGCACTGTATTATGTTTTGTATAACTATTATATATGATTTGTAAACATTTGAGTGTATTCCTCTTAGTCAGGACCTGTGCTTGTGTCTGGATGAGATTTTTAGTTTGATAGTGTGCTCCTGGAATCTACATCTGTGTCCTATTTGAACAAGTTCCCCTTTTGTCTTCTCTTTTCTTGGACACTTTAATTGTAATTCTAGAACTTTTTACTATCTTATTTTCTTCCTTATTACTGGCGTTGATATGACCTTAATGTGTTGCAAGCGCCGTAAAACCCTTAAAAACAAAAACAAAAAAAAACTCATTATTGCTGATATCGATATACCACTATGTTGATATATCCATCTTCTGGTAAAAATTATGTCGATATACGTAATCCTCATTTACTAATTTTTTGTAATAACAAATTTAGGATTTTGATTTCAAGTTGATATAAACGTAATGTCGATATAAGCATTGTCACTAAGCACTGTTGTTGACTTTTTTTTGAGAGACGATGTTTTCTTCTTATAAACCATCTTTCTGTACTATTATAGATTTTAGTTTGTAAGCATTTGAGGAATTCCCTCATTGCGGGATGCTTTTAGTTAATGTCAAACAAGGCACACTGATAGATTATTCTTAGAAATCATTCTATTCCACATTTGAACCAGTCCCCTTTGCGTACTTTTATTTGGAGATTTTTACTTCAGATCCTCCATTATGTTCTTTTTTATTACACTTAAGTGACATAAAAGTGTCCCAGGCACTGTAAAACCCTTGAAAAAAACAAAAGCAAAGCACTGTAGAATAAAAAAAGATTATGCTTTGAAATATAGTTCAAAGCTTTAGTGTAAGACCTTCTAAAAAAAATTGATCTTTTATATAACACAATATCCACTTAACATGCTCAAAGCGCTTTACAAAGGATCCCTGACCAGCAACAACGTGTAACATATAGAACAAGACACAACATCTGCTAGGCGATATTATAATAATTATTTTTTTTTTTGACAAAGACAATGCTGTTGACAGCCAGGTACTCATTTTACACCTGAGTGCGGTGAGAGAATGTGAGTAAAGAGCCTTTTCCATTGACTCAACTATGCGCTGAAGCTCGAACCCAGGACCTTCCGACCCTAAAGCGAGTGTCATACCACAAGATCAGATAGCAGCACACAAATAAGGTCGTGAATTATGATTTGAAAAGGCAGATATAACCAAAACCCTATATTCTCAAAGTTAAGAGTAAAAAAATCCCAAGTATTTCCACCAAAATTTGAACCCGCAGGTTAATTTAACCTGAAAGCAGCACTTATTTTGCTAGCAACTAAATGAAAATAAGCGAACATGGTGCATATAGAACATTGTCAACCCATGTACTGTGTAAAACCGTTTTCTTTAAATGATGACCGTGTCGTAGTGCTCGAATCTATTTGATCCCATATCTTTTCTGTGGTGCCTATGACCCATAAGTTATGCTGGCACTGAAAAAATATATCTACCTGGGTGGGGATCCTGGCCTCCCATAGTGGGCAGGGTGGCACTTACTGTGTCTTCTATCCCCCTATATCTGTTTTCCAATTTGCTTTCTGTCTTTGTCTCGGAATGAGATTACTTGGTTTTTTCCTAGCCCTGGCCTGAGTCCTAGCTGGGAGGGAAACAGTCAAATGCATAGTTATTGTTTTGGGAGATGATATTTTTTTCCTTGTAAATCATCTCTCTGTTATGTATTATTATGTTTGTTATTTTAAATGTATACTGTAAGCATTTGAGTGTACTCCTCTTTGTTGGATTTTGTGCTTGTGTCCGGATGAGACTTATGGTGATCTCAAACTAAGTACAACGATGGTTTGCTCTTGGAATCTGCATCTGATCCCTATTTGTTCCCAGTTCCCCCTTGTCTTCCTTTCTCTTGGGTGCTTTAATTGTAATTCTAGAACTTTTTACTGTTCCATTTTCTTCCTTTTTACTGGCGCTGATATAACCTAAATGTGTTGCAAGCGCCGTAAAACCCTTAAAAACAAACAAAACAAACAAATATATCTACTAAATGTCTGTACTCTAAGAGTTATAAGGGGTTCCAAGCCAAAAGCTCACTGAAATGGAAGATTAGACGTAATGCTGTAGACACTATAATATTACATTTCTTTTTTCGACAGAGATTACGTTGTTACCGACGAGGTACTCATTTTTCACCTGAGGATGGTGAGAAAAACCTTTTCCAAGGTCTCAACTTTCTGCCACAATGTGGGTCTCAAAACTTTGACCTGTGGATCTGAAGACCCCAAAGCCACCAGAACTAATTTTATAATTTTATTGTGTGTTGTTAATCATCGTAATTTTTCTGGTACTGAAATGATCATTAAGTTTTACAAACGCCATTGAACATCCAAAACTTAACCAAATTGACAACACATAATATCCATCATTTATACCTGATTCGAATGGGTTGATAAATGGGCCCTAACCAGAGGTCATTTTATTGAGACCTGAGTTTTATATCATCGTCATCTCCATCTCCAAGGACTTGTTACATGAGCAGATGTTGTATCGACTTAACCATATTATATGCGCAATTTGTTGGCTATGAAAAGCCATTGGTTTATTAGTAATAGTAATAGGTCTGCTTGTGAGATGACAACAAAAAAGGTACCAAAGTGAAGTATCCATTGGTGGTTACTTGCTCACCTCTTCTATCCCCTTATATAAACTGTTGTCCTTAGCATCGGTCTTCGCATCCTTGTTCTTGGCATATTTTTTAATCATCTTAGTATGATCATGGGGATTTTGTGCAAATGGATGTGGTGGATGGGACTTCGGGGCAGTCTAAACCTAACACACCTACAGAATGCTTTTAGGACTTTTCAATTGCCTGTTTGAACTAGTTCCCTTGTCTTACTTTTTCTTGTTCTTTAGTGAGCGCTATCTATAATTTTCTATCCCATCCTTCTCTTTATTGCTTTCTTTTAATTTTTTTAATGGTTTGCCTGCCAAAAGAAAGAAAAACAAGCAAAAACTGTCGGGATGTTCTGTTACTCTTTAGAATGCCAAATAAAAGCCCTCCTAAAAATGACATTACTTCACAGCCATGAGGCCCTTGAAACCGGCATCTTTCTCGGTTCCTGTGATATTTGAACAAATTGTCAGTTGCTTACTACATAAGACGCATTGTACTTTTCACAAGATCTAACAAAACCAACTAACCATTCACTGGGATAAACAAAGGCCAATTTATTTATTTTTTAATCCGACTCCGCTAATTAATTATCGAAACGGTTCCCGTCATATGTGTCTTGACAACTATCCTACTATCTATAGTATTTACAAGTGAATAGAAAAGTGCCAGAAGACAATAGAGAATAAAAAATTTTCGCGGCGGTGGTGGGGTTTGAACCTGCGACCTTATTGGTACGACAACTCCGCCTGGCAGATGAGAGCGTGGCTCTACCGTGTGAGCTATCCACGAACACAAAATATTCGTTTCAAACTCAAAGTCATTACTAGATCCCTCTCTCACCCACTTCTTGAGACCGCCGATTCGTTCGTACACCACCATCGCGAATAATTTTGACCAGCAGTTAAGCTTAATAGCCAATATTCTCAACACAAACATATAACATAGAAACGATTGAGACATTGAGTATGCTCCGGTGTATGGGGTGAATTTTTAATTCAGAAAAGTGAGTGGAGCAGGCACTTATGTTGGTAACAACAAGATATGAAGTGAATAGAAAAGTGCCAGAAGACAATAGAGAATAAAATTTTTTATGGTGGTGTACGAACGAATCGGCGGTCTCAAGAAGTGGGTGAGAGAGGGATCTAGTAATGACTTTGAGTTTGAAACGAATATTTTGTGTTCGTGGATAGCTCACACGGTAGAGCCACGCTCTCACCTGCCAGGCGGAGTTGTCGTACCAATAAGGTCGCAGGTTCAAACCCCACCACCGCCGCGAAAAATTTTTATTCTCTATTGTCTTCTGGCACTTTTCTATTCACTTCATATCTTGTTGTTACCAACATAAGTGCCTGCTCCACTCACTTTTCTGAATTAAAAATTCACCCCATACACCGGAGCATACTCAATGTCTCAATCGTTTCTATGTTATATGTTTGTGTTGAGAATATTGGCTATTAAGCTTAACTGCTGGTCAAAATTATTCGCGATGGTGGTGTACGAACGAATCGGCGGTCTCAAGAAGTGGGTGGAGAGAGGGATCTAGTAATGACTTTGAGTTTGAAACGAATATTTTGTGTTCGTGGATAGCTCACACGGTAGAGCCACGCTCTCACCTGCCAGGCGGAGTTGTCGTACCAATAAGGTCGCAGGTTCAAACCCCACCACCGCCGCGAAAAATTTTTATTCTCTATTGTCTTCTGGCACTTTTCTATTCACTTCATATCTTGTTGTTACCAACATAAGTGCCTGCTCCACTCACTTATCTATAGTATTTGTACCGCCAAAGTAACGGTAGTATCAACAACAGCCAAACTTATTTCAACGACAAATCCCTTTTACTTATGGTCATTATCATGTAACACCTTTGATTTTCTTTGTTTTTTTTTTTAACTTCACACTTGGCAGAAAAGAAATAAGGCTCAATGTTGAGATACTGTTCCCGTGTATATTTCTTGTAATTATTACACGTCACTAATCAAGGGACTGAATAAAGTACTAAACGCATTCACTCTATATCAATTGATCACCAAAATCCCTCCCACTCCCTCAACACTTTTTAAAAAATGAATTGAGAAGCCATTCTTGACAAAGCAAGGCTCGCTTTATGACCAAACGAACAAAATTATTATCAACTAACGTAATGAAACAGTGCTAAGACGAAGATTAGCGGCGTTCGTTGTCTTTGGTGAATACGGTTACCGCCCTTGTATCATGTAAACACGGGCATAGGCGTCCACCACCCCCCATCACAACCATCACCACCTAGACTGTTCATCACGGTCGAGTGAAGAATGAATAAGTCGCTCTAATTTCGCTGTCTGTGTCACTGGTATCGTGTGTGTTGATTTGGAAGAAAAAGTTAAGACTGATCGTGCCATGGTCCAATGTAGGTACTTAACCTTTTTATCATCATGGTCGGTGAATTCGAGGAAGTTCAAACAAGTTCAATTCCTCTGGCATTCAAATTCATGAGTTCGAGGATGAGGTTTGGCAAAAGCAAGTGGATATTTTGCAACTTCACTAAATCACTAAACTTCTGGATTTAACCTTTAGGATCAGAGTAAAGGAAGCAAATAATATATTTTGTTGGGAGAGTGTTTCTTCTGTGCTTGAAATTGAAAGTGAAAGTTGAAAAATGTTCTCTGATCCTATTATTAATGTAATGAATTAATGAATGGCTACTACTAGTCTAGACTCTATAACAAATACAAATGGGACGTTTATCCCTCTCCTGTCCCTTTTATTTATTCTATGTGAGTGAATGATTACGAGCACAGTGTGTTTGTATGTAGCCTTCCTTGAAGGAGGAAGAAATAAGAAAGAAGAGAGATTGAAATCCTTAGCCTTAATAAAATACGAGTCTTGTTCTTATACTCATAACTTAAACAGTAATGTGTTCTACTAAGAATAAAAGCAATGAAAATTATTTTTGATGCAGGTCTTAAAATAGTTTGTCTTACACTTTAAATTACATAATTAACTTCTTACTTCTCTAATTATTATTATGTTTTAAGTGGATAGATAGTTATCTGGATCAGTTATCTCCCCCATTAGTAACCAAGAGACAGCGATTATAATGTTATAACAAGTTATAACTCAGTCACATTTCAATGAAATACATTTTAAATTTCTGAATGGTTTGGTATATAGTCCTGTGTCCTCATTGAGAAAGTTTTCATGTTGGAAAATTCAGATTTATTGGAGAATAATAAAACAACTTCTACCTAACAATGAATAATAACAACATCAACGAACTTCATCGAAGTGTTTCTCGTCCCAGAGATTGGGCCACCAGAATACAAATCCATGGAATACTCCTCAAAAAGGCAACTTCAAATCAATCTGGGAAATGGACTAAAAGGTGAGTGAGGAAAGCTTGCTCACTGCTGGAGAGTCGTTTTCTTTTATTTATTTTCCCCAAGGTATATGCTGCTGAAAGCAGAATAGTTAACAGAATCAGTGGATATATTTTTGACTCGTCACATTCATTACGCGAATAACAGAATCTCATTACAATTCATGATTCCTTCCTTATCTTCAAGGCAGTGTCTGCATACACGGTAACCGGGCACTTGGCCTCAGGATCTACGTACACGGTAGCTCCGGTAACTTTAACTGGTTAGCCGCTACAATATAAGCAATGGATGGACCTTGCTCTGTGTTTGTGTGTGCGTGTGTGTTATTTAAAAAAATCAAACAATACAATTTAACCCATTAAAGGCGAGATTCAAGGTTACCGTGTATAAATGTTACCGTGTATGTTGTTCCTTCTGAGGCTAGGTGCCCGGTTAGTAATGAAAATAATGATACCAAAATATCTGTGATATTCCTCTTTATAACGAAGTTATGCATCTTTAATTGAACCCCCCTAAAACTTTTTGTAAAAGCGAACGGCAATTTCCAGTCATAAATTTCTTATGGGCGAGTTGGGTCACAATTTGACTCCCACTGCTGCTGCTCACTAAACTGCCTAAAGTTACCGTGTACGTAGACACTCCTTATCTTCAATTTCTCCTTTAACTCTGCTGCCTTGGAAAATTTGCAGATTTATATACCGGTTTCTTATAAATTGGTGCTATTTTTACAAATATCTAAAGTAGATAAGCATGTCACTCTTTTATTTCAGTCAGGATTAATCAGCAATCTGATAAAATCCATTTTGTAATCTTTTTTTTCATTGAAATGAAAATGATTGCAATACCAACTATTGATCAATTCTAACCTAACTCAAATAAGAAAATACAGTCATTCAAAAAGATAAAATAAAATTTTCGTTAAATGCCCATTTTTATCAGAGTAATAAACTTGCTTAAATAAAATAAGATGTTACCATCTGCCATAAGGTACCGTGCAAAATCATTTTCCATTCTTTGTGAATAAATATAATTATTATTATTATTATTATTATTATTATTATTATTATTATCATTATTATTATTATTATTATTATTATTATTATTATTATTATTATTATTATTATTATTATTATTATTACTACTATTTTTATTAGTATTGTTATAATTATTATTATTATTATTTGTCAAGGTCTAAATGAGTGTTAAGAGCTACTCGACTATGCATAAAATAAATATGTGAAGAATTTACTAGTTACTTTAAAATGAAGAACAAATGACGAATTGTTTAAAATGAAATGAATAGAAAGATGAAATTTAATTAAATGAGTCTTCTGATAAATGAATGGTGATCACAGTTACAAATGGAATATTATGATATTAATATTACGTATCTTATGTGATCTTGATGAGATGATAATAATATTCAATATTGCGGGCAGAATGTGGGGTTCCACTTCCAGTTTGATAGTCATTGCAGTTATTCCTCCGACGGGCTCCTGGGTGGGGATCCTGACCTCCCATAGTGGGCAGGGAGGTACATGCTGTTTCTTCTATCCCCCCATACCCGTTTCCCAATTGTTTCCTGTCATTGTCTTGGAATGAGATAACTTAGTTTTGTCCTGATCCTTGCCGGAGCTCCTTGGCTGGGAAGGGAAACAGTCGAATGTATAGTTATAGTTTTGGGAGATGATATTATTTTCCTTGTAAATCATCTCTCTGTTATGCATTGTATTATTAATGTTGAGTTTACATATTATATTATATGATTGGTAAACATTTGAGTGTATTCCTCTTAGTTGGGACCTGTGCTTGTGTCTGGATGAGACTTTTAGGTGATCTCAAACTAAGTACATTGGTGGTATGCTCTTGGAATCTACATCTGATCCCTATTTGTTCCCAGTTCCCCTATGTCTTACTTTTTCTTGGGTGCTTTAATTGTAATTCTATAACTTTTTACTATCCCATTTTCTTCCTTTTTACTGGCGCTGATATAACCTAAATGTGTTGCAAGCGCCGTAAAACCCTTAAAAACATAAAACAAACCTCCGACGGGCTCAGGCTTGATAAATTCTTGACAGTGATTGAACTGGCAAAGGTGACAAAGGAAGCTCTGGCGTCTTAATGGCGGAAATCAAAATTAGTGAAGTGGTCCACAAAGTCCGAGAGTAAGATAAAAATCTTTAAATATATATATATATAAAATGAGGAGTGGAGTGGTCTGGCCATCAGGGCATAGATTATGGAGAGAAGTGAGTGAGGAAGATTAGACCTATCAGCTTTTTTATAATAAGTGGCTACGTGACAGAAGGTAGAACGAAATGTATTCACTAATTTGAAATTATTTCAAACAGAAGGCTATTAAAGGAAAGACGGTCTAATATTAGAAGGTAAAGTTTTCTAAGCCTACTGGAGTGAGATGAATTCAGTTCTTGCTAAAATAAAACTTTAATAAAATAAATGTGAATAATCGTTACTGTGACATTATTATTATTATTATTATTATTATTATTATTATTATTATTATTATTATTATTATTATTATTATTATTATTATTATTATTATTATTATTATTATTATTATTATTATTATTATTATTATTATTATTATTATATTATTATTATTATTATTATTATTATTATTATTATTATTATTATTATTATTATTATTATTATTATTATTAATTTCATTTAAAGGTTTGTATGTGTTTTAAAAAGGAAAAATTGTATGTGCTTTCATAAAACAATATTTTATCGTATTTCTTTACTTTTTTTTCTCTCATTTTTTTCTTCAGATTTTTCATTGTAAAAGATGGATTCCTACTTTACTATGAAGCCAATGAGAAAAAGGAATATGATAGACGAGATTTCTTCAATATTCACCCCAAAGTAAGTTTCAGAAAATAGCACTTTGGAGCATCAATATTGCTCATGACTTAAAATGATAATTTTGATTTGATTTCTGATTGTTAGTTAGCAAAAACTGAATAAGGGGTCTTTTATATATGTTGAGAGGGGTTGCCTCTATTCAAAATAAAAGAAAAATAGGTATCGTTAAAAGGTGTAGAAGTTCTTCAAAAGGGAGCACTGACAAAAATGACTCACAGCTCCACTGACGGGCATTAAAAAAATAATAAAGTTCAAATGATCAGAAATACAAACTTTTGCAGTTAAAGACATTGTGTTCTCCCAAATATTGCATAGAAATTAATCGTACTTACATATTATCACTAATGAATTCAATAGTTTTCCCCAACATAATAATACCATTTTGAGGCTCTGAGTCTCAAATGTTTAAGAGTTGATTATTCTCATGAGCTGATATTCAACTTGGCGCTAGTTCCATTTCATTTGTTACAGATATGTGTCAATGTGAGTAAAGCACATATAACATGGTGTGGTAATCTATTGATTGAAGGGGTCTTGATGGCTCAGTTGGCGGAACACTCGCTTCACCCACAAGGGGGCCGTGATCAATCCCAGATGCAGTCGGGATTCTTTTCTGACTACCCCCCACTTGTCCACCCAGCAGTGAATGGGTAGCTGAGTCTGTTAGATTAGGTGGAAAGTACTTTGCGATAGACTAGCGTCCTATCCAAAGGATAGCAAGCAATTTCTATTGTCCGTTTCACGCTATAGAAACCGGGATAAACTCTGGCTCCATGGGCCGGATGGCTCTGAAGGACTACTACTAGAATCTGTTGATTAACTTTCTTTACTTTTTATCTTTTTAAGCCAGCATATAAAGCATTATGTTAAGAATTCATTAATCCTTTAGTAAATAATCTCTTCAATCATAAATCTGGTTATAACCATAGACCTTGCCTTTTTTACCAAAGTCGAGTTGTACACCTGTCACAGTTTTCTATGTTATAATGATATGATCCAGTGTTGGACTATAGTATAGTAGATTTGACCTATAATGTAAAGGATTTTTTTTAAAAAGGAGTTGAACAAATTTTTCTTCTTTCGTTGTTCTTTGCTCTTTGCAAGAATTTGTGTGGCTAATCAAAAATCTTCTCTGTCCTCTAGGGTATTCTACCACTTGGAGAATGTATTTTTCAACAGTCAAGAGAACCTCAACAGCCTTTTTGTATTCAAGTGGATAGTACTGAAATTGAGGTAGGATAGTGATAAAGGATGTCAAATTTAGCGTACTTGTTCCAAATTTATCAAAAGGAACAATCCAGAATGACTGGAAACGTGAATTTCTAAAATTCAGTTTCTGCTCTGGGTTCGTTTTTTTTTTTCTGTTCCTTTGTTTGTTTGGGTTTTTTATTTTTTTTTTGTTTGTTTGTTTGTTTTTGTTTTTTTAATGTTTAATTCAGACAAGATGACCCCTTAATGTATTTTTGGACTGAGTCATGTTATACATAATATGACCTGGAATGTTCAACCAAATTATGTCCTGCTCATTGAGTCTCTAATATAAAGATCTGAAAAAGAGTGTATGAAACAGTGCCAGATAAAGCAAGATGGAAAGAAAAGACATCCCAAAAAATCAGTCTTTCTCGACTGGGGATCAAACCTGAGACCTTCTGATTACCGGTCTACCATTACAATGTGTTTCATACACTCTTTTTCAGACCTTTATCTGTCACCAGTGTCTGCTCCGTAATTTCTCAATTTGAGTCAGTCATGTTGGTTAAAGTCTTGATCGAGTCACTACTTCAGGTTAGTTTGACAGAATGAATACATTTATTTGACCCTTGTGAATCGCAATTTGTAAGGTTCAGTTCTTCAGAATGAGCCAATTTCGCCTTTGACTCGAAACATTTTGATAAAGCCTTTGACACAAATTCAGCATCTCAATTTATCTTGCATAATGAGATGCAGTTTGCTCTTACCTCCAAAAGACAGACTTTTTTATTGTAATGTTGAGCAGTTGAACATTGTAAAAATTATATATGCTAATCCTTGACTACAAAGTATTATTTTCAATTCTGTGTTTATAGGAGCACATGCATAAAATAGAATAAAAAACAGACATAAAATAAGTGAGTTATAATCATCGTGCTCTATATGTTTATGGTTTGTATTTGTCCATGGATCGCACATGGAGTAATACAACTGAAAGACCAAAACATTTCTTTCAGAAGCCAGCAAGGTCAGTCGTAATAGCATAATACAGAGCTAGTGACTCTAATTTATAGTGTGAATAACAAATTGTAACACTCTAAGTCTTATGCCATGTTATTATATGTCACAGACTGTTTTTAAAATGGACGTCCCAGCTTAATACAATGAAACCCGCGTACACATATTTGCAGGTTTGATATCTGAGCTCAATAATTCACTTGATTCAACATTGCTGTAATAGATGATATTTTAAATATATTAACTGCAAATAAATAGATACACCTTTTGACCCATATTGTCAATTATGATTGATCTTGAAAGATGCTCGTTCATCCAAAAGTCAGTGGCCTTCATTTGACTGTGAATTCTCGTCCCTTGTGTGTCTTATAGTATAGTGTCACCTACTTAACCGTACTAGAGTCCTCAAAGGACATTTTTATGACTGAATTTGGAGTGGATGTAAAAGTTATCACAACGTCCTTGCTCATACATTATATTGGGAGACCACTCTCTTAACCTATGGGTATGTTTGTGTGTTAAAGGCATCGTGTGTGTGATTGTGTTATCAAAACGTCCGTCCTTGATCATCAATAATTATTGATTGTCCACTCTCTGACAAAGCCAAAGAACATCTCTTGTATGTTTGCACGCGTGTGTGTGTGTGTGTTTGAGGGGATGGAGAGAGCAACTGTGTGTGTGTATACTTGTGTGTGTGTGTATATATATGATTTTGTCCATGCACATCTAGAGCAGAGAGGAGAGTTTTTGTCGCGGGGGAAGTCTCCATGTAATGTACCCCCCACCCCCTGTAAAATCAGTCCATTCTCTTTGTTATATAACAAAAATTATTGTAGCAGTCGTTTTATCATATTTTTCTTTCTTTTTATTCGTTGATTGTTATATTTACTCTTTACCTGCCAGTTGGTATTTCCCAATTATGTTGATAATCTTGATGAAAATTTAACATAAATATCTCGCGTGGTGCTTATTGTGCAATTAAAAATGTGTTCATATACGTGTGTGTATGAGAGAGAGAGAGCGAGAGAGAGAGAGAGAGAGAGAGAGAGAGATTGGGGGGGGGGATGTATTCTGAGTAAGACTGGGTTTCCTTGTAAAAGTCAGATTGGTAAATTAATTACTTTTTTTCAACTTGCCCCCTTTATGTGACTTTCCGAATATTGCAGGCGCTCTGATCAATTCCAAATCTGTCGTGTGTGTGTGTGGGGGGGGGGGGGGGGGTGGGGTGTGGAGAGAGAGAGAGAGAGAGGAGAGAGAGAGAGAGAAGAGAGAGAGAGAGAGAGAGAGAGAGACGAGTAAGACTGAGTATAAGGAAGAAAAGTCGTGGCATCAAAGGCGCCGTTACTCTTTTGGTTCCTAAATCCTTTGGAGTGTGTATGTAACCAGTCCTTCGGAGGACTAATAATGAATAGGTTACTTAAAGGTGGTATAACTATTTCGGTAGCAAGATGTATAGGCAGATTCTTCGGATTGCGGGACGTAAAACAGCGATGATGGATGATTTTTATTGACGACCAGTATATATTTAGACTAGAAAATAACATACCATCACTCTGACACCAGAAGATGAATTACACAAGTTATGTATTCAGTCCTTCGGAAGAGTGGTTTTACTCTTCCAATAATAAAGGAACCAGTTGTTTTTTTTTTTTGTTTTTTTTTTTTTTTTTTTTTTTTTTTTTTGGGGGGGGGGGGGGGGGTTGACATCACAATTTTCTTCCCTCGCACAAATCTGAATGATTACTTCATTACTTACGGCTCCTTTATGTGCCTTTTTCTTGGATCAATTCTAAATCTGTCTTGTGAGAGAGAGAGAGAGAGAGAGAGAGAGAGAGAGAGAGAGAGAGAGAGAGAGAGAGAGAGAGAGAGAGAGAGAGAGTTTTGTGTTTCTATCGTTTTTCCTTTTCTTAAGCGTCGGTAGGTGTGACTAAAAGGTGACGTAAAAACCATTTGACTTTTAAAGCTAAACGAAACCAAACCAACTCGACAAACTGCTCTTTTGAATCCGGTAACCAAACAAGGACTGCTGAGTTTAAAGAGATGATTTCGGGCTTCATTCAATATTTATCGCTTTAGTTTAATACGGGTTCAATCCTCGTGATAATAGGTTTAATCGAGAAACTTTTAAAAGAATGAAATACTGTCATTAAGTACTATTAATAAAACGATGATGCGTGTCTATTTGTATGTATGTATGTATGTATGTATGTATGTATAGATGGATGGATGGATGGATGGATGGAATGTGATGTATTATGTATGTATGTATGGATGGATGTATATAGTATGTATGTATGGACGGATGGATGGATGGATGTATGTATGGATGGATGGATGTATATATGTATGGATGGATGGATGGATGTATGTATGTATGTTTGTATGTATGTTTATTTGTATGTATGTATGTATATATGTGCGTGTGTCGGAGAAATATTTGCTGATGAAGGTTTTTAAGCCGAAACATCCATATCAATCCTTTTAAAGCGAGCATACTAAATACAACCTGATAATTACTCAACAATTCCGTTCTTATCACTTGACAAAAGTGACTTCATGTGTTATATTGATCATTGCTCTTAACTATATAAAGCTTTGTTCTTATTCTAGTCTGTTGCCTGCTTTTTAACCTTTTCTAAATCATGATTCATTAAAGAAAACCTGTTAAATAGGGTGTAACCCAGAGTCTACTTTGATGTCCTAGGTGAAACCTCATCCTCGACTTGAAGACAATAATAACTCGTCGACACCAGCAACCCTTTACGATGGGAATTTTTAATTCTACCTTCACCTTTTACAATTAAAAAAATATTTTTTTTAAAGGAGACCGGTTTTCTTTGGCGTAAAATATCAACCTTGCCCATCATAAATGTTTATTTTATGACTTCATTTTTTTAAATTTGTGCATGGACATATTTTCACCGGGCATATCTCTCTCTCTCTCTCTCTCTCTCTCTCTCTCTCTCTCTCTCTCTCTCTCTCTCTCTCTCTCTCTCTCTCTCTCTCTCTCTCTCTCTCTCTCTCTCTCTCTCTCTCTCTCTCTCTCTCTCTCTCAGGCCCTGAATTTAACGTTTAAAATGTTGTTTTTTTTTTGTTCTTTAATGACACAAACGTGAACATTAATGGGTCCTCCTTGTTTATCTTCCTGGAAATGATTTTATTTTGCCGCTACTACGTCATCAAGTTCTACTCTTTCCATTGATGCCCTCCTTCTCCTCCTCCCCTCCCTCCTCCTCCTTCTTCTCTTGCTGTAGTTGTTGGGTTTTTCCTCCTCCTCCTCCTCCTCCTCCTCCTCCTCCTTTTTGGCAAGTCAAGGGTCATCTTAGTCTTATCGAGATATGAATAAAGAGAAGCGTGGCGTCAACCGCATTCTATCTATACCTTGTAAAGTTGTACGCCACTCTCTGCGCCAGCACTGGTCCCACAGCTTGCATCGCCCAATAATAAAGGTAATTATTTCGATGCTATTACTGGTATTATTACACACGACACGCCCAATGGCACGAGCTGATTGGGTAGTACGTACAGTAGTTTTCATCTGGCTTAATTAAATGTGAGATTGTGTATGTAACTCGTGAGGTGTTTTGATCTTTTTTTTTCATCAGTTGTTGTTGTCTTTTTTAATTAGTCATCACAATTAATAATTTATTATTATTATTATTATTATTATTATTATTATTATTATTATTATTAGTTATTATTATTATTGTTATTATTATTATTATTATTATTATTATTGTTATTATTATTATTATTATTATTATTATTATTATTATTATTATTATTATTATTATTTTATTATTATTATTATTATTATTATTATTTTGGTCGTAAAATACTTTCAAAGTTGTTGGCATCGACGAAATCTTAATATTCTTCATCGTCTCATTGACACCGTCGTCGTCGCGACGTCATTATCGTCATCAACATCATCATTATCGTAATAATATCAACTCTTTCTAGAGAATCCTGTCTTTTTTTCTATACAGGACTCTTCGCATTAACATTTATTGATTTATTTATTTATTTATTTGTGTATTTATTTATTTTTTTTATTTATTTATTTATTTATTTATTTATTCATTCATTCATTTATCTATTTGTGTATACATTTATTTATTAATTTATCCATATTTGTCATCATCATCATCAATGCCTTTTTCACCCTGGGTCAGGGTATAGGCCACAGACAAACAGTTTCCATCCTTCTCTATCCTGAGCCAACTTTTTTATCTCATTCCAGGTCTTACCACTTCTCTGTATATCCGCTTCTTTAATTCTTCTCCATGTTCCTCGTGGCCTTCCCCTTGATCTTCTGCCCTGAGGGTTCCAGTCCAATACTTTCTTTGTTATAGTTGAGTCATTCTTTCTAAGCGTGTGTCCAATCCACCTCCATCGTCTTCTTCCTATATCCTCTCCCACTGGTTTCTGCTGTGTTCTTTTCCATACTTCTTCATTTTTTATTCTATCGTAGCTTACGCATACACCTGTTTACGAAAATCTGTACCCTCCTTATACATGCCTGTGATGCGTTCCAAGTTTCACATCCATACAGTAGGACAGACTTCACGTTTGAGTTGAAAAGTCTTAGCTTTAGTTGAAGGGAGATATCTTTAGTTCTCCTAACTCTGTTCAAAGATGTGAATGCAGCCTGTGCCTTTCCTATTTGTGCTTTCACCTCTGCTTCTGTGCCTCCTTCCTTGTCAATTATACTTCCGAGATAGCAGAAAGTGTCTATATCTTCGAGTTCCTGATCTTTTACTTTGATCTGCTCCCTTTGACGCGTACCTATCCTCAAGACCTTTGACTTTGCAGGGTGAATTCTTAGACCAATTGATTCCGAGAGGCTGTTTATAATTGTGGTTTTTGCTTGCATCTGGTCCTGGGTGTGGGACAAAAGAGCCAGATCATCTGCAAAATCCAGATCATCCAACTGTGTCCAGGGGGGCCACTGTATCCCATTTCTTCTCCCTTTGGAGGTTTCCTTCATTAGCCAATCAATGGCAAGGATGAACAGGAATGGAGAGAGCAAGCATCCCTGCTTGACACCAGTCTTAATTTCAAAGCTGTCAGTAAGCTGATCTTCATGTACAACCCTGCAACTTGATCCTTCATACATTTCCTTAATGAGGTTTACTATCTTTTCAGGGAGTCCATAATGTGCCAGAATTTTCCACAATGTTGCTCTGTCAATACTGTCGAAAGCCTTCTCGTAATCCAGAAAGTTGACAATAAGAGGAGAGTTCCATTCTATAGACTCTTCCACTATGACTCGCAGAGAGGCAATCTGGTCGGTGGTTGAACGGTTTTTCGAAAACCTGCCTGTTCGTCCCGCAGTTTAGCATCTGTTGCATTCTTAATTCTCTCTAAAATAATACGGTTGAAAACCTTTCCTGGGATAGAAAGAAGAGTGATGCCTCGATAATTATTACAATTACTGAGGTCCCCTTTCTTTGGAAGCTTGATAAGATGTCCTTCCTTCCAATCCTTTGGGAATATCCCGTCATTCCAGATTCTCTCAAATAGTGGGTGCAGGGCCTCAGCATTTCTTTCCGCATCAACTTTTAGAGCCTCCGGTGGAATCTGGTCTGGTCCAGCAGCTTTCCCCCTTTTCATCTTGTTAATGGCACCCACAATCTCTGCTATCGATGGTGGATCACAGCTAATTGGTAGCTCATTCCTTGCAGGCAAAATTTCTGGCTGGTTGTCTGGTGGTGGTCTGTTCAGAAGGCAGTTGAAATGTTCCCTCCATCGTTCAGATTGAGCCTCTTTTCCAAAAATAGTTTTCCCATCTTTGTCTTTGACTGGTACCTCTGGTTTCCCATATTTTCCAGCAAGTGTCTTGGTAGTTTGATAAAGGATCCTCATGTGTCCTCCAGTCGCTGCTGCTTCTGCTTTCTCTGCAAGTCTGTTCATGAATGCTTCCTTGTCTTTCTTCACAGATCTTTTGACTTCCTTAGCTATGGCTCGATACTGCTCTTGTGCATCCAGTCTTGAAGCCCTTGTTCGGCTTGCATTCACTTGTTCCTTCCTTGTTCTCCTCTTTTCAATAAGGTCCAAGGTGGTTGGACTTATCCATTCTTTATGTTCCGATTTCTTTACCCCCAACACCTCATGGCAAGTTGTTATGTAGACTTCCTTGATCTTTGCCCAATGTGACTCTACATCTATGTCCTCCTCGAGCTCAGTAAGAGGTTGGAATCTATTACTCAATTGTAGTTTGAATTCCTCATTCTTTTCCCCATCAAGTGCATTCACCTCGAATTTTCTTCTTGTATGTGATCTGGCCCCGTGTTTTCTGAGTCGGAGCTTAAGCTTTGCCAATAGCAGGTGATGGTCTGATCCAACATCTGCCCCTCTCCGTACTGTCACATCTTCCAATGAACGTCTGAATCTTAGAGAGATACAAAAATGATCAATCTGATTCTCTGTCACACCATCTGGTGAGACCCAAGTTGCTTTGTGGATCCTCTTATGGGGGAACACTGATCCTCCAATCACCAAACTGTTGAATGCACAGAAATTTGCAAATCTCTCACCATTATCATTCATTTCTCCCATGCCATGACGTCCCATGATACCTTCATAGCCTACGTTATCCTGACCCACTTTTGCATTAGCATCTCCCATCAATATGTTGATGTCTTTCCTTGGCAACTTGTCAATGACTTGTAGCAGACCATAAAATGTATCTTTGTCCTCATCTGTTGCATCATTTGTTGGGGCATAGATCTGTACAATGTTCATGCTGATCTTCTTACTCCGTGTTGTAAAGGACGCCATGATGATCCTTTCTCCGCATTGTTCCCATCCTCTCAGTGACTTCTGGGCAAACTTGCTTAGAATTATTCCTACTCCCTGTGTATGAATCCCGTCCCCTCTCCCTGAATATAAAATCTTCTCCCCAGACTTGAGGTGTTTCTGTCCGGATTGTATCCAGTGGGTTTCGCTTACTCCAAGTATATGCAGCCTGTATCTTCTCATCTCAGTCACAACTTGAGAGCTTTTTCCTGCTTCATACATGGTGCGAACGTTCCACGACGCAATTCGAAGCTGCTTGTTTGGCGAAGACGTCATCGGGTCAGCAGAGTCCTTTCGGCTTTGTCTGTTGTCCTTCATAAATTCTGTAATTCCAGAAACTCTTCGGTCGCCCAAGCTAAAAAAAGGATTTGGTTTGTCTGTCTGTGTTTCTGTAACGGTTTGAGTTTAACGGAAAGGGGTGTTAACCCTTTGCCAACCCCCAACCTGGAGGACCAGGTGACTCAAAGATGGGGGAATCACACACTATTAGTCGCCTTTTACGACACGCTGGCTTGGCGTTGGGCTATTCTTGACCCTCTCAGTTGAGGAACCCCGGACACCACACGGGGGATCCATATTTGTAACCGGGAAATAAAAAGTGTCTGAGTCGATGATCGGCAATTTTAATATAATATAGATTAATTTTAATTAATCTGAATTCACGTCCTAAATTTTAGATTAGTCACTGATGTATCAGTCTGTAAAGAAAGGTCATGCCTACTTTAAAAAAAAAGAAAATATTTACCATACCTCAAAGGTTTAACATTGGTTAATAAATTGTTCTTGTTAAAGGCCAGGGAATGCGGTTTGTATAATATGACCTTATACGTATCAATTAGATTTCGAACTGGGTTATTTGATTATAGAAATATTTAATTTGTTGTCTTTAAAATATGCCAGCATCTCTTGACATGTCACAGGTTAACTATTTATTCCCTCGTATTATTTATTTCTATTTGAACTAATATTGCCACCCGATTATAAAATAAATAAATATTGAAAAAAAAAACCCAAAAACGCCTCTATCACTTTGGCCAGAAAACTTTTATTTGTATCCATATTGATAGAACTCGATGGTCTATATTTATTGCCACAAAAGTCAACCCGAGACTTCACAGATGTCGTCATTGACGGCAGTAAAGTGGGACCCACCTTAAATTGTCTTATTGATTATAATCACCAACACAGAAAATCTTTTCGAGAATGATTTTCCCTGTATTTTATAGCTTTTCACGGAAGCCACCTGCTATAGCTATGTAATCTGGGGAGACATTTGGTTATAATTTCTTTTGATTTTTATTCTCCCTGTAAATTTCTCTCCAGGAAGATAATTGTTCGTTGGTTTTGAACTAAATTGAACAACTTGAGTTTCAAAATATTTTTCTTAACACTCTGATTTTTTTGGATTTTTTTTTTCATTTTTAAAAACAAAATTTAGCTTTGTTTCAATAGATGCAGATGCTACCTCGGCTTTAATACCAGTCTTCAAGAAGGCTATGATTTTTATTTAGGGAGTTTGGTACGCTTTATATCGCTTCAAAAGAGAACCACAACCGCTAAACCGTCATTGAAGTGAAAATAGGACTGAAACCCGAAGGACCTGTAGCACGCCCGTCTCAACCAGTACACATGGTTGTAGCTTGAGAATGAGTATGCATAATATAATGATAATGAGTCATTGCGAGAGTGATTACTACCATACTGTATTGAGTGTGTTGTTACTCAACCCATTAATCACTTCTGCTCGCTTGAAACCGATGTCACTTGATGTGTAAAGCAGGTCATTTTGAGACACAAAGAATAAAAGAGACTCCATTTGACCCAAAATCCAAAATGAACGACGTGCACATATTAACAGGCCTGATAACCGGGCTTGAATTAACATGGTTGTTATGTAGAATATTATGCGTTGGCTTATGAGTATACGACTACAAAAAGTTTTAAAAGTTTATTTAATCTTAGGCTTTCGCCAATAAATCATACAATTTGATGACAACATTCATGAAAGTGAAAAAAAAGGTGGAACCATAAAATAAAATGATACCATTAATAACCACCAAAAAAAATACAACGGCAATAACACCAATACGTACAATTATAATTATAATAATAATGATGATAATAATAATAATAATAATAATAATAATAATAATAATAATAATAATAATAATAATAATAATAATAATAATAATAATAATAATAATGATGATGATGATGATGATGATGATGATAATAATTTTGTAAAAAATAATTACAATAGCACAGCAGCAATAAATCAGTCGACCTCGACGGGGATCGTGTTTTTTTTTTTCTTGTATTTTTCTTTCTTGCTTTGTCTGGCACCTTTCAGACACACTTGTTCAGTTCTTTATTTTACACCGGTGCCTGCTCCTTAGTTTCTTAATTCAATTACTCCATGTTTTTTAAAGAATTTTACGGCGTTTGTGATACATCTATCTAGGTCATTTCAGCGCCAATGAAAAGACAGAAAATGTGATAGGTAGTCAGAAAGTATACTTTTGTCAAAGGCACATGCGAATAAATAAGACAGGAGAACTGATTCAAATAGAGAACGGAGGTATATTCCAAGAGCACACCCTCAGTGTACTTAGTTTGAGATCTCTTAGAAGTCTCATTCAGACACAATCATAGGATCCTAACAAATGAAATACAATCAAATGTTTACAAATCATGATATTCAAAACAGTAACAACCAAAAGAAAAAAGTATTACAGTTCATTACCGAGGGATAATTTTACAAGACAAAATAAAAATATATTATAATAAAAATATACTCCTAAAAACTAATACTATACACCTGACTGTTTCCCCCGTAGCCAAGGACTCCGACCAGTGTCAGGACAAACCAATTAATCTCATTGCAAGACAGAGATAGAAGATCGCTCGGACAACGAATAAGGGGAAAAAAGACACAACAGGTGACATTCTGTCCCCCATTCTTCTCGCATGATTGGTGATGGCCAATGTATTGATATTATATTTTGACTCACTTCATGAGCGGCTTCTCACAAATTGTTTGGATTCGATGTGCATTCAATACAATAATGAGCGTATAACAATTTGGGTTATCAGACCTGCAAATAAGTATACGTCGAAAAGGCACATTCAATGACGTAATTTATCTTCGAGATATACAGTTAATTACTTTAGCACATATTCATTTTCCACGGCCTTGATCAAGATAAGAAATCTGTCGTTTTTTGAATCAAATCCCCTTGTAGTATAATATTGTGAAGCTTTGCGTAGGCTCTTCTTCTTCTTCTTCTTCTTCTTCTTCGTCTTCTTCTTCTTCTTCTTCTTCTTCTTCTTCTTGGCGGACAGGGGTTGGCAGCGAAAACTATGGTAGCCGTCACTGTAATTAGCCCTTCAGAGCCATATTGTCCATAGATCTGGAGTTTATACCAGTTTCTATAGTGCGAATCGGACAATAGTATTTGCTTTCTATCCTATGAATAGGACGCTGGTCCGCCAGATCTACCAACAAGGGCGGGGGGGGGGGGGGGTCTGAAATAATCTCGACTGCACTCGGGATCGATCTCAGTCCCCTTGCGTTTGATGCGAGTGCTCTACTGAGCTATCGGAACCCCTCAGCTATCACTGTGGCCTACAATTGTTTTATGATTTTGTCATACTATTTCACTGATAACATAAACACGGGTCAATGTCATTGATATCACCATTTTAACCAGTTAACTGTCGTATTCTTGGATGGAAAAACTCGTATTTAAAAATTTGGCCAGAAAACTCGTCCTTCAAATATCGATCGATAAAATGACTTTCATCTGGGAAAACACTCTCAAACCTTGGAATTTGCGAAGCTGCAGAGTTTTTATAATAATAATAATAATAATAATAATAATAATAATAATAATAATAATAATAATAATAATAATAATAATAATAATAATAATAATAATAATAATAATAATAATGATGATGGTGATGATGATGATGATGATATGGAGCTAAGATAATGTAGTCCATAAACAAAGAATACTTAAGGTTAAAGGATATTTTACAGGACACAAAAAAATTCAAACTAATTTCTTCGGGCTACAAACGATTATCTCGATATTATCTTCGTTTGATTTTAATATATTTTCATTCAACCGGGTCTTAACATCATGAATACATACTTTACATTCTGACCTGAGGGTATTCTACATTGCAGTGAGGCGTAAATAGATGACATTCCGTGTCGTCGGCATTCATATTATAGTGGCAAATTGGGGATGGGGTCCTGGTGTAAGTTTTAAATTTTAAGAAAACTGTAAAAAGTGTGTATGAAATTGTGCCAGACAAAGCTGGGAGAAAAATGCATAAAAAATGATCCCAAATTTCAGCTTGCATCGCCTTCGAATTGAAACTAATTCCTGATATACGTGCACGTCTACTCATCAGTTGGTTTGTTAATTATTATAATATATGAATGAGCTTGAGCTTTTATATTTTTTTAATGAGCTTTTATATAGCGCAATATCCACTTAACGTGCTCAAAGCGCTTTACAATGGGTCCCTGACCAACACTTAACATTTAGGACGGGACATGATGCCTGTTAGGCGATATTACAAATTTTTTTTTCGGACAGAGACAACGCTGTTAACGGCCAGGTACTCATTTTACACCTGAGTACGGCGAGAGAATGTGAGTAAAGAGCCTTTTCCAAGGACTCAACTATGCGCCGAGCGAGGCTCGAACCCAGGACCTTCCGATCCGAAAGTGAGTGTCATACCACAAGACCACATAGCCGCACAATATGTATACTGTTTCATACACACCTTTTCGGTTCTTCAGCATACATATTAGGGAAATGGATATTGTTACGCCTCGAAATCTGGTCCATGTACACGGAGTACTAACGGTCTGAACACGGAACTGTTAAGAACACCATAACCCATTCCAAATAGACTCTACACCATTGATTAAAATAGCCAAGGTGCGAGTCATTGTTCATCTAAACCATTCGACGATAGTTCCCGATCTTACAAAAGAAATTC
>NC_088360.1:35403808-35413808 GCF_034508935.2 Berghia stephanieae
TCGTGGCTCTGAACTATGCGTTATTGTCTGAAATTAGTAAGTCATGTGATCAGTATTGGCAGATCCCGATTCTCTATAACAGGCTTTTAAATATTTATGGAATGTTAGCGGGAAAACCGTGGAATTGTAAATGTGTAATCTCCACCTGTCAGAAATGTCTAAGTAATGACCGGAAGTTATCCAATACCCAGTGGTTTGTAGCCAGATACACTCTGTTTACATGGAATACCATGCGATGGATAGGTGGTACGTGGATTTGTTTATCAATGTGCAATGATCTGCCGTACTCGGAAAAATAACACATTTCAAAAAATTTGGCCAGAATACTCGTCCTTCAAATATTATGTCCATTGAAATGACCTTCATCTTGTGTAAAACTGTCAAACCTAGAACACATCCCCAAATATTAGAAAGAATTGTAAATTAGCGAATGTGTGCACTTAGTCGGATGATCGTTTAATAATGCTTAAATAACACCTGTTGTGATTTATGGGCTCTCGGCATGACGGTCAAGCCATCAAATCCCGCAGCTTGCCCAGCCTTTAAATCCCTTTTGCAAGACTCTCACTATCATCGCCCGAACGTACTTTCTTACAGTACAGTCAGTCTGTGCAGTTTACTGTCGGACAGGGACGGTAGTGTTTACCTCTGGCCCTGCCACAACATTCTTGTCACACGTCTGTTTCTTGCCACGTCTTATACAGGGCTTAAATTTGAAACCCTGCTGATTAAAAATTTAATCGTTTTTCAAATTGACCCTGTCCGTGCCGGGGATAGGATTTTTATATGTTTATTAATGTGTGTGGTGTGTGTGTTTGTTTCAGAGGGTTGTGTCTTTGTTTATTGTTTTTGTTTGTTTGGGGTTTTATTTTCTGGTTTCATTTTTGTTTAGTTGTTGGTTTTTTGTTTTTTTTTTTTGTTGGGTTTTTTTTTTTTTTTTTTTTTTTTTTTTTTTTTTTTTTTTGGGGGGGGGGGGGGGGGGGGGGGGGGGTATTTTATTTGGAGGGGGTTGGGTTGTTTTTGTTTTTTGTGGGTTTTTTTGGGTGTTTTTTTTTTGTTTTGTTTTTTTTTTGTTGATTTTTTTTTTTTAATTTGTTGGTTTTCTTTTGTTGTTGTCGTTGCTGCTGCTGCTGCTGATTTTCTGTTTGTTTTTCTTTTTTTTTTTATTATTATTATTGGAAAAGCACATTTATTTATTTATGTTTTGTTGTTCAGTGGCAGCACATCAGCGATCCCCGTTTGATACGTCAGAAGCTTCTGGGTGGAACGGTGTGGAGTTTTCTCACGTTCCGTAGT
Source organism: Berghia stephanieae (assembly GCF_034508935.2). Classification (NCBI taxonomy): domain Eukaryota; kingdom Metazoa; phylum Mollusca; class Gastropoda; order Nudibranchia; family Aeolidiidae; genus Berghia; species Berghia stephanieae. Next base: position 35,405,105 of record NC_088360.1, read on the forward strand.
TTTAAGGATCTTGTCCCATAGCCCTTTTGCTGTCAAAATTATAAAATGTCATAATTTGCATTGAAAAGTGTGCGAAACTGAATTTGATTGCACCTCTTCAACTCCTGTTGTTGTTTATTGTTAGAAATGCATCACGAGACTCATATTATATTTTCATGACAAACGGAAACGCCGAAGTCTTCGATCTTACGAGTGTATGGTGCATAAGAAATAATGTCCTCTATCGTCCATTATTAAAAAAAAATAATAAAACACCCCTGAATCCTTTACACTAAAACAAAGATTAAGATTAGCCGGTGTACGTTAATTGACATATTTGCTTAAATCATTGGGAGGGGGGGGGGGGGGGGGCTACAAATACAGATCTGTCAACTTGAATTTTTTTTAAATCGTAGTTTTCATGGGTAAAATAATACAAGTTACTAAATCTACTTTTGTGAGTGACTGATTTAGCCGAGTAAGATTGAATAACGTTTCTAGGTCCTTACCCTACGTGATTTGGTGCCATATTGTCATTTTTTAAACGATTTATTGGACTGAAATAGCTAACTTTGTTCTGCAGATGGAGCCTAAAATTCTTAGTTCTGCGAATGTTTCGTAGAAGTAGGGAAGTCTACAAATGCATAATCCAAAACAGCTGTATCCTTTGTCGTTGTGACCATCTTGGGTATGCGACGACACATGTAAAACGATTTAAGATTCTTGAACTCCTGTGCTTAACATTTCGAACTCGTTCCCAATGCGATCCTCTCAAATGTTACTTAGTTTGTAGTATTATTGAGCACCTCCGTTTATTGACTATTTCTTTATCTATATGGCATGTAAATGATCCCTTCTGTGGTGTATCTCTGACGTCACAATGAAGTCATTGAGTGAGAGACTCAAATGCTGATAATGATACGGTTGGCTGGATGTCTGGGTGTTATAACGAAGTCTATTATTTGTACTGAAATGTATATATATATATATACACACACACACACACACACACACACACACACACACACACACGTATACATAGGAGATGTATTTTTTGCTTGAGAAAACGCGTATCCAAAAAAATAAAATGAGTTTTTATATACACAATATCTACTAAACGAGCTCAAAGCGCTTTACAAGGGGTCCCTGGCCTACAGCGACATTTAACATGTAGGACGGAACATGACGTCTGTTAGGCGATATTACATTGTTTGTTCGGACAGAGACAACGCTGTAAGGGCCAGGAACTCATTTTACACATGTGTACAGTGAGAGAATTTGAGTAATGAGCCTTTTCCAAGGACTCAACTATACGCCGAGCTAGGCTCGAACCCAGGACCTTCTGATCCGAAAGCGAGTGTCATACTACTAGACCACACAGCCGCACAATATGACGATATGGGATGCAAATCTTTGTGCATGAAATCGGTGTGTGTGCATCATTGAATAATGTATGGCAAGGAGAAACGAGATATTTTATGTTTTATTTATGTGTGTGTATGTGTGTGTCAGTTGGTCCTCGATAGATAAGAAATAGATCAAGTCATTTGTATACCTTGCGTGTATCATGTAACTTGCAAATGTGATATTGGATGATCATATCAGATTTCCAATCAGATAGATAAATTGAATACTAGGACCAGGTTTTTATCTTTATCTTTGCTTTGCTTTCTTGTGTTGTTGGTTTGGGTTGTTTTGTTTTTGTTTTTGTTTTTTTGTTTTTTGTTTTTTGTTTTTTTGCTTGCTTATTTTTTTCTTGTTTTTATTATTATCATTATTATTATTATTATTATTATTATTATTATTATTATTATTATTATTATTATTATTATTATTATTATTATTATTATTATTATTACTATTTGTATTTGTGGTGGGAGGTGAAGTTTATCACTCATTTTATCCATTAACACACGAAGGGAATGCTGCACGAAATACGCCCATGAAACATTTTAATTATGTACCTCACGATCTACTATTTTGTACGTTTCGTGGAACATGAAGTCATTGTTTTGTTGTTTTTTTGTTGTTTTTTGTTTGTTTTTTGTTTTTATTTTTTTTGTTTTTTTTTTGATGTTTTTTTTTTTTTTTTTTTTTTTTTTTTTTTTTTTTTTTTTTTGGGGGTAATACTCAGTCAATCGAGCATCTGGTTGTGTAAGACATCAGTGATCATGTCTCTCTCCAATTCTGTCTGCCATCGGCCTTTTCCATAACTTCCAAGTCTCTCTCTTCCAAACAGTCAATCTCATATAAATGCTTCCTGCATCCTCTACATCTTCTCCGTCCTGCTTTCCCTGTCAGCCCTGCTTTGCTGTTGGAATTCGCAAGTTGATTAAGTTGAGTATGATAGGCACTATTTAAAAAATTAGATAGAAATATTGTCAAATTTCGTGCCATGTTATTTTTGTATCAGAACATGACACTGATTTTTATAAGATAATTCTTTAATGAATTGACATTGACATTCAATTTGGAATACTATTATGAAAAGTTCGAAATTGGTCCCAGCTAACAAAAAAAATAGAAGTATACTCTCATATGGCAAAAGTATTTTTGGGGGAGGGGGGGGGGGCACAGCAAACAAACAATAATCTATGCTAGAAGGAACAGAAGACGGTCTAACGTGTCAATTGCTAATGTACTTTAATCTTTGTCTTGTGTATATTTTAAATTATGTGTAGATATAGTATAGCACAGATTGACACATATTATGCCTATATTCTTCTCACTTGTCGCAAAGTCTTTCACATAATACCATGTCATGTAATTCTGTGCGCAAATGCCAAACACGTTTTACATTATATATCTCACTTCAGTAAGCTGATTTAATGTCGATTTCTTTTTTATAAACTAAAAATAATGGCCCAGTTTTAGTACCCTTAATTTTGTGCTTTTATATGTTTATTTGTGAAAAGATTTTTACCTTGTACCCTTTTTAATACAGCCCACTCCCATGGTCCCCCCCCCCCTTCTTCATCAGAACAAAAACAACATTATAAAGGACTACAATCGAGTCATTGACCCCCGTTTCAGATGAATGTAATAACGCGAGACCTCTCTTTAAATGGACGTATGTCTTGGAAATCGCTATTATATTCTTTGGCAGTTTCAATTTAATATAGTAGGCGATAGGATTTTACAATTTACTAGGTATTGTGACAAGGGATGCATTATTATTTCATCCAATTTCAATCGAGCTTTAAATCGTGCTTTTATATAGAGTGCAACATCCACTCAATGTGATCAAGTTCCACTCAAACCCACTGCAACACTTAGCATGTAGGACAAGAATCATACTTGACTTGCAAGGCGCTCTTACACGTTTTGTGGGGTTTTTATTTTCTACAGAGACAAGCTGTTATGGACAAGGTACAAATTTTACACCTGAGTTTGGTTAGAGAATTTGAGTAATACTTTTTCCAAGAACTCAGCTTTGCGCCGCCCAAAGCGGGAGGCGAAACGGGAGCCTATAGGTCCGAAGGCGAGTGCCATACTAGACCAGGAAGTGGCGCTTTGAATATTGTGTCATGGCGCCTGTGCAAGAAGCTTATTGTGCTTCTTGCGCCTGTGGTCAAATAAGAGCTCAAACTCATGACAAGCCCAACTGCCTTTCATTTTGAAACTTTTGTTTATAAACATAATTTAATTATTATTCCACGTCATGAGTAATAGTCCCTGGCATAAATATGACTGCCACTGTTCAAAGATAATGTGTAAAAACAGCTAGAAAGTTAATACTTGGTGCCATGTTATAATTTGGGGGGGGGGGGGGGGGGGCACATTATTTCTCATTTTGGAAAAATAATTTTTAAAAAGAAATTGAATAAAATAAGATACAATAAAAACAAACGAAAGAAAATAAAGGGGGAAAAAGAGAGAAGAGAAGCAGAAAAAAACACCACCTCTTATCCAGTGTGTTAAAATGTTTTAAACGGTTTTTTTTTTTAGGTTTCGGGGGTCCCGATAGCTCAGTTGGTAGAGTACTCGCTTCACACGCGAAGGGTCCAAGATCGATCCCGGTTGCAGTAGATAATTTTTTCTGACCCCCCTGTCGACCCAGCAGTGAATGGGTAGCTGAGTCTGTTAGATTTGGGGAAAAGTGCTTTGCGATGATAGACTTGCGTCTTATTCAAAGGATAGCAAACAATTGCTATTGTCCGTTTCACGCAATGGCCCCAGAGGGCTATTCTACCAGAAGTCTCAGGTTCAAGACTTTTTGACAATCTATCGATACATGTATTACGTTAAAGTTTTCTAACCAAAGTAATAAAATATCTGTTATCGTTGAACGGCAACATATTCGATTTACCTAGTGCCTGTACGTTGTCCATATGCAGGAATTTTATAGTATAATTACGTTCTAAGTTTATATAAATTTTATATTGTCATAACCTTTGGCATTTTACATGATGATTCAATGAAGTCGTATATATGGCTAGTTTTGTGTGGAAAATGTGACGCGCAGCCCAATTCGGTATTTTATATCCAAAGTATAAACTGAAATGGTCCGATTAAAAAAATAATTGAAGTTCTCTACGTGTTAAGAAACTAAAGCCGTTTTCTGAATTGTAACAATGCCGAATATATATATATATATATATATATATATATATATATATATATATATATATATATATATATAGAGAGAGAGAGAGAGAGAGAGAGAGATAGATAGATAGATAGATAGATAGATAGATAGCTAAAACGTAAGATATTGAACGTAAAAAAAACTTCTTTTTTTTTAAAATGAGATCTGATTTGGGTTTGTTTTTGTTTTTTTGGTTTTATTAAGCGGTTCCTTAATTTGCAGAGTCATCTCTTCATATCAGTAACTGAATATTACACTGAAGTGTATATGTAACATAACAAAACTTCAGATAATTTCATAGCATTTGATACAATATCCATTTTCCACTGTGTTACTTCATTGACAAGCTATATCAATTTATAATCCTACACTATTTTGTCAAACAACCTGTAACTTAACCCAAGTCTTATAATATTATCTTTGACTATAAATTCAATTTTCAATGCCTCACCCAACCCGACGTAATATCGTTTTGAGGCAATAGATGACATGAACAAATATACGCCATTCATTAAGGCATTCCATACAGGGACAAATACGTGTTTTATCTCGTTCTATACTGACTATCCCCAGTGTGTCAGGGGCATGATGTGCAATCTGATACAGGGCACTCACCCATGACGCCAAAGAGATGAAACGGGAAGATGTTTGTTTCTTGGGGTTTTTGGTCATTCGATGTGTGTGTGTGTGTGTGTGTGTGTGTGTGTGTGTGTGTGTTAGTGTTTGTATGGAAGGGAGGGGGAGGGGGGGGGGTCGAGAAAAGATGATCAACACACCATAAGTATAAGAATTCAATATATTTGTTCAAAGGTAATACATCCGAATGTGTAAATAAGAGGTTACGGGCATCTTACTATCTATTTAATTTTGTGTCGCGCGTGCCTGATTCCACCTATCTATATGAACTTACTTTTTTATTGCCGTCCATTCAATGAACATGATGATATTTCGATCATCTCAAAATTCATGATTCGAGTATTGAATAAAATTTGAACTCAATTTCTATTGTCGTAATAATAGACAATACAAATTTCGACTTCGTAAGAGAACTCCACAAAGCTTTTTCATTAATCTCATAATACACTCAAACCATCTACATGTCCAATTTGGTGACGATTATTGATCCAGTGATTTCATAGACTTGGTGTTATTTGTTTAAAATCCAAGTTGTCAAATATATGATAAGATTAAGATGCCGTCACCTAGGTATTCACACCAAATAAAAGTGTCAACAGAAATCACCCACGCTGACCAAAGTTAGAAATTGAGGGTTAATGATGGGAACAAAAAAAACAAACAACTGTTGTCTAAATTATATTATATTGCGTTTGATCTTAAGATTGCATATATCAGGATATATCCTCTCTCTCTCTCTCTCTCTCTCTCTCTCTCTCTCTCTCTCTCTATCTCTCTCTCTCTCTCTCTCTCTCTCTCTCTCTCTCTCTTTCTTTCTCTCTCTCTCTCTCCCTCTCTCTCTCCCCCTCTCTCTCTTTCTCTCCCCCTCTCTCTCTCTCTCTCTCTCTCTCTCTCTCTCTCTCTCTCTCTCTATCTATCTATCTATCTATCTATCTATCTATCTGTTATGAGGTATCCACTTAAAGTGGCCAGATATTGTTCATGACTTGTTGATGTAACCATTTCTTCTGGCAGATTGTTCCATTCCTTTGGGCTTCATGGGGAAAAAAACAACTCTTGTTTAAATTATAATATATTGTGTTTGATGTTAAGATTGCATATATCAGGATATGTCCTCTCTCTCTCTCTCTCTCTCTCTCTCTCTCTCTCTCTCTCTCTCTCTCTCTCTCTCTCTCTCTCTCTCGCTCTCTCTCTCTCTCTCTCTTAATCAATGTGTATATGTATATTTGTGTTTACATAATGTGTGTGTATGTGTGTGTGTGTTTGTACATGTTGACTCCAGAAGAAAAGGGGTCCTTGTGTGTAGTCATACAGGATGTTATTATTATTCCAACCGTGTAATTTGGGACAAGGAAACCAATTCCTGTCACTCCTCATCGTTGCCCTATTACAAAAGCTAGACTATCAGTGATATCAATGAATGGTAGACGGGGATTCCCCTTTTCTATTACATCGATTTATTACACATTCGGATACTGTATTTGGATCTATTGATAAGGTAGAAGACACACGTCTTACCTTTGGTTTCCCACAATACGGAATTCAAAAGCATTAATCTGCCGTACTAAGAAAATACATGTATTTTTTTAATTCTTCAAATATCCATCGATTACTATAACCTCATCTGCCTAAAAACTCGCAAACTTTGATGATGGTGATGATGATGTTGATGATGATTTCGATGATGGTGATGGTGGTGACGATGGTGATTATGATGATAATGATTATGGTGGTGGTAGTGATGATGATAATTATGGTGATGATAATGATGATGATGTCGATGATGGTGATGATGATGATAACGGTGATGATGATGGTGGTGGTGGTGGTGTTGGTTGTGTCAGTGATGGTGGTGGTGGTGGTGGTGATAATGGTGGCGGTGGTGGTGATGGTGAATATAAGGATGATAGTGTCATAATCAGATTAAAGATGATGTTTTGATCAGTTTTTAAGTGAAATGTTGCCAAGTATATATTTAATTTGATTTATTATCCCTACAGGGTCGCCTCCTCTTGGCCACAGAGAGTGAGTACGAGAGAGACAAATGGTTGGACATTCTGGAAAGGTCCAGAAGAGTGTGAGTATCATACTTATCTCAAATCAGTTGCCGAACACATATACCAGTTTGACGAAAGCTTACATTTGGTTCCTTCGAGTCATTCCAGCTAAATATTAAAATTCAGACTTCTATTTTTCCAAAATATATTATGCTTGAATTTATTTTTAGCACCAAATGAGGAAGTGAAAAATAACATACTATTTTAGACGTAAGCACACATTATTATCAATTGGATATATTTAGATTGTTGAATCTGAGTCACTCATTTTGCTAAAATTATTATTATCTTTGATCAGCACCAAATGTTCAAAGTAAAGTATTTATGATCGCTGATCCACAGGGACAACATTGACAACCATCAAGGCTCATTACAATATAATGAACTGTCCCCATGTTAATCAGTGAGCTAGGCGTTGTGGGAATAGTTTTTAAAAATATATTTACAGCTGATGCAACCACTGAAAGATCTGAATAAAGACAAATGTAGCACGATATTTATGTCACAGCTATTCACAATTTGATGTCAAAGAGACATAAACTTTGGATAACAAACCTCAGTTGTCTCTGTCAGTCTAATAACTACCCTGGTTTCCATCCAGCTCTATTGATTACCCTGATCTTGATCACCTAATAATGGTCGTCTCTAAAGACTTCAGCTGGGTTTTTTGGGGGTTTTTTAAATGATTTTTTCTTTTGGGGGGGGGGGGGGTTGGGTGTTTTATTTACCCTGATCAAATTTATTTTATTGTTTTATTTTCTCCGCAAATGGGCCTGACTTTTCTTTCCTTTAATTCAGTAAAATGATGTGATTGCTCACCATAAACATTGTCAAACATTCATGTACTAGTCCAATGAAATGTTCTTATTTTGGCCACAAATATTTTACTTCAAATCTCAATGGATTAAATAAATAAGTATGAACATTTATTTAGACCATTTTCACAGAGTAACCATGGTTAATGCACTTCACAATGCTTCATTTATTATCCCATCTGGCTATGTGGATCCATATTTCCACTTCATACAGTAACATTCACCTATTAGGCTTCCTTTTTGTACGAATACTCTTATAATATCCGTCACTGGCTGTAGTCAGGTACTCATTCACACCTGAGTCAAGTGGGGTAATATGTGTAAAGTGCGTTGTCAAGATCAGAATTTTCACTATCACTGTCACATATTCAGCCACTGAGCCTCACAATTAATATGGCCCTCAACTTTCCAAACATTATTGTACTCGAAACTCCTTTTTTATTCACACATTCTTCTTCCTATGCTCATGTATTCCTCATTTTCGAATTCTTCCTTTTCTTACACCCAAATAACTTCTACTTTGTTCTATTCAGAACGTGGAAGAACCAGACACTTGGAGATGAAATGATTCGCCAATTAGAGGACCAGGGCCTGAAGATGGCTATTGAAAAGCAAGACTATATTGGTAA
>NC_088360.1:35418808-35461308 GCF_034508935.2 Berghia stephanieae
TTGGAGAGTTGTTCCCCATTTTACAATTGTATAGCAAAAAGAAATATTCCCGAATTTTTGTTTACAGAGAACTGGATGAAACAAGTGAATTGATGAAAGATATGGAATATGATAGAGATAACCTCTCACAGTTTTTAGATCAGCAGCGTCAACAATTAGAGGTCTGTAAACATGATTCATCCTGAAATATACAAGTTTACCTATGAAAATTTGAGTCTCAATCTTATAAAAAAAATTTCCAAACAATGTAAAAAGCAATTTTTGGATTAATGTTTTAGAAACGATAATGACATTCCTACCTACAGTGTAGAATTTTAATTTTAATTTTTTTTTTTTTGGTGACCTCGAGGCTTTGAAATTAGTCTTCTAAAATCCATAATAAATAAGACTTATGGGGTAAGAGTTGTCTGATTTTTTTTTTTGTGTGTGTGATCTACAGGGGATAGTTAAGAATCATGTGCAACATATTGAGAAATAAATTATTGATTGTCATTTTCATTCATCAATTTATCATCACTTACCAATATCAGAGTCTTGACAATGACAGACAAAATATTATGAAAGAGTTAGAGTCAGCCACAGCAGAGCGTACATCATTGAATCAGGAGAACATAACCCTGTCCCAAAGAGCTGAGGTACTCCAGGCAGAACTCCAGAGTATTGAGGACAAGACCAAAGCCATCCACGAGGAGAAATCTAGTGCTGAAGTCAAGTAAGTTGATATTTTGATAATGTATAATTTTTAAATACCTCAGATTTATTACTATAGTACTTGCTGGATTCTAGCATGCTCTTGGGAGAAGCCAAAAATCATGCTAGATTCCGAGTTTGCTGAAATCTGATGCTCATGGGAGGTAACCAATACTTTAAAGTCATCTAGCTTTATCGTTTCATATTGCAGAGCATGCTGGAATTCAGCGTACTAGAATCCAGTGAGTGCTCATCAAAAATGCATACTCTCAGTTGTCCCTTATCTGAGGTTCTGGACAAAATAATAGACTGTTTACTATAATTTACATTATTTTTTGTTATTGCTCATTGCCCTCTGTGTTGACCTCTTGATCTAGATGATTTTCATGTTAAATAAATTTCTGAGCGAAAAGTCGGAGAAAAAGGCTTTGTAAAATGAAATATTATTCTGCTCATCTTTTAAAAGGTTTAAAAAGTATTTCTTTTTTAAATATTTATCTTTCAAGATTACGTGACAATTTGGAGAGATTGGACCAATTGGAGTTTGAGAAGACAATGATATCTGAACACGCCTCAGAGTTGCAAGGAACAATCCAAGATCTTGTATCTCAAAAGGAAATGACAGAGAAGGAATTAAAAGTGAGCTTATCTGATATTTTTTAGGGGACGTAATAAGATAGTTCTAGTCACAGAGTACATGTAGAAAATAACATTTAAAAAAGACCATTCCATAGCTTGTAAGGTACTGAAAATTTAAAGTTTCAGTAGATTATCAAGGGAAAAGAGGTGCATTGTGAAATGCTTATATTGGTCATGTATTTTTAATTCCATAGTGATAACATTATTTATTTTTTGGGTGAAGGTTTAGGGTTTGAATAATGAATGACATTTGTATAGCACCTTACCCTGATTTCCACAGGCTCTACGTGCTTTACATTCTGAAAATAAATATAATATACTGAAAAATAGAATCATATCAATTACATACATAGCAATAAATTCCATTTTACACTCATAACAGGTAGGTTTCTTAAATGTTTTATGTAAAAATAGGAAAAAATAATGACTGCAGTCATTGTAAATGTAATCATAGAAACATTTAGGTATGGTTCTGAATTAAGGCACTATTGCATACAGCCGCTCTTTAGGTGGTGTTGATTTCATAAAAGGCAATGAAGTGAAAATCAATAATGGCTTCAAAAAGAGCACAGTACTTAACAGGTAACATTTCAGACTTAACGCCATTCTACATCCAGCAACGAAAACAATTAAAACAGTAATGCTTCACATAAAATCCAGAATGATTGTAGAAAAGGTCCAGTTATAGTAACTAATGATGGCAAAGAGTAGTGATAGAGTTGCATATCCCTGATAATCACTCTGCAATAAAAGTATTTATCATTTTGAAATGAATTACAACTATTCCTGAATTTTCAGGAGGAAATACGCGCAAGGATATCAGCTGAAGATCGTTTGAAAGAAGCAGAGCGCTCTTTGAATTCTCTTGATCATGCTGTTGAGACCCAATCACATCGAATTGAGGAGGAGGCAAAGGAGGAGATGAAATTCAGCGTCAGGAAACTTAAAAGTATTTATTTATTTGGCACTTTTGTTTCATGATATTGAGAAACTTTGAATTAAATTTGAAATTCCATGTTTTTATACTGTATATTATTTATGATATTATTCTCCTTGTGCATTTTATTAAAAATCTGCCGTCATAAGACAAAGGGTGTCTTATTGGTAATGGGGTCAAATTGAGTTATTGACACTGTCTGTTCCTAAGCTGAATGTGCAATTTTCTATATGAGTTTCATGACTCTTAAGTCAATAAATAAATGTTTCATTACAAAAATAGATATACGACTTGATAGATTTAAAGATATCGGACAAATGGTTTTTCGGCCATCCTGTATTATTTGTTGTTACTGAAAAGCAACCCTTTGTCTTAAGACAGCAGAGATATGAGCTCCTCTGTTGGATTTTCAAAAAATATAGTTGCACTTAAAAAGAATCGTGAAAGATTTTATTTTAGCAAAGATTTATAATTTTGACATTCTACTCTGTAATTTTTAATCCCAGCTTTATTCCTGTCTTATAATCTTAACATTCATCAGTTGAAAGCTGTGAAAGTTATACTTTTGTATGACGTGCTTGTTTTTTCTAACATTCTAATGTATCATATTTCCAGATTTCTTTGAAGATCTAGCTGAAGAGGCAAAGATATCTTCAGACAAACCTATTGTAATCCGTAATGGATTGATGGCCAGGAAGACCTTGGCGAGAAGAGCCAAAACTGTCCGATATGAAAATAGGCGACGATCATCAAGTAAGTATTAATACTGCTGTTATTCTTTATATCCTATCTTTGTATGCATTCATTGATTTTGCTCTCAAATTGCTGCATTAATAATTTATTTTCAAGAAGCCCTTTTCGGCTGTGAGATCAATTCAGTTTTCATTATTTATTTTCTTATTTTTTAAAATTTTGATTATTCATTTATAAACTGCAAAATGTTTTCAGTTTTTGTTTTGTATTTCTTTTTGTAATATTTTTTTTTTGAATTTTCGCTTTTTCATTTTTGTTATCAATACAGGAATGCAGCTTTCTATTGAAACCTATTTTTTTAGTTTTGGATTATTTGGAGTCAATCATTCCTCATACATTTTCTTTTGATCACCACAAAATATTGTTTTTCCATACATTTGAAATGTTGCTCCTTCCTATACTCTACTCTCTCAAAATGAGTGACTGTTTCTTGCTTTGCTTATAAAGGCTCGGTGGATTGTCTGCTAACAGTACATTGTGATCAGCATTCAAATGGTTACAAAACGTTTTAGGGTGGGGTAAGACTCGTGCTCGTATCTCTGTTGTTTCTTCTAATTGGTTGGACAACTTGCGGTGTCAAATTCTTGATGAATAAGTGTAACTGTCACCTGTTCACACGAAACACTTTGCTAACTGTTACTGTGATGATCGCATACTATGCTGAATACACTCAAGTTTCACTACTTTTTATCTATTCATCAAATAGCTGCACAAGGAATAATGGGTCAGCATGACAATAATAATGACATTTAAAGACAGGCATCTAATTTATTTTTTTTTAACCTAAAAAAAGATATAAGATAAATCAATACCTCTTGAAGAAACAATCTCTCCAAACTTCTTTTCTTGTCATAACCAACTTGAATTCAGCAAATCATTTTATTAGAAAGTATTTTTTTCTCTCCCCCCCCCCCTCTTTCTCTGTCTCTCTCTCTCTCTCTCTCTCTCTCTCTCTCTCTCTCTCTCTCTCTCTCTCTCTCTTCTCTCTCTCTCTCTCTCTCTCTCTCTCTCTCTCTCTCTCTCTCTCTCTCTCTCTCTCTCTCACTCTCACTTTAAATCATTTCCTCCTTGCTCGTGCCTTGACTTGTTACTCTTTATCATTTATGTTGCTCATCAGTACACATTCCTTTTATTTTTGTAAACACATGATGCATTTGATTTGCACAAAGCATGCATAAGATGAAAGTGTAGGCCAAATATTATTCGGTCATTGTTTCTTCAATGTTCAGTTATTGTCAAGTTGTCCTTTGATTACCATAAGATTTGAAGAGTTTACGACGGCCAGTGTAGTTGTGGAGGACTGTTTGGATGGAGAATTATATAACAAGATTTCAAACTCAATTGTTATAATCTTGAGAATAGAAAAGCAATATGATGATTTAGATACTGAGATACTTGTATTTTTGATACTGTTTAACTTAATGTATAGACAATACGATTCAGAGATTCCAATGCTATTCTCTTGTTTGTGATCATCTATTCCTCATTTGGAAAACTAAGGAATTAAACAATATGCTGCAAAATAAAGACTCGCAGGAATTCATATGAATTTAATTGAATTTTAGGATTTCTGATTTGACATACTTTTCAACCAATTTTCCAAATTGTGAAGATACTCAGGTTTACAGCTTTGCTGAAATGTATAATGATAAATTTTAATGCGGTGTTTATTTAATTGAATTATTGAATTGTAATGAGTGATATATATATATTACTTATATAGATCATGACGATATTTTTCATTATGAATCATCTCTTTATTTTCAGTCTTCCAGGCCTTTCAGATTCCCAGGTAGAAATTGCTAGAAACATATCCGTATAAATATTGTCAATTGTAAACCATGATAATGTCATGCCATTCTGTGTTAAACCTCAATATTCATGCCATCTATGTTGGATGTTGAGTTTAACAACAGAATGGAAAAAAAAAATACACATAATTCCTTTTATGGTCAAGGAATTTATAAAAAACATCGAATTATATAATTGGAATCTCAGCCCTATACTTCCTGCATGACCTATTTCAAAAATGTCCTGAACTAAAACATCTATTCAGACATATGTTTCCTTTATTGTGCTTCAGTGATATAGTGTTGATTTTTGTCGACTTTTAAATATTTAGAATATTTTTACGATTTATTTTGACACCTTCTTCTTTTTTATCAGTATTTTTAATGTTTATATTTCCATTTAGTGTTTTGAAAAAAAGTTATATTATTTTTATAAATGCATAAAAGTAAAATTGTGAGTCAATATTTGACGGTTTGAAAAATACTTCAAAAGATCAATAATTTAATGATGATATTGTATTTTCTTACAAACTCATGCATAAATCCAAGAGGTATGCAATATAATTGTTTTCTTCTTTTTTTTTTTTTTTTTAACATATCTTCATAATAATTCAAGGAGTAGTGGTGTCGTTTACTTTGATATGACTGATATCAGAATGAAATGCAATTTAAAAGGTTATCTGTAATTATAAAGGTGGAGAAATGGTCATATATTATACCTTTACTAAATCCTGTTGTTGCTTTGTTCTTATAATTCTGTGCACGACACCTGACACTTGTTATGGCACCTGTGGAACTTTTCTTCATTTCTGGTACATTATAAGAAGTGCATGTTTTGGTGGTTATTTTCTTTGTTTTGGGTATACTGTTTTTTGGGGGTTTTTTTTGGGTTTTTTTTTTTTGGGGGGGGGGGGGGGGGGTTTGGGGAGAGGAGAGGTGTTTGGTATATTCTTGAATAAGTAATCTGAATTAAAGAGATAAAGTAATCTTAATTAAGGAAAATATTTTAACTGGCACTAGCAAGAGTATATTTATTAGATTTGTCTACCTGGGACCCTGCAAGTACAAAAATGAAAAGATATGTCAAAATGGTTCGTTTGAATACACAATAATGCGAACAAGAAATTTATGCTGTCAGAATTTGGAAAGGTGCTTGGCTGAAGTAGTTTACCAAAATAATGTTAAACCAAAATCAGTGTTGCTGCAAAAGAAAACTAATCAATTCATTTCATTGTGTTATGAGAAAAGTAAACGATAAATAAAGCTGTGCAATATTATATTTGGCCCTTTTCCAAAATGTCTCCATACTGAATAAGCTTAACAATTTTCCATTGGAGGGCATATTATACCAAATTTCTATCTCTTCATGCAAGTTGCCTTTTTGGCAGCCTTTTGTAAAAACACTCTTACAATTTCTTCCCATAGCCAGGTTGAGTGTTGGTTATGAATTGCCTTACCCCTGTCAGGGTCAGGATTTGCAGCCATTGTCTTCCATCCAACCACTGACATTTATAAATATTGATCTACGTGATAAATTAGTTAGCAGACACTGGTATTAAATCTTTATTATTCTTTTACCTCCACCGAGACAAGAAGTTTAAAAATATATGTTATAAACATCATGAAATTCTAAATAATACTAACAATCAATTAGGTATACTTAAAGGTTTTAGATAAAGAACTGAACAAGTGTGTATGAAAAGTGTGAGACAAAGCAAGAGAGAAAAATACAAGAAAAAAAACATCCCAAAAAATTAGTCGACCTCGACTGGGGATCGAACCTCAAAACTTCTGATTACCAGTCAGACGTGTGAGACCTGTAAACCGAAGGGCTGAGGTTCGATTCCCAGTCGAGGTCGACTGATTTTTGGGATGTTTTTTTTTCTTGTATTTTTCTTTCTTTCTTACTTTGTCTGGCACCTTTCATGCACACTGCTCAGTTCTTTATCTTACACCGGTGCCTGCTCCTTATATTTCTTAATTTTGATATTCTTAAAGGTTTTGTAGTTTTTACCTACCAGTCTTTAAAGGTGACCACAATATGATAGCATAATGAAGGCAATAAAGCAAATATGAAGCAATTTGTTTATTCCCCTCTGTCTTCAGCCCACAAAAATTATTAATCAAATCTCTTTCAACTAATCAGTTGAAATTAATCAAGATATTATATATATATATATATATATATATATATATATATATATATATATATATTATATATATATATATATTATATATAATATATTTCCTCCTGAGTCTATTTTGTGTAACGACTAGACCATTCTCAATTCTTCACCTTCTCTCTCTCTCTCTCTCTCTCTCTCTCTCTCTCTCTCTCTCTCTCTCTCTCTTTCTCTCTTTCTCTCTCTTCTCTCTCTCTCTCTCTCTCTCTCTCTCTCTCTCTCTCTCTCTCTCTCTCTCTCTCTCTCTCTCTCTCTCTCGGTAGATTTTAATTAAAGGAATAACAATTAGTGAAAATAAATGAAGATATAAACTTTCTGTTTTAAAAATTGAACAAAGATTACCAGCTCATTACAGACTATAATACATATGCAGCAAAGTTATATTCATATGTCAAGACTGTTTGTGACTTAAGTCGCACATATTTTTTCCCTTAATTAAGGATGTTTGTTTTTTGGGTTTTTATTTTTTTTACAGTTTTATATATTTAATCATTTACTTTTTTATTTAATTACATATATTTGTATATACAGCATGATTTTTATTTATGGAAATGTTTCTTATTTCTTATCGCAATGCTATTTTCCCTTTCAGCTGTGAAAATAGGAGAGATTTGATTTAAGGAAAAGTATGAATGATATTATTAAATTGTGTCGGTTATCATCGCTAATTATGCAAATTATGAAGTTTTTTATTTAGGAGCACTCTTTGGATTATTAACTTTTTAGCTGTGTTCTCTCATTTTGGTTTGAAGAAATTGCAAAATGGATCGTCCACTACTTTTTGCTTTGTGATATTTGTAGAGTTTTTGTGTCGTGTGTGTGTGTGCGTTTGTATTTTGGTGTTTTTTGTTTTGTTTGGGGTTTTCTTTTCATGTGTGCGTGTGTGGTGGATGGGGGAAAGAGTTGAAGAGGTTTAATAAAATTATCGTATTCCAAGATTTATGAAATTAATAAGGGCAATGAAATAACTATTTTTCAGACATTTGCAACACATATTTTCAAAAAATGTAACCCTTTGAATTTTTACCTTAATCTGCTTCTTTTATTTTTGAAGGAAATTATAAACTATTTTTACACATAAAAGAACAGATGCACTTGATGTTCTTTTAGAACCTTACTTTGATTTTCGAATCAGAGCTATTTGCTCATTTTTTCAGTAAGAACTGATATTTGGTTTCTTCAGTCATTTTGCTTGGCCATGTCTTTAAAATATTCTATGAAATGGGCCAACGTTTACAAGTTCATTTTTTCCACTGTCATTTAGAATGCTGTTAAATTTTGCTCTTTGATAATCGTGTTATCACCAGATGTAATAGAATTGAAAATTTATGAATTAAAGAATGATTATATCACCATATCTATATTATTGGATTCTTATGCCGATCTCAATATACAAAAAATGATAATAAACCCAAATTACCAATGACTTGATAAACTGAGACCTTTCATTTTACCTTGGAATCAACATTCAATGACATCCAGATCAACATGAAACATAATATAAGTAAATAACAACCTGCCTGAATCTGTAGATTGTAAAATTATTGAAAAAAATGACTTAATCAGTTTAGAAAAAAGAACAAAATACGTTACAAGAAACAGTCTCTCTTAAGTCCATTGTTTGTTTGTTTTTGTTTTTAATTCTTTTGGGTTAATTCAATTTTGCACAATGAAAATAAATAAATTTTCCTACCATATATCCTTCTTATTTTTTTCTTACCCCTTTTTTTCAACAAAAAAAAAAGTAAAGAAAGAAAGAAAGAAAAAGAGAAAAAAAAAGAAAATAAAAATGTGGGAATAAATATGAACAATCTCTTCATCAATATTTCAGTTTACTAAACTTTATCAATATTAAATGTTTTGGTCTTGATCTCTGAATTTGCCGAAGACTCAAATCTTTGATGTGAGAGTGTTTTTATTTCACTCTTTTAAAATCTAATATCTCTGAAATCGCAATATTTCCCAGCCGTTTTCAAGTAACATCTGTCTTTGGCTTGAAGTGATGGATAGAGTAACTTGTTCTTTCTTACTTACTTACTTATCCGAACCAGCTACCACCTGAGCTCTAGCCCTTCGGTCCACTTGTTCTTTCAAAGTGTGGTGTTTGGTTGATTAGTTGACATTTTTGGGCAGTTGCCTAAACTTTTTTAAAAATTAATATTCACCTTATCACATGAATTAAATTGTCCAGGGAAATTTTACCACATTGGACATTTTACAAATAGCAGATAGAAGCAAATAAATTGTGTGCACTCATTGCGCTTCTCATGGGTAAATAAATAATGAGAAATGCTTCAAGTCTGGTAATCAACTGTTGGATGTAGTGTTTAAATAATAATAATAGTTAATTTATTATTTTTTTAAGGGAAGGGGGGGGGGGGATTGATATTTTAAATGCGTAAAGAAATTTAGAATTGAAATTTTTTAAAAGGAGGAGAATAAAGTAATCGGGCATAGTAAGGAAATTTAAAGGCTTTGCTAGAACCATCATGGGTAGTTCTGAATTCTAAAATGCAAAATGTTACTGTCAAGGACAAGAAAAAGTGTTGGGCAAAGGAAGGAAATAAGAAACACCAATCATGAGTTAGAGTCTCCTGGGGAAAAAAAAAGAGAAAATATTTTTACCATAAAAATCGGCGAGTTATGGAAAAGTATTGAAATTTTATTTACAGGTCTGACTCTTACTTGGTATCTCTCATTGCTGTCATTTCTATCATACTATTGTTATTATTATTTATTATTATTATTTTTATTATTATTATTATTATTATTATTATTATTATTATTATTATTATTATTATTATATTATTATTATTATTATTATTATCATTATTATTATTATCATTATTATTATTATCATTATTATTATATTATTATTATTATTATTATTATTATTATTATTATTATTATTATTATTATTATATTTATTATTATTATTCATTAGTTATTATTATTATTATTATTATTATTATTATTATTATTATTATTATTATTATTATTATTATTATATGCTCAATATTCTTAGAGTTAAAAAACCAAGCTTACATTAAGTCTGTTGCCTAACTATTGAAGATTGATTTGCTTAATATGAACCACATAAAATTTGTCGATTATTTTAATTAATTTTTTTATGTCTATATAATATTTATTAAATAAAGCCTTTTATCTTTAGCCATATACAGCTTATAAAAGAGACCTATGTCCATTTTTTTCCAGAATGTTGTTAATAAAAAATGAACATAATTTGCCATACTACACAGAAACAGAGCTCAAATTTATCATGAACAAAGTTCATATGGTTTTTGTAGTCGTCTATTGACATTGTGATAATTTCTCTCAATTACACTCACGATCCTATGTCTCCCAGTCAGTATAAAAAATCAATTTCTATGGATTCTATGCTTCTGTTTACCACATCTATTAACCCATTTTAGACGCTTGATTGTCTATTGGGTAGGATTAAACATACAGGAATAATGCATTTTTTAAGGAAACAAGTGGCCTGTGATGTATAGATACATTCATGGACTCAAAATACACAATCAATCAGTTTAGAGAGTGGGTTCAAATCAGCGATTATCCAACAACAATATGTTATTCGGAAAGACATTTTGCACATAATTCCATTTCTTTTTTTCTTTTCTTTTTTTTTTTAAATAAATAAAATTCCCTTTATTTGTCCCAAAGGGAAATTTGTCTCTAGGGTCTATTCCAAGGGGAAAATGGAATAATCCAGGCATCAGCCGCAGTGCAGCACCGCAAACTGAACGAGGGCAAGGTGACTTGCTCAAGGCCACACAAAGTTTAGCAGGTATTCGAACTCGGTACCTTTCAGGTATGAAGCAAAGACTGTACTGCTGAGTCACGCTTCCCCATGATTAGAGTTTAACACTAAATTTGGAGATCCCCCTGGTGAAAGGAGACATTGCCTTTATCCTAAAATTCTACTAGCATCTAAAAAGCTGCATGTCTTATCCTATACGTTAGATATATGTTATTCCATCTCCAGAAGATTTTTAAAGATCGTAAAGCCCTCAGAACAATGGTCTTACTGTGGGTAAGAGCTATCTAGATGCAATATTTTTTTAAAACAATAAACATTATACACACGAATATAGATAATTAGACAAGGCTCTCTGAATGACGAACTTGATAGCATGAAAATTGCTTTACACAGAAAATCAGGCACTCAGACAGAATGGACATTCAAGCAGTGGACTTCTTATGGAAACCATTGCGTTATAAATTGTTTTTATTTTTATGATCATCACCAGCATCATCATCATCATCATCACTATTATCATTTACATCACCTTCATCATTATCACTACTAATACCTAAACTGCCATTACTTATAGTTATTATTTTACTCTTGTTTGTTCCCCAGATAACACTATGTCATGTGACCTCAGTGTCCTCCGACCTCGCCCAGGACTCCGCAGGGCAGTCACGTCAGTGGATAGAACAACCAGAGAACAGTTTCAGATGTCTGGATTGCTTTCTCCTGTTGACGAATCAGCTGAAAAATTCTTTGATGATAACAAGGCTCCTGTCACAATGTAGTCTGCCCTTATAAAATAAAATCTCTTCACATCCTTGCCAAAAGAAAGAAAACAATCTCTGTGGATGCATTGTTGGCTTGTGATAGTTGTGTTTTTATTCAGGGTAAAGTATTATTTTTAGCTCACAATACAACTTCCAAAAGAAACAAATAATCAAAGGAGGCTTTTCCCATCAAAGATATCACACAGTTGAATACAAGATATACAAAAGCAGCGCTTTAGAGTGCACTGGTGTGCAATTTGATTCCTTTTGGTTTTAGTAATTTCATTTTATTTTGTTTGGGTTTTTTTTTTTTTTCGTGTTTTTAGTTCACCAAAGAAATAAGATTTTGAGTTTAATGTCTTCTCATTTCAACCATATCTTAGGAAGAAAACCTGGCTCACTATTAGGGTTTACCCATTATAAAGAATTATTCGACTTATATAGTGAACGAAGTTAATTATTTGTGAAAACTCTTTCAAACAATGTTGTTTACTGATTGTTATTAATTTGTTTTTTAAGAAATGATAAAAATGGATATTTTTATTTAAGAGAGCACATTCCTATTGTCTCATTATGCATAATACATTTCATAATGTTATATTATTTATGCAGGCAAATCATATAGGACAATTTTTTTTTAATTTCAAACAGTACAAAGGCCTTTTCTTATGCGTCTTTTTTCCTGTGAGAACTGAGAATATAAGTCACTGCCTTTAATGAAGTTATCATTCACATTTAGGAAATGGGGTTCAAAGAATATGGATCAGAATTTTTACTTATTGACATGTTTTTCTATATTTTGTTCACAAAAGATCATGTGCCAACATTCTCGATGAAAACTGAAACCTTTAAATTGTGTCATTATTTGAAAATACATTGAAACATAAAAATGGAGTCTTTCAGAACTAACCAAAAGCTTCAAATATTGTTTGTTCATCTTTGTTGTTGACCATTTTTAATGTATACAAAATGATAAACTAAAGTTTGTTGTATAATTTATCAGTTCTTCCATATGATTTTACTTCTTTGCATCATCAAGATTATCAACCTGTTGTTGTTCATCACGAAGCTGATAAATGGGGGCCTAGAATTATGAATAATGTATCTCTTACTACCATTTGGATTTTCGTGTCACATCATTCTCTCCATCAGATTTTATAAAAGGGGATTAACAATGAAAATGATCACAGACTGACTGTTGAATCGCTGAAAATTCCTAATTTTGTCATGTGATATAATGTGAACCACTGTCTCATCTGGTTTTATCATGGAGAGTGGGTTGGAATGGAGTGGGGGGGGGGGGGGGGGGGGGGGAGGAGAGGGGCAGGGGACAGAGGGCTGAAAATTGAATTTTCAATCTAGATCAATGAAATTTTACTTTACTGATATGATTTTATTGAAAACAATGAATGTTGTTATTTTCAGCTGAAAAAAGGGGGGAAATTCTAATCAATTTTTGTTTTGTTTTTGTTTTTGTTTGGTGGGGGGGGGGGGGGAAGGGTGTGTTTTGTTTTGTTTTTGTTTTTTTTGGGGTTTTTTTTTGTTTGTTTTTCTTATTTAAATTCTATTCTCGCAACAGTTTCATATCAACAAAGGTTAACAAAAGACCAGCTTTAGACAGTGGGTCACAAATGGTTATGGTAGTTTATAATAAGTTAAAAAGGGAATCTGTATTACGTTCTGCTTGCAGCGGTTATATAGGGCATGAATATATGAGTGTAATTAAACTAAGTTGACCTATTTCAGCAACAATGGCTGTTTTATTAAATAACACAACCAACAACATTCTGTTCATGCTAATGGTATGAATGTAAACTTGTGAAAATGTTCCTTTTTAAATTATTCAAATAAGTTTTCACAATGTTACAGATAAAGTAAAACGCATCCAACCCTTTGTATTTGGAACTGGATCCTATTTAACAGAAAGGATTTGGTTTTGTTTGGTTCGTGTTAGAAATTGAGTTGGCTGATTGAAGTGTTTATTGTATTTTTGAGTGGGAGATTGAAATCGTGTTTTAAAGTTTTTATTCAATAAATATGTATATAATCATTGATCACAAAATGAACTATACTTTTAAATAATATTAATGCACAAATCTATGAGCGTTTATTTACCAATCTGATAGAAAAATAATTCATTTGGGGCTAGTTTACACTGTTAAGCGAATATAATAAATATAATACAATATATATATATATATATATATATATATATATATATATATATATATATATATATATATATATATATATATATATATATATATATATATATATATATATATATATATATATATATATATATATATATTGAATCGTGTTTGATACAAATATGGTACGAAAAGCATGTAGCAATGGAGCGAATTATTATTTTAATATTTACCACAATGTTTGAGACAGTCTACATTAATGTTTCAGGCCTAATTAGCCATCGTCAGGACTGTGTTAAGTTTGTTGACTGTTGAATAAAATCCAATTCATTCCAATCGTTCAGAAAACCAAACACCATTAGCTACATTAATAAAAACAGCAACCATCACCGTTCCGTCATTGAAAACATACCAAAAAGCATAGCACTGAGGGTGAGCAAACTTTCGGAAAACAAAGAGATATTCAACGTCGCAGCCACCGCCTACAAAGAAGCACTCACAAAAAGCGGATACAACACACCATTTGAATACACAGACGGCCCCCTCTCATGTAAACCCCAACACACAAGTGAAGAACGCAAAACAAGAAAACGACATATTACTTGGTTCAACCCACCTTTCGACAAAAATGTCAGCACAAACATTGGACAGCAGTTCCTGAAGTTAATTGATACACACTTTCCAAAAAACCACAAGCTACATAAAACTATCAACAGGAATACCATAAAAATAAGCTACTCGTGTATGCACAACATAGGACAAATAATTTCAAGCCACAACAAATAAATATTAATAAACCACCAACAAGAGCAAAACCCACCCACCAGAAAATGTAACTGCAGAAATAAGGAACATTGCCCGCTAAACAAACAATGTTTAGAATCAAGTTTAATTTACCAAGCCACAGTCACCGAAACTAAAACAAACAAGCAAGAAAAATATGTAGGACTAACTGAAAATAATTTCAAAACGAGATACAACCTCCACACCTCAACATTTAGAAACACTAACAAAAAAACATCCACAAAACTGAGCGAACATATTTGGAAATTAAAAGACAACAAACGAGACCACAACATTTCATGGAAAATTTTATCTAAAGCAACAGGATACACACCAACATCAAAACAATGTAGCTTATGCCTGGAAGAGAAATATACTATAATCAAACACCCTCATGAAGCCACACTCAACACGAAAAGTGAGATGTACGGTACGTGTCCACATCGCCGGAAGTTCTTGTTAATCAACTACAAACCAGAACCACTTCAACAAATAACAACACTCAACAAAATAACTCAGTCCTGACGATGGCGAATTAAGCCTGAAACATTAATGTAGACTGTCTCAAACATTGTGGTAAATATTTTTAAAAATATAATTCGCTCCATTACTACATGTCGAGCACTTTTCGTACCATATTTGTATCAAACACGATTTTATATATATATATATATATATATATATATATATATATATATATATATATATATTATATATATATATATATATATATATATATTGTGTGTGTGTGTGTGTGTGTGTGTGTGTGTGTGTGTGTGTGTGTGTGTGATGATTGGTCACAAGATGTTTACAGTCTTGTAAATAAGAACAAGCAGGTACAACAACTCTTCATGTGCATGTGTGTGTTGTTGATGATGCAGGTGATTATGCTGGGTTGGGTTCCTGACCTCCCATAGTGGACAGGGAGGTACATACTGTGTCTTTTATCCCACTATATCTGTTTTCCAAATTGCTTTGTCTTTGTCATGGAATAAAATTATTTGGTTTTGTCCTGGTCCTGGCCCGATACCCTGGCTGGGAGGGAAGGAAAAAAAAAAAAAAAAAAAAAAAAAGGAAACAGTCAAATGTATAGTTAGTGAGAGATAATATTTTTTTCCCTTGTAAATCATCTCTCTGTTATGCCCTGCATTATTTTTCCTTTTTCATATGTATGATTTGTAAACAATTGTGTTCCTTTTGGCAGGGATCTGTGCTTGTTCTTGATGAGATATTTAGTGATTTCAAACTAAGTACACTGATGGTGTGCTCTTGGAATCTACATCTGTTCCCTATTTGAACCAATCCCCTTTGTCTCCCTTATTCTTGGATGCTTTAATTGTAATTCTATAACTTTTTACTCAAATTTTTTCCTCTTTACCGGTGCTGATATGACCTATATGTGTTGCAAGCGCCGTAAAACCCTTACAAAGAAACATACAGGGGATGATGGTAATGTCTACATATTATGATGATTGTTAGGCTTCTATTTATGTTACCTACCTCATCTGGCAGCTGTTTTTTCTTCTTTATTTTTCCTCTGGGCTCCATTCATATGGAAGAAAACCATTGACTTAGTCTTTGACTTTAGTAAAAGACTTCAAAATTTTGATTCTTATGTGAGCTTACCAAGCAAGTCCCGGACTCAGACCATCTACTAAGATATCCTAGCAGCATCAATAAGATGGCGACCATTGCTGTGAGATTGAGAGAGCTTCAATTCGGAGGGAAAATATGTCGGTTACAAATGACAGAGGCAAAAATCATCCTGTTGATATTGACTGGCTTTAAAAACTGTCAGAAAATTACAGTTCGTCAAAGCGCTAATTTTTGTGAGTAGAAACTGTTCAGGCTCATGAATTGCAAGAGAATATTTTGCCCTAGAATTGAAGGGTTGTTTCGAAGAACAAAAAATGATTATAAAGTATAATTATGACAAAATTTAATCTGCTGGCATTGTAACTTACTGAAATATTGTGAAAATTGTGTGAAAGTCACCTGCTTCGCTCAGGCTTAAGACTAGTAAGTCTTTTACTAAACTGAGACTAAATATAGTAACTTTACATTAGAATGCGCCCTTGTGTTATTTTACAATTTCTTTTCCTACACTTATTTTGATCACCAGAGATTAAAACGTATCCTTTAAAATGAATATATTAATAATACTTTATAAGACTCTATAAGAAATACTATCATATACAGATTGTTGTATTGTCTAAATTTATGGCAGGCTTGTCAATAAATCAATGCAAGTGATAATTGACGCTTTAAAAAAATTTTCTTATTTTTATGTATATATGCTTTTACATTGGTTAAAAATAACATTACATTAGTTCCAATTTAAGGGACATTAATGATATGATGGTACAAATTACAGCAGATTACTTGGTTTTGTCCTGGCCCTGGCCGGATACCCTAGCTCGGAGGGAAACAGTCAAATGTTTAGAGTTTTACTTACTTACTTATGCCCGTCATTCCTAGTGGAGCATAGGCCGTCGACAACAGTCCTCCATCTTCCTATGTCCTGGCCCATCTTCTCCAACTCTCCCCAGGTGTGTCCCATCCTCTTCATGTCCGCCTCCAGGTCTCGCCGCCAGGTGTTTCTAGGCCACCCTCTCTTCCGTTTTCCCTGGGGGTTCCATCTCAGCGCCTGCCTAGCGGTTTTATTGGTTGGCTTCCTCAGGGTGTGCCCAATCCATCTCCATCTGCGGCGTCTGATTTCGTCTTCTGCTGGCATTTGAGATGTTCTCTGCCACAGGTCTGCATTGTTGATCCTGTCTGGCCAGTGAATCTTGAGGATCCTTCTGAGGCAGCTATTGATGAAGGTCTGTACTTTTCCGGTGGTGGTCTTCGTGGTCCTCCAGGTCTCCGCTCCATACAAAAGGACTGACTTGACATTTGAATTGAAGAGTCTTATTTTGGTTCGGGTTGACACCACCTTGGAGCTCCAGATGTTTTTAAGCTGCAAGTATGCTACCCTCGCCTTGCCAATTCTTGCCTTTACGTCTGCATCTATGCCACCCTGTTTATCTAATATGCTGCCTAAATACGTGAAGTGGTCAACCTCATCCAGTTCGCTCTCGTGCAGTTTGATTGGTTCTTTACTATTTGTGTTTATTTTGAGGACCTTTGTTTTACCCTCATGGGCCCTGAGTCCGATTTGTGATGACTTTGCTGTTATCTCTGTTGTCTTGTCCTGCATTTGTTGGTGATTGTGGGACAGCAAGGCCAAGTCATCTGCAAAGTCCAAATCGTCGACCAGCTCGACTTTTAGACTTTTGGGAGATGATATTTTTTTCCCTGTAAATCATCTCTCTGTTATGCACTGTATTGTTTTGTTTACATATTATATATTATTATTTGTAAACATTTGAGTGTATTCATCTTAGTTGGGACCTGTGTTTGTGTCTGGATGAGACTTTTAGGTGATCTCAAACTAAGTACTTTGATAATGTGCTCTTGGAATCTACATCTGTTTCCTATTTGAACCAATTCCCCTTTGTCTTACCTTTTCTTGGTTGCTTTAATTGTAATTCTAGAACTTTTTACTATCCCATTTTCTTCCTTTTTACTGACGCTGATATAACCTTAATGTGTTGCAAGCGCCGTAAAACCCTTAAAAAACAAATGTATAAAAAAAAGATAATAAAAATAAAAAAAATGTATTAAACAGGTTTTAATTAGAATAATAAACAATAAGAAAATATCTCCACTATACAGAAAAATGAAGACCAGTGGGTTTAAAATCCTAACGATTTGCCCTTTTTCAGGCCATTTAAACATACAATATTAATTAGAAGAATTGATAAATGCTAGGATTTTACTTTTATAATGAAAAATGTACAGAAAATTGATTTTGTTTTTTTAACTGTATATTATTAAGAAAGAAAGTTTGATTGTGTTCCAACCTGCGTTCATCACATGATGAGATCTCTTTGACACATCTGGCATAATTGCTTTAGCCCTCTACAGGCTGGGTTTAATTTTGCCTTATCCCGACACTGACATTATCATCAATGTTACTATTACTGCTTTCTTGAAAAAATCAGTGTTACACAGTTGTAATCGGGTCAATTATGGATAGAAATAAATTCAGTCTCACTGTTGATAATTCAAAGCACCACCCTTACCTTTATTATTTCATAACCTAATTATTATTTTAAGAAAACATATATCAAAGCTTTCGAAGAAAAAGAAACATAACGACTTCAAAAGAAAAAGAAAATGTGTAACAGAATGTTTAGATGTCAAAATCATTTATAAGCCAAAAGAAAGTTTGCACCTGAACTGTTCCTCGTTGTAGATTTTTTTTTTTTTTTAAGCTTGTAAATTTGCTTTTGGTTAATATTTGAATGACTGTGTGCTGAATTATAGCATTCACTTTTGTCTCCTTACAAAGCATCTATAGCAGTTTGATTAATCATACAATTAATTTTATTTTTTACTTATTGGCTGGCCATTCATTGAGATTTGGACTAATATAGTTATTTTGCTAATGTCTGAATATTTTATTACGGAGTAAATAATCTATGTTAGTTTTAATGGATGTGGCATAGAGAGGTCACTTACCTTTCCTGGTTCTGATCGGGATCATTTGCTGAAAGGGAGATGGTCAAATGTTTAATATTTTTTTTAGAGAGATGATATTATTTTCATATTCCTGTTATGTACTACGAGTATTATAGTTATTAGTTTTGAATGTCTCTTTCATAGCAGGATATTTTGCTTGAACTTATATGGAACTTTTAAGTATTGTCAAAATAGGCACATCAATGGATTGTTCGTGGAAATTTGTTCCGCAACTGGAACTAGTCCCCTTTGTCTTACTTTTTCAGATCTCTGGGTGGGATTAATGACCTCCCATAGTGAGCAGGGAGGCACTTACTGTGTCTTCCATCCCCCTATATCTGTGTTCCAACATGCTTTCTGTCTTTGACTTGGAATGAGATAACTTGGTTTTATCCTGGCCCTGGCTGGATACCCAAGCTGGGAAGCTCCCATAGAGGGCAGGGGGGTACATACTGTGTCTTCTATCCCCTTATATCTGTTTTCCAATATGCTTTCTGTCTTTGTCTTGGAATGAGATTACTTAGTTTTGTCCAGGCCCTGACCGGAAACCTTGGCTGGGAGGGAGACAGTCAAATGTTTAGAGTTTTGGGAGATGATATTTTTTTCCTTGTAAATCATCTCTCTGTTATGCACAGCATTATGTTTCTTTATATTATGTATGATTTGTAAAACATTTGAGTGTATTCCTCTTTGCGGGGACCTGTGCTTGGGTCTGGATGAGACTTTTAGTGATCTCAAACTAAATACTTTGATAGTGTGCTTTTGGAATCTACACCTGTTTCTTTTTTTTTAACCAATTCCCCTTTGTCATCCCTTTTCTCGGATGCTTTATTGTAATTCTATAACTTTTTACTATCCCATTTTCTTCCTTTTTACTGGCACTGATATGACCTTAATGTGTTGCAAGCGCCGTAAAACCCTTAAAAACAAAAACTAAAACTAGCTGGGAAGGAAACAGTCAAATGTGTGGTTAGAGTTTTAGGAGATGATATTTTTGTCTTGTAAATCATCTTTCTCTTTTTCACTGTATTATTTCTTTTTGTTTTACATATATATGATTTGTAAAAATTTAAGTGTGTTCTCTTGGCGGGTACCTGTGCTTGTGTCTGGATGAGACATTTAGGTGCTCTAAAACTAAGTATACTGATAGTGTGCTGCTGGAATCTACATCTGTTCCCTATTAGAACTAATTCCCCTTTGTCTTACTTATTCTTGGGTGCTTTAATTGTAATTCTATAACTTATTACTATCCCATTGTTTCCTTTTTACTGGAGCTGATATAACCTTAAAGTGTTGCAAGTGCTGTAAAACCGTTAAAAACAAAACAAACTAGAACGTATTACTATCCTATTTATTTCCTTTTTACCTAAATGTGTTGCAAGCGCCGTAAATCCCTTAAAAACAAACAAGCAACTTCATATCTACAATTTTTCCTCTATATAACCTCCCTTTTTACTGGTTCTGAAATGGGCTTATTGTGTCACAAACGCCATGAACCCCATAGAACCAAACAAACAAACAATGGTGTTTGCTGGGAAGGGGGGGGGGGGGGGGGGGGGGGGGGGGGGGAACATATTTTTAAAATATACAAATAGGTACACATGCTTTTAGAACTTTGAAAAAATAATTAAAGTCTACGCATTTTTTATATATACGGAAATAATATTTTGTTTTAAAGATTTTAAAGTTGGCATATTTATGTTTACTTAAATTGTGATATTTAACATGCTGAATCTTTACTTTTCAATCAAATAAAAAATAAACAAGTATGATAATATTAATATTTATAAACTTTGTGAGAAAGTGAATTCTATTTGTAATTTGTGAAAAGATCGCTATAGTGGTATGGTTTGAATTGTGTGCCACTGGATGGGGTTCCTGACCTCCCATAGTGGGCAGGGAGGCACTTACTGTGTCTTCTATCCCCCTATACCTATTTTCCAACTTGCTTTCTGTCTTGTCTTAGAATGAGATTACTTGGTTTTGTCCAGGCCCTGGCTGTAAACAGTCAAATGTATCGTTAGAGTTTTGGGAGATGATACTTTTTTTTCCTTGTAAATCATCTCTCTGTTATGCACTGTATTGTTTTGCTTACATATTATTTATAATGTGTAAACATTTGAGTGTACCCCTCTTAGCTGGGACCTGTGCTTGTGTCTGGATGTGACTTTTATGTGATCTCAAACTAAGTACTTTGACAGTGTGCTCTTGGAATCTACATCTCTTTCCTATTTGAACCAATTCCCCTTTGTCTTATCTTTTCTTGTGTGCTTGAATTGTAATTCTAGAGCTTTTTACTATCCCATTTTCTTACTTTTTACTGGCGCTGATAATGTGTTGCAAGCACCATAAAACCCTTAAAAACAAAAACAAAAATTGTGTGCCCGATGAGTATACTTATCATGGTGCCTTGAACCGTATCTGAAAGTATTTACCAGAATATTGTTGATAATTCATAACTCACTCAATCCTAACGATTTTTTGCTGCTTTTCAAAATCGGAAAAAATGTATTAAAAAATAAGAATGTACATAGATAGTTTTATTCAACTATCATTAACATGCAGAAACTAAAAACATTAGCTTTGATACTAAGCCTATAATTTGTCTCAGAAAAATGTAATAAATAGGCATGGGCTAAAAGTAACCCGGTAAACCACGGATATAGTCGGTCTTAGGGTTGTGTGAGTTATTACGAACACCAACCGAGAAATAATAAAATAGCCTGATAGACACGGGCTAAATTTAGAATATTTCGCGTGGTGTTCAACATCCATGATTTAGTCTGTCCTTTCGTTGATAACGTTGATTATTTTTTTTCTGAAAGGATTTCCACTCAATGTGGTGTGTTCCTCCCATAACTTTTCATGTTATACTCGTAATTTTATTATATGAGAGTTTTATTTTTACATTTAGAAATGTCTAATGCCATGGAATGATGAACGATTGAATTAAAATTGTGACGCACAAGTGGAGTTAGTTTGATGTTTTTTGATTGAATGCTCATTGACTGTCGTAAAGAGTAGTAGTATTGTTGGTCTTTAGTAGTAGTAGTAGTATAGTAGTAGTAGTAGTAGTAGTAGTAGTAGTAGTAGTAGTAGTAGTAGTAGTAGTAGTAGTAGTAGTAGTAGTAGTAGCAGTGTTGGTGTTAGTAGTAGTAGTAGTAGTAGTAGTAGTAGTAGTAGTAGTAGTAGTAGTAGTAGTAGTAGTAGTAGTAGTAGTAGTAGTAGTAGTAGTAATAATAATAATAATAAATGGCATTTATATAGCGCTTTACCCCGTTGTCACAGGCTCTAAGCACTTTACAGTGATATAAAACAAAACATATTACAGTGAGACAAGTGTGAAGGAAACGTGATACGAATTCAATTTAACAACAACAAAATATGAAAATAATATTGCAACATTATGACGTAAAAAGATAAAACTTTAAGCGAGATTTGAACGTTGTCAACGAATCCGAGCATCTCACGTGTGACGGGAGAGAGTTCCAAAAATGGGGGGCCGAAAATTGAAAAGACTGTTCACCTATTTTACGCAATGGCTTAGGTTTGACAAGGATTGATTGGTCATTGCTTGACCTCAAGTTTCTATTGGGGACATATATGTTTAGAAGGTCTTTAATATAGGAGGGACTGTTCGTGCTCAGGGATTTGTAGACAACAGTACAAATCTTATAGGCAACTCTTTTTCAACAGGAAGCCAATGTAACTCACGGAGAAGAAGAGTTGCTGACGGGTATTTTTTGTTATTGCGTACAATGAGCCTGGCTGCGTTATTTTGAGCAACCTGAAGTTTGCTAATTTTGTCTTTAGTTAAATTCGCCCAAAGGGAGTTACAATAGTCCAATTTAGATAAAACCAAGGAATTAATTAAAAGTTCTGTTATATGCTTCGGTATTAAATTACGAATTTTGCTTATTTTTTTCATTTCTATGTACATAGATTGTATGGTTTTATTCACGTGGCTTGTCATGGAAAGATCTTTATCAATGATGACGCCAAGGTTTTTTGCTTTATTTGAAAATTCTATTGTGCTATTTCCGAGAGTAATTAGTGATTTATTTGCCTGTTTAAGGATACTCGGTCTTCCACACATTAAAATCTCAGTTTTACTATCATTTAATTTTAACTTATTGTGGTACATCCAAGATTTAATCTCATTAAAACAGCTCGTAATTCGTTGTATTAAGAACTGTAAATTACTAAGGGGTGCTGAATCATATATTTGCGTATCATCTGCATAAAAATGATAACTCAGATTGAATCTGGATATCACACTAGAAAGGGGCTGCATATATACAGTAAAAAGGACAGGGCCAAGAACAGAGCCTTGTGGCACTCCAAAATTTAGTAAAACTTGTTCTGACTGAACACCATTCACCACGACAGTCTGCCATCGATCCTGTAAATATGATGTAAACCATTTAAGGGCAATTCCTTTTATGCCGAACGTATTTTCTAGTCTTCTTAACAAAATGTCATGGCCAATGGTGTCAAAGGCAGCTGAAAGATCTAAAATGCATAATACATTGATATTGTTAGCATCAGCATTACATAACAAGTCATTAAAGATTTTAAGAAGCGCCGTTTCAGTACTGTGTTGATGTTTGTAGGCTGACTGAAAGGGTTGTTCCAAACTGTTGTTCTTAAGATGAGATGTTAATTGTGTAAGAACTACCTTCTCCAAAAGTTTTGACAAAAAAGGTAAATTTGATACAGGACGATAATTGTTTAATATATTGTGGTCTAGTGATGGTTTCTTCAGAAGTGGTTTGACGAGGGCACTTTTAAAGCACGATGGAACTTCGCCAGTCAGTATGGATGTATTTATGATTGATGTAATGGATGGTAATAATGTATCGATGGAGCTGGCCAAAAGCTGTGCTGGTAGGGGATCAAGGTCGCAGGATTTAATGGGGGCTTTTTTTATCAACTCGTTTATGAAACTAGGTGAAACTGGTTGGAACTTGTCTAAAGGGGTACCACAGAATGTATTTGTATCTATAAATGGTTCATGCCGATCTAGTTCTGAACGAATGTTATGGATTTTGTCTTTAAAAAAGTTGACAAATGTGTCTGGCAAGTCTCTTTGATTGGTTGTAGATGGTAATGAAGTGCATCTTTCACGTCCAAGTAGATCATTGCAGATGTTAAATAATTGTTTACAAGATTTAGAAGTTTCAAATTTTGAAAGAAAATACGTGGTCTTTGCCTTTTTTATTGTTGTCTTCCAGGCACGAAATGCGCTCTTGAATATTTCACGATGAATCATGAGGCCTGATGTTTTCAGCAGTCTTTCTGCTCTCCGACACTTCGTTTTAGCTTCTTTAACGTCCGACGTATACCACGGAGCATACTTGCGGTTGGTGACGGTCCTTGTTTGGAATGGCGCATGTTTGTCAAGCGTTTCAATGAGACAACTATTCCACTGGTCTGGAGAAATAATTGAATTTTTAGTAAGTTTTGTTTCTAAATCGCCTCTGAAATTGTCCAAATTAATGCCTTTAATGTTTCTGGTTGATGTGGTGGTGGTTTCTTGGCATGGTTTTGAAACGTTAAGATTGAAAGAAATGAGGGAGTGGTCCGAAAAGGGGAGATAATCGACGGTGGCGTTGGTTTTTTGGAACTCTGAATTTTCTACAATTACCCAATCTAAAATATGACCAGCAGAGTGGGTTGGCGTTGTTACGATCTGGCACATGTTGTTCTCTGATAATGACTCGTGCAATTTGGCGGTGTCTGTGACGTTGTCGAAGTGAAAATTAAAGTCGCCGAGTATAATTGAATGGCCAGGACGCGTGTGTTGCAAAGTTAGCATCTCGTTGATTTCCTTCCTAACATCAGGTAATTTTATTTTGTTTTTTCTTGTTTGCTGGCGGTTGGTAGATGCAGTTGAAGTTGTATCTTGTATTCTGGAGGGATAATCTAAGATCAATGGCCTCCATTGTTTTGCAGCGCATTTCGATGATTTCCACATGTTTACATAATTTTGTTTTATAAAATACGCCAATGCCACCCCCTCGCTGATCTTTCCTTGGATACGGTCTAAATTGGTACCCAGGGGGTGTCATAGCTTTTTCAACTGGGTCGTCTCCAGACTGTGAGAGCCATGTCTCTACTATAAATAGAATATCGAAGTTCTTCTCCGTTAATAAATCGTTTAATTCTTCGGTTTTGTTACGGCAGGACTGTGCATTCAGAAGACCAATAACAATGTTATTGTTGTCGTTTGTGAAACTGTTTGTGGTTGGTACAGTTACAAGTGTTGGTGGTGGACGGGGGTTTGTGTGGGGGCGGGGTGGACGACGAGTTGTTACCATTGAGATGTTATGTTGTTTCCGTTTGCCTCCCCGAGGCCTGTACTTATTATTATTACTTATTAGTAGTAGTAGTAGTAGCAGTGTTGGTGTGAGTAGTAGTAGTAGTAGTAGTAGAAGTAGTAGTATTAGTAGTAGTAGTAGTAGTAGTAGTAGTAGTAGTAGCAGTGTTGGTGTTAGTAGTAGTAGTAGTAGTAGTAGTAGTAGTAGTAGTAGTAGTAGTAGTAGTAGTAGTAGTAGTAGTAGTAGTAGTAGTAGTAGTAGTAGTAGTAGTAGTAGTAGTAGCTACTGGAGTGACAGTAGTATTGGTAATAGTATAGAGGTAGAACTAGTAATAGTAGTAGTCGTCGTATTAGTAATTGTAGTAGTAGTAATAGTAGTAGTAGTAGTAGTAGTAGTAGTAGTGGTAGTAGCAGTAGTAGTAAATAGTAGTAGTAGTAGTAGTAGTAGTAGTAGTAGTAGTAGTAGTAGTAGTAGTTAGTAGTAGTAGTAGTAGTAGTAGTAGTAGTAGTAGTAGTAGTAGTAGTAGTATAGTAGTAGTAGTAGTAGCTACTGGAGTGACAGTAGTATTGGTAATAGTATAGAGGTAGAACTAGTAATAGTAGTAGTCGTCGTATTAGTAATTGTAGTAGTAGTAGTAATAGTAGTAGTAGTAGTAGTAGTAGTAGTAGTAGTAGTAGTAGTAGTAGTAGTGGTAGTAGCAGTAGTAGTAATAGTAGTAGTAGTAATAGTAGTAGTAATAGTAGTAGTAGTAGTAGTAGTAGTAGTAGTAGTAGTAGTAGAAGTAGTAGTAGTAGTAGAAGTAGTAGTAGATGTAATAGTATTTGTTAGTGAGACTTTTTATGTGATCTCAAACTAGACACACGGATGATCTTAGATCGGCTTCTGTTACTTGTTCAAATTACCCCCCCCCCCCCCCCCCCCCCCCCCTCCATTTTTCATGAAGCTGGAATTACTCCAAAATGTCGCAGGCACCGTAAAATCCATTTTAAAAGAAAAATAAGTCATGTCTATGACTATGAATGAATATAACAGTTTCAGAAATCATCGTATTGGTGTCGGTGACTACGGTAGAGTACTTTATCTAATATTGTAAAAGTAATGTTAAGGAAGGCCGATAACCGGATGGGTGGCAATGATTGCAAAACTCTGGCCCCAGCGAGTATCCTTGGTTAAGCCACTTTACACACATTACTTCAAATGCAAATGAGTACCTGCTGGCTGTAAGCAGTGACTAGTGACTAGTTTGTACGAGTGGATTCAAAAATGATGACGTCTTACAATCTGTTTCGTATGATTTTAGCAAGTTAACGATTGTGTTCCCAACCAAAGAAAATGAAGATTTGTCCTTAATTTGTTTTTTGTTT
The DNA here is from genome assembly GCF_034508935.2 of Berghia stephanieae. Classification (NCBI taxonomy): domain Eukaryota; kingdom Metazoa; phylum Mollusca; class Gastropoda; order Nudibranchia; family Aeolidiidae; genus Berghia; species Berghia stephanieae. The sequence goes on from NC_088360.1 coordinate 35,445,529, forward strand.
GTTTGTTGTATTTTTTTTTATTTTTTTTTTGACGTGTTTGTATTTTGTTTTTTTTTTCGTATTTTGTTGGGGGTTTTTTCGGACTTTTATTTTTGTTCGTTTTGTTTTGTTTGTTTGGTTTTTGTTTTTGTTTTTTTTTGGGGGGGGGGGTTGTTTTTTTTTGTTTTTTTTTTAGTTGTTTGTTTTTTGTTTTGTTTTGTTTTTTGCAAGTGGTTCAAAATTCCCATTTTTTTGGGGGGGTGGTGGGGGGGTTGGTTGTTATTTGTTTTGTTGCCTTTTTTCTTTTCTTTTCGTGTGTTTTTGTTTTGTTTTTGTTTTTTTGGGGGGAGGGGTTGGGTTTTGTTTTGTTTTTGTTTTTGTTTTTGTGGGTTTTTTGTTTGTTTGTTTGTTTGTTTGTTTGTTTGGGGTTTTTTTATGTTAGGGCGTTCCGATAGCTCGGTTGGCAGAGCACGCGCTTCACACCTAAAAGGACCAAGACCTAGGACTTCATATAGATGTCGCTGACCAAGACCGATCCCGGGTGCAGACGAGATTTTTTCTGACTCCCCTGTCCACCCAGAAGTGAATGGGTAGCTGGCTGGGAAGGAAACAGTTGAATGTATGGTTATAATTTTGGGAGATGACATTTTTTTAAAAAATCATCTCTCTGTTCTGTACTGTTATTTTTATTTTTTTACATGTGATTTGTAAACATTTGAGTGTGGCATCATGTGCTGGTGTCTGGGTGAAACATTTAGATAATCTCAAACTAAGTACACTGATAGTGTGCTATTGGAATCTACATAATATGTTCCTATTTGTACCATTCTCCGTTGTCTTACTTCTACCTCAACTTTTTATTGTACATCAAGATAGGATGTTTTTGCTATCCAATTTTCTTCCTGTTTACTGGCGTTGATATGACCTAAATGTGTTGCAAGCGCCATAAACCCCTTAAAAACAAAAGGAAAAAAGTAGACTTCCTTGTTCCGCGGTGGGATAATGCTATGAGCTGCCAAGTCGTGTGAACCTTTTCTTCCCTTGATAAGGCAATGGTAGGGACTATAATTACTGCTCTCTCAATCTCTCTCTCTCTCTCTCTCTCTCTCTCTCTCTCTCTCTCTCTCTCTCTCTCTCTCTCTCTCTCTCTATCTATCTATCTATCTCTCTCTCTCTCTCTCTCTCTCTCTCTCTCTCTCTCTCTCCCCTTTTCTTTCTTTCTTTCTTTCTTTCTCTCTAACATAAAATTGAAACTAATATAACAGATTCATCAATGTCAGTTAATTATACTGGGTGGTGTTCCTGGCCTCCCATAGTGGGCAGGGAGGCACTTACTGCGTCTTCTATCCCCTTATATCTGTCTTTCAACTCACTCTCTGTCTTTGTCTTGGAATGAGATTACCTGGTTTTGACCTGGCCCTGGTCGGATACTCTAGCTGAGAGGGAAACAGTCAAATGTATAGTTAGTTTTGGGAGCTGATATGTTTCTCCTTGTAAATCATCTCTCTGTTTTGCATTGTATTATATTTTCTTTATATTATATACGCTTCGTAAAACATTTGAGTGTATTCCTCTGAGTGGGGAGTGCTTGTGTCTGGATTAGACTTTTAGTGATCTCAAACTAAGTACTTTGATAGTGTGCTCTTGGAATCTACACCTGTTTCTTATTTGAACCAATTCCCCTTTGTCTTACCTTTTCTTGGGTGCTTTAATTATAATTCTATAACTTTTTACTATCCCATTTTCTTCCTTTTTACTGGCGCTGATATGACCTTAATGTGTTGCAAGTGCCGTAAAACCCTTAAAAACAAACAAACAAAAGTTAATTATAATCTCTCTCTCTCTCTCTCTCTCTCTCTCTCTCTCTCTCTCTCTCTCTCTCTCTCTCTCTTTCTTTCTTTCTTTCTTTCTTTCTCTCTAACATAAAATTGAAACTAATATAACAGATTCATCAATGTCAGTTAATTATACTGCGTGGTGTTCCTGGCCTCCCATAGTGGGCAGGGAGGCACTTACTGCGTCTTCTATCCCCTTATATCTGTCTTTCAACTCACTCTCTGTCTTTGTCTTGGAATGAGATTACCTGGTTTTGACCTGGCCCTGGTCGGATACTCTAGCTGAGAGGGAAACAGTCAAATGTATAGTTAGTTTTGGGAGCTGATATGTTTCTCCTTGTAAATCATCTCTCTGTTTTGCATTGTATTATATTTTCTTTATATTATATACGCTTCGTAAAACATTTGAGTGTATTCCTCTGAGTGGGGAGTGCTTGTGTCTGGATTAGACTTTTAGTGATCTCAAACTAAGTACTTTGATAATGTGCTCTTGGAATCTACACCTGTTTCTTATTTGAACCAATTCCCCTTTGTCTTACCTTTTCTTGGGTGCTTTAATTATAATTCTATAACTTTTTACTATCCCATTTCTTCCTTTTTACTGGCGCTGATATGACCTTAATGTGTTGCAAGTGCCGTAAAACCCTTAAAAACAAACAAACAAAAGTTAATTATAATCTCTCTCTCTCTCTCTCTCTCTCTCTCTCTCTCTCTCTCTCTCTCTCTCTCTCTCTCTCTCTCTCTCTCTCTCTCTCTCTCTCTCTCTCTCTCAAAAATTCAACTGTGTTCCATCAATGTAAATATATTAGATCAACAACATGTTTATGGTAACTTATATTTTATTTCTTTTTATATTTATATTCATATCCCCCCGTGATGGAACCCATATAGTCATTTCAGGTATGGGATTTCTTGATGACTTGATGATAAAAGAATCAGCGAAACTATGGCAATATGATGTTTTTGAGGTCTTCCGAAACCCGAAGTTCTTGGACACTTTTTGCATTCCTCCTGACAAGATTCCAGATGTAAAGGGAGGCGATGTGCCTTAGGGACCGCGGAGATATAAGCATGATGTTGGCGTGGTAGCAGAACTTCCTCGTAATTCCTAGCGCCTGGAGCGGTGTGGAAAGGAGATGTTTGTCTATGAATTGAATTACTGCTTCGCGAAGGCAGCTGTGGCTCATGGCGTGGCATATGATTAGAACGGAGTCTATCATTCCATCGCATGTGCAAAATTTGCTAGAGACTTGGAATTTCGTCAAATATGAAAGCATCTCGTCAAAAAAGGCATTGATTGGATATCTACCATCTGATGTGTGGTCAGGGTTTGCACCATACCGAAGCAATGTACTCAGGACGCGTCGATTGAGTCCGAGCTCTGTGACATAGTCCATGTAAATAAATAAAGCATCGTTATGAATTCGTCGCGATGTTTTGTCGTGCAACTCGAGGGTTTCAATACATTTCTGCAAGATGATCAAAGACCAGCGTCTGTTTTCAAGATATTTAAGAGATCCGTATGCGTTTTCAATAATGCAATGGATAGCCGATTTGTAAGATGGACGCGACAGATTCAATACGTTGTCACTTGTTCGTTTTAACAATATTTCCTCGTCAAAATGTGGATTCGCCTTTTCTTCCAGCAACATTTTGAGGCATGCCATGAAGTAGAGACTCTTTTTTACGTCGCTGACTCTGAATGCCGATTGGATAAGACTGTACAATGGGTATCTTCGAGGCATGGTCCTCGAGTTGACTTCCTCGCCGCTATTGATGAGCACATTAGTCATTTCCGGCAACATTTCTGGATTATCTGTACTTTTAGTATATATCATGTGAAAAAGGTTTTCTCCCCCGAATAGGTGTGCTCTGCTCTTTTCCCCCAGGTTCAGTAACATACTGAGACCCTCGGGGTACATTTGACGAAGACACAAAGATACTGCATTTTGATAATCATCGTGGTATACCTTCGTTTTCATTAAGATGGCTATTGCTTCAATGCATTTGGAGGTAATTGCCATAGTTATAGGACTGTGTCCAACTGGGCCCATGTTCCTTTTAACATGATATTTTTTCAAGAGGTAAATAACGCATTCATAATTGTTATTTTCAGATGCCAATGTGAGGGGCGTTTTGTCCATATATCTTAAAGGGTCATCAAAATGTATTGATTTGCTTTCCAGTATTGGATGAAACTTTTTATATTTTTTTATTCGTCGAACACCCATCTCTATACCAGGCAAAACCAACTGCTGTTTGTCAGTTTTGGATTGTATCGGCGAATATGACTTGTGTTTTGAAAGTGTAGGATGCTCCATTTTACATGGAAGTTGATGCTCAGGGGTCTGAGAAAGAGAGTTGACTTCGGGCACGTGACTTACCTCATCTGCTTGGTGATGAGTAGTGTTAAACCTTTCATCGTTGAATATATCTATGAACACCGTAACCTTCGATTTAACCATTTTCTTTTTACACATAATTCCTTTCCGGGATTTTTCCTGAGTTGCCGATAGTAGCGGGGCGCTGGTAGTACTTTGGGTGCATTTGGTACTACTTAAGATTGGGTTAGGCTGATAGAATCCTGTTCTTTTTCTGGGTTTTCTTGATTCTTCTTTGAACGATTTTTCGAGGTTTTTTAGTTCCTCCTCAAGACACCCTCCCATCTCTTCTATTGAATTCCTGATATATTTAGAGGCATTCACTGATTCTTCCTTCACCATTTGAACAACTTTCTCCAATTGTTTGTTAACCATTCCATAAATTTGTCCAAATTTAAAACGTTTGGCGATATCGGGTGGGAGTTTGACCATGTGCTGTGGCCCAGATGCGGGGAAATAGTCTTTAGGTCTGTGCGTTAGTAATTCTTTCAAACATTTCGAGTCACCAATCGCAGCGGCGAGGTGAGCGTATGGATTTGATTTAGGGTAGTGTCTTTGTGGGAAGAGTTTTGCCTCGCCAAGTAATAATTGAATTATGTCAGCTCTATTAAAAACTATGGCAAGCTGCAGAAGGTCAAGACCTCTGTGATCAGTCCATGTATTCATCCAGCGTCTTTTCTTTTCGGAGTCTGAGAGATTAACGCTGTGCAATAGTTCTTTGAGCAGAGATAAAGACTTTTTAGGAATGGCTTCCATGTATAACACAATATCCAGTAGTTGATTGCTGACAATCCTGGTATTGAACATGTCAGATCGCGGATGAACTATGTCATAGCTTGGCACACGTTTTGCGATCCTGCCCCCATTGCTTTCTTTCATATAAGACAACTTGCTTTGTTGTATCGATCTAAAACCCCTTATACCATCTGATGCAATGCTGTCATTACTAAAAACAGACGGTCTATTTAAATTAGAAGTTCTGTTTACCACAGCTGACGGAGACGATATTTTCGCTTTTTCTCTCAATTTGTCTGCTGATGTGCCTGATGCTTCGGGGGAATTCATATTTCTTTTTCTATTTTCCCCCAGATGTTTGTTTTGGTTGCCTTTTTTGGTCCCGTAAAAAGATAATATATTTGTTTACTTTTGTGAAAATAGTTTTTGTCTCACATGAACATATTCTTCATTTTATGGAGTAAATAAAACAAAGTTATTTATATATTTAGTAAAATACCACTTCTCCCCGTGACTAACGGAAATATCCATTTTGTGCTAAAGTTTTTCACGCGCATTATACTAGATTTCAAATATGACTATTTTAATTATACTAAGCTGCTAGAAGCTGTGGACTGTTAAAAGTGATTAACAAAAATGAATATAACAACTTGAAAAAGGAATGTTTCGGGCTTAAAACCCATCATCAGTCAACCACAAAAAAGCAATGAAAACATAAGGAGTGTATTTATGTTTTCATTGTTTTTTGTTGGGTTTGTATTTGGTGGGGGGGGGGGGGTTGTTGTTTTGTGGGGTTTTTTTGTTGTTTTTGTTTTTTATTTTGGATGAAGAGGGGTTTTTGTTCTTTTTTGAAGCTGTTATATTCATTTTTGTTTATAAATTTATCTTTAATGCGATTTAGAAGTTCCGTTCCAGAGGCCGTTTTCATGGAGTCGGACTAGCGCTTAGTCTCTGACTTTAGTCAAGGACTTGAAAAAAAAAAGCGGATCTCATGTGAGCTGACTAAGCAATCCCAGACTAAAATCACGGCACGTTCGGACTAAGTTAGGCCAAGTTTTAGTCATTTGCTGAGGCAGGATTTTACAAGCTTAGACTGAGACTAGTTTTTAGGAAACGTCATAGCGTCAACAATATAGCAACAATTTTTAGATTGAGAGAGCTTCGATTCGGGAGAAAAATACGTCGGTTACGAATTACAGATAGTGCATGGGCCAGTGGGCGAAACCCTCCCCCACCCCCCCCTGGGGGAGTTTTCGCCACATGGTTTTTCTGAAACAGCAATATATCTTGAGTATTAATCCGGGTGTTACCGTTTTTTCAAGTGTCATTTACGAGAGTTACGGCCCTTGAAAGGTCATTAGGTGCAATTTTTTGTGAAATCGTTTTTGTGCATAAAATGGTTGTTTATCACCTTAAAATTGTTTCACATACAATCAATAATGGAATTTTATTGTAATTTCTCATTTTTTGCCTCATATCATAAAATATTTTACAAAGCCATATAGCGTTTTTAAATCTTTGATAGCCATTTTCTCTATAATTTGAAAAAAAAATATATTACAGTGTACTTGTTTCCCTTCAGGATGAATAAACAAGAGGGATTTTGCACTAGCACAATTCAGGCATGCTTCAGGGACATATAACACAAATTAATCCGGGTGTTACAGTTTTTTCAAGTATCATTTACAGGAGTTATGGCCCTTGAAAGGTCATCGGGTGCAATTTTTCGTGAACTCATTTTTGTGCATAAAATGATTGTTTATCACCCTAAAATTGCTTCAAATGCAATAAATAGTGGAATTTTATTGTCATTTCTCATTTTTTGCCTCATATCATAAAATATTTTACAAAGCTATATAGGGTTTTTAAATATTTGATAGCCATTTTCTCTATAATATGAAAAAAATATATATTACAGTGTATTTGCTTCCTTTCAGTGATAAATAAACAAGAGGAATTTTGTACTAGCACAATTCAGGCATGATTAATGGGCATATAACACATATTTCTGAAAGTGTATCCTTTGGTGTAAGAGCTTGGTCAGCCATATACATTTGTAACATTTGACCTTGCTGTAGCAAAGAAAGCTTACGATATTGTCTGGCAAAACCCACAGCTTTACAAAACAGTCATTATTCACCTGGGTGTCTTTCACACCATAATGTCATATCTTGGTGCCCTGGGAAAGCTCCAAAGTGGATCTGGTTTTGAAGAAATTGTGACTGAAGCAGGGATATGTGCACATGGTTCTATGGATAGGGTTATGAGTGGAAAAACTACAACAGGGCTATACGAGTGCATGTGTCTGTTTTGGAGGCTCTAGAGAGGCTTCTGCTTGCAAAATTTGAGCAGGACACGGATTCAAAACTCAGTAAAGACCTCATGTCTTACATAAAGGAATTCACCGAAGGAATTTCAAGCCATACAGCTAATAAAATTCTCCAGTCAACTGTGTATGCTGAGTTATTTTCCCAGTATGAAGCCTTCAAAGAGAGTGTCTGCTCAGGAAAGTACGGAAAAACTGCACAATACTGAATCCAATACATGGACAGAGTTTGGCTTCTCCTCCAGTTTCTGCGAGCTACAAAGACAAACAACTTTCTTCTTCATATATCTTGTTTAAAAGAACTGTGCCCACTGCTTTTTACCATGAATCACCACAATTATGCCAAGTATCTCAGTGTATATTTTGTGTCACTAGCCAACCTGCTTCATTCCCACCCAGGGGCAGAAGAAATGTTACAAGATAATGGATTTAGTGTCTCCAGATCAAGGACGCCTGCTGGAAGAATAGCAGTTGATATGACCATTGAACAAACAATAAACAAACATGCAAAGACAAAAGGAGGTATTGTTGGGTTCAGCAAGAGTCTTCCAAGCTATTACCGTTGGAGTGTAACAAGACACAATCGAGCAGAATATGTATCAGCAACCCAAAGAATGATCAGCAACAACAACTGTATGGATATAGACACCCACAAAGAATTGAGCCTTGTAGAAAAAAGACAAAGTGAAAAGCGAGTGCAAAAGATCCTCCGGGCATTTTCAGCATTTATCAATCCCTTTGAAGTTGAAGATGGTCTGGTCAGTCTAGCTTCAGGAATGAAAGTGCAAGAGGATGTTGCTGATGACCTGCTAGCCGTGGAAAAAACAGGAAAAAAGATTGTTTGAAAGTTTTGTTGAAAACAGACTGAAGGAAAAGACTGTAGAATTTCACAAGCCATTAGAAAGGAACAAGACCAAGACATTTGCATCATTGAGGAAAGTGGTAACAGTGAAAAAAGACATGAATGTGGTCAAAATCAAGGCACAAAGAAATTTATTTGGCCAGCTTCTTGTTTTGTCCCAAGAGCACAGTGTTGATCTTCAAAAAGTTCTTCAATATCCTCTAACACCTACTCCATGGTCGCTGGCTTCATCAGATGGTTTACCTCTGAAGACCAACAAAGCAACTCTGTTGCACAAGCTCACGCCTGACAATTCATTAATGTTTTATGCAAAAAAAACAAACACCGTTTACATTGTTGATGGCAATGCACTGTTACAAACTCTGTCAGCAATCCCAAATACATTTGGTGAAGTAGCCAAACTTACATTTTCCTCCTTACCACAAGCAGCTTGTGTACACTTTGTGACTGATACTTACATAGAAGATTCAATCAAAGGTTGTGAGAGATTGAGGAGAGGATTTTCTGAAGATAATGCATACTTGTTAAGAGGATCTGCAACAACAGTGCCCAGACGGAAATCATTTCTCAGCTGCGTTGATAACAAAAGATCCCTTATCAGGTTTCTCCTCAAGGAATGGGAAAGTAACGAATATGCAAAGAAACTGAGAAACAGGGAAATCTTCTTTGTCTGTGAAGAGAGATGCACCTTACTTTACAGTGACACGGATGAATTTACCACAGCTGTACCTTGTCTAGATCTCTACTCATCACAGGAAGAGGCAGACACACGAATTATACTGCACTGTCAATATGCTTCCCGCCAACCAAACTGTGAAACAATTGTTGTCAGATCACCAGACACGGATGTCTTCTTACTTCTCCTTTCATTCTCAGAGACAATTGGAAAGACCCTGATTTTTGATACTGGCTGTGGCAACAACAGGCGACAAATCAATGTCTCTCAGATAGCAAAGACTTTGTCTAAACAGATGTGTGATGCATTACTTGGTGTCCATGCATTCACAGGCTGTGACACAACAAGTTGCTTTGCTGGGCAAGGAAAGCTGAAAGCTCTAAAATTTCTTCAAAAGGAGGAAGATCTTAGAATTCTGTTCTCCAGATTTGGAACATCAGCAGCTGTTTCGAGTAATGACTGTCTCATGTTAGAGTCATTTGTGTGCAAGCTGTATGGCAAAACCTCATGCACAAGTGTCAACAAAGTGAGGTATGACATAGTTCGCCAGCGTTTCAAAGGAAAGAAAGGTACCATCTCATGCAGTGGTGGAATTGATCTGTGTCAGATGCCTCCTTGTAGTCAAGTATTGTCACTGCACATATCAAGAGCCAACTTTCAAATTCTCATTTGGAGGAATGCAGTGTTCCAGAATCCTAGCATTCCAAAACCAGAGGATAACGGTTGGCAGAGAAATTCTGCAAATGAATTGGAAGTACAGTGGTTCAAAGATGCTTTCATTCCAGATGAGTTGCAGGAAATTGTGTATGAAGAAAGCTGCACCAGTACTGACGAAGATACATATGCCGAGGATGGTAGTGATAGCTTTGACAGTGATTTCCTTGACGACACTGCTGCTGATGATGAGGATATGTAATAAATTGGTGAGCAGTGCCAACTGTTAAGGAGTAAAACATGTTTGCAAAACACATAAGGATATTGTTTTTATGTACTTACTGCATCTTGAATCAAGAATCCCTTTTGAGTATCAATTATTCTTCATAATATAACAATGCGATTTCGTTCAAAAGTCTTCGGTAATGATGCTTCACTTGGGTTGTGAACAAATTAGTCTTTTTTCATGATATATCTATTGTTTTTACCACACCTTCAACTTACTTTTAAATGTGACAACTGGACATCAATACCATGTTTAAAAAGAATGAAAATTATGATGAATTTGGCATCCCACAAAGTGGAGAAAAATTTAAGGGTTGCGTACACTTTTAGTTTTTCCTGTGACGTAGAAATATGAAGGTTGTTATTGAGGCTTGGGCCATAGCTTTCTTCAGTGCTACATTTTTAATGAACATGCTGTTTTTGGCCATATTTAAAATAATTTTTGTGTAAAACACTGAAATAGCCCGTAAGTTTAGATATGACACTTCATGAGATTACTGACAAATTGTTTCAACTTTCTGTGAATCTATATAATATTTACAAATTGAAAGCTTGTGCACATAGTTTGATAGTATATTCAATTTCCTTCAGTTTGATACCCAATTTGCATATATTTGAATTAATATTGTAGTCTCCAGAGCCTTTGAAAGAAATGTTGTCTCTTTTTTGCAAGGGGACACAACTCACTTTTTTCAAAGGGCCATAACTCTCTTAAATGACACTTATTTTTACGGTAACAGTGGAATTTGTATGGCCAATAAGTTCTATTATTTGAAAAACATAGTGGCATAAACTCCCAAAGGGGGGGGGGGGGAGGGGGGGTCCCAGTGGCCTAAGCACTAAGAGGCAAAAAGTGTCCTATTGCTATTGACACTGACTATTTTTTAAAAAAATATAAGATAAGTGCAGATGGTCGAAAGTTCACATTTTTGTGAGTAAAAACGTTTCTTTAAAAAAAACGGAATCCAATCGGCTCGTGAGTTGCGAGTGAATGGAGACTCGAGATCGAAGGATTTGCGTTAAAGGACAACCCCCCCCCCCCCCCCCCCAAAAAAAAAAATTATTAGAAAGTATAATGGATACAAAAGTTATTCTGCTGGCATTGTGACTGACTGAAATATGCGATTCATCAGAAAACTCTTCCTCTTTTGTTTGTTTTTTGTTTTGTTTTGTTTTTTCAATTTGTTTGAGATACAATGAAACTTTCATTGGCCTAAATATAGAATTGACAGTTGACCATGGACATCATTGTAGTTTATCAGTCAACTGTCAATACACGTGATTTGATTCATCATGGCAAAAGTATGTTAAAATGTGAAAAGGAACGAAATATTATCTATACCGGATGTGTTGCTAATTTCCTCTTTCGAAATCTTTTGCGTTAAAAATATGAAGGTATCTTATCTGCCATCGTGTACTAGAGAGCATGATGTTACCCGCACAAAATAACCGAATTAGTCACCGTCCTTATAACGCGACTAAAAAACGTTCATGAAATCCGATTTTATTAGTCACTTGCTTCGCTTAGGCGAATGACAAGCAAGTCATTTACTAGACTAGTAAATAAATAACTAAATCTAGTCCGCGTTCATAAAAACGGCTCCAGTAGTCTAAACAATATTTCATATATATTTCCGTATACAGGATCACTTCGGTGGTCAATAAATATTCACATGTCTAGGGGCATATAATATAGGCAGGTCTGATAACCGAACGCCATTATGGTCGACATTGTTGAAACTGAAATATTTTGCGTTGGTTTTGAGAAATTCCTTTTCAACAATGAGCCCATAATAATTTGGGTTATCAGACTTCCAAATAAGTACACGTCGCCACATGTCAAGATTTGGCCAAAACATATTTTACTTGGAAAGTAAACTTGGAGAGTTGATATAAATGGGCCACTTAACACATGTTTCCAAATATCCTAACTTTTCCCCGCCATGAAAAGTGATATACAAACTCTTTGTGCCATACACTTTCATTGATGATAAAAACCATTATAGAAACAATACATAACCCAAATACGAAGTGACTATAACTTGGGTTGTTTTTTTTTTTCAATGTATTCAAATTGGGGAGGGTGGGAATATTCTATAAGTGGATGTGGCATGGGGTGAAGTGAAACATCACGATGAGAAGTGGACCAGCGCAGAATGTATGTTTTTTGCTAAAAAAAGTTATCTCACCAAATGATTTACCACGTCAACATTGATAATAAAACCCATGATAATGAAACCAAACTTGAAACAAAACAAAAAAAATCGACATAAAAAGCTTTTGAAAATATCAAAAGGGTACTTAATGATTCATCAGCAGGAGAGGAATTTTGCAAGTGCTCATAATACCACTGGGTCGGGTTCTCTGACTTCCCATGGTAGACAGGAGGTCACTTGATGCGTCTTCTATATCTTTTTTTTCCGAATTGCTTTCTGTCTTGGTCTTGGAATGAGATTACTTGGTTTCGCTCTGGCCTTTTCAGGAGTCCTTGGCTGAAAGTGTTACGTTTTGGGAGGTGATATTTTTTTCCATTGTAAATCATCTCTCTGTTATGTACTGATAGTTATATATATATATATATATTTTATATATATATATATATATATATATATATATAATATATATATATATATATATATGTTTTTGTAAACATTAGAGTGGATTCCTCTTAGTGGGATCCTGTGCTTGTGTCTGTTTGAGACTTAGAGGTGATCTTAAAACTGAGTATACGGATAGTATGCTCTTGGAATCTACATCTGCTCCCTATTTTATCCATTCCCTTTATTTTACTTTTTCTGGTATGTTTTCAGTTTCAGTTGTAATTCTAGAATTGATGGCTATCATAATATTGTCTTCCATTTTACTGGCACTGATATGACGTAAAAGCAAGCGCCGTAAAACTTTTTAAAAAATAATTAGTAAAATAACACCACTTAAAAATAACGTGAAAGGTCAAATAAGTTTTTGTCCTAGCGTTTCTTCTCTTGAACATAGGAGAAAGTATATATAAACAATTGCTATGTCCTCAACAGCTGGCATAATTGTTGGGTGTTCATTACCTTTACGTCTAAAAAAATATTACATTACATTCAAGCAGCTTCGAATAATGACTCCACTATAACAAAGAAAGTATTGGACTGGAACCCTCAGGGCAGAAGATCAAGGGGAAGACCACGAGGAAGATGGAGAAGAATTAAAGAAGCTGATATACAGAGAAGTGGTAAGACCTGGAATGAGATTTTTTAAAAGTTAGCTCAGGATAGAGAAGGATGGAAACTGTTTGTCTGTGGCCTATACCCTGACCCAGGGTGAAAAAGGCAATGATGATGATGATGAAGCTCAAGAGCAAAGTTTGAAAGATTGCTTTTATATAATCTATTGCGACAACGATAAAGTGTTCTTGTGCGAGTAGTGATTTATTATTGAATTGTCGTCTGCATTCATCCACTCGACTGATTAAAGATATCCAGTGATCCTATAAACGCAAGTGGTTCTGTTAATTTATTTACGAGGAAAACAACAAAAACAATACTACAATCTTTGTCCTGCCGCAAAGTGTCACAACAAATTATTAACAGTTTTCCTATCTTTTGGCATGATTTTGCCAAACTGTTTACTTCTCCGTAGCGCGATTAGCTTTGGGACTTTATATTATAGACTATATTATGCTGTTGGAATGCCAGTTTTGTCTAGGATGTAGACTTGTGATTCTGATACCCTCATGATTTCATTAGTAATAGTAGCAGCAGCAGCAGCAGCAGCAGTAGTAGTAGTAGTAGTAGTAGTAGTAGTAGTAGTAGTAGTAGTAGTAGTAGTAGTAGTAGCAGTAGTAGTAGTAGTAGTAGTAGTAGTAGTAGTAGTAGGAGGAGGAGGAGGAGAAGGAGGAGGAGGAGGAGAAGGAGGAGGAGGAGAAAAAGAAAGACAAACAGGATTGGTTAAAAGTTAAAATAGGGACCAAAGATTCCACCAGCAAACTCATCAGTGTGCCTATTTTGACATAACCTAATGTATGTCCCATCCTGGCACAAGCAATGGATCCCATCATAAAGGATATACTGTACGTCTACTCAAATGTTTTACTCAATACGACGTATTCAAAATTTAAAACATTACTTAAAACGAAAAACAAAAACAAAAACAACGATATACTTGACTGCCTACCTCTAAACTTAGGATCCGCGCCAGGACCAGGGAAAATTATTTACTGATGATTAAAATGTCTATACACCTGGTTGGGTTTGATTTAAACTGTCACTAATTCAAAAGGTGCAAACAAAACCTGATAGAACTGATTTTTATACCAAAATTCAATATTCTTTAATGTGGTTGGTGATTTGATTGGTATATGACATATTTAGCTGGAGCAATGATCCTTTATTTAAAGGTTAATAGGAAAAGGGAAAAAGCAAAATGAAACTCCAAACCATAGATGGCATTGGAACTACATTATTAGTTGAAAACTTCAAAGAAAATTATGGCCACTTACGAAATATGATAGTCAATATCTGATGTAATATTAATCAATCACTGCAATGCATCGCCTTCGCGCGCATAGATCCTACCATTGTCGCCAGTTAAAGTTGAGGGATGTTGTCGCACGTATTTCTGAGAGTTCAGAACAGTTTGGGGAAAAGTGTGTGTGTGTGTGTGTGGGGGGGGGGGGGGGGTTGGATTCATACCAAAAAAAGTTCTCAACCGATGATGTCCCGAATGTGTTAAATAGGGTTTAAGTCTGGGGAAAATACATGCCACAGTTCAATGACACTGTTGGCCTAAAAGTAATAACGAAAGAGTGATAACGGAGAGGCTTGTTTGTTTTTGTTTTTAAGGGTTTTACGGCGCTTGCAACACATTTAGGTTATATCAGCGCCAGTAAAAAGGAAGAAAATGGGACAGTAAAAAGTTCTAGAATTACAATTAAAGCACCCAAGAAAAAGTAAAACATAGGGGAACTGGGAACAAATAGGGATCAGATGTAGATTCCAAGAGCATACCACTAATGCACCTAGTTTGAGATCACCTATAAGTCTCATCCAGACACAAGCACAAAATCCAACAAAGAGGAATACACTCAAATGCCTACTTTATACATTAAAATAACAATAATACATTACAGAGAGATGATTTACAAGGAAAAAAATATCTCCCAAAACAATTACTATGCATTTGACTGTTTCCCTCCCATCTAGGACTCCGGCCAGGGCCAGGACAAAACCAAGTAATCTCATGCCAAGACAAAGACAGAAAGCAAGTTGGAAAACAGATATAAGGGGATAGAAGACACAGTATGTACCCCCCTGCCCACTATGGGAGGTCAGGATCCCCACCCAGACGGAGAGGCTTCGGATGGGAACAATACAGACAATGGACATTTCGGGTACAATCCCTTCGTCAGCACAACAATAAACAAGTAAACGTTGAAAACAAATAAAATGAAATGGAGTGTAAATTGTATCGTTTGTACTCGGTGGTGGTTGATGTGTGAATGAGGCGTGGTTTTGTGAGTAGAGAGTCCCAAGGGTGTGGTGATATAAACGATAAGGGTAGGTCGGACATGAACTTTCTAGAAAAGATTGTGGAACCTGAGGCCTCACAAAAAAAGTGACACCATCAAATATTCTTTTGCTCGTATCAAAATTACAACCAAAGGCAACATAAAAATGAATGCATAAGGAGGCACCAGCGAAATGTATAATGTTTATTATCAATCAGTATTAATAAAATGATCTTACATTACGATAATGTAGCAACTCATATAGGAATATTGATTATGGTGGTGATGATATAATAATAATAATAATAATAATAATAATAATAATAATAATAATAATAATAATAATAATAATAATATAGCAATGACTATCCCGCACAAATCTTTGGGCCTTTTTTTTCGCTCACGAAGTGCCCAAATTTGCGACAAAATATGGGACGAACCCGTTTCGTATATGCTATTTTAAAAAATTAATTACGACGTTGTTTATCGATGAATATGACTGAAAGTTGGCACACAGTTAGAAAAAATGTCATTTTAGATTATGTCAAGCGAC
>NC_088360.1:35463808-35518808 GCF_034508935.2 Berghia stephanieae
GTTAAAATAGGAAACAGATGTAGATTCCAAGAGCACACTATCAAAATACTTAGTTTGAGATCGCCTAAAAGTCTCTTCCAGACACAAGCACAGGTCCCAACTCAGAAGAACACACTCAAATGTTTACAAATCATATAATATAATATGTAAACTAAACATAATACAATGCATATCAGAGAGATGAATTACAAGGAAAAAAATATCATCTCCCAAAAATATAACTATACATTTGACTGTTTCCCTCTCAGTCAAGGACTCCGGCCAGGGTCAGGACAAAACCAAGTAATCTCATTCCAAGACAAAGACAGAAAGCAATTGGAAAACAGATACAGGGTGATAGAAGACACAGCATGTACCTCCCTGCCCGCTATGGGAGGTCAGAATCCCCACCCAGTCAGCCAAGATGAAGACTACACTGAAGTCTAATTAAAAAACAAACCAGTGTCCAAGGGGATAGAAGGTACAGAAATTATTTTCCAGCCAACAAGGGAAGTCATGAGAGTACATAGAAGAAGAGGGGGGGAAAAAGGAGGAGGAGGAAGAAGAGTTCATACAAAAGGGACCAGTCACAATGCTTGATCTGAAACATTTATATAATATATGTAATATTGTATAAAAATATATATATCAAACTTCCCACATGAAATCCAACACATACTTGCGGTCCAAGTCCAATAGAGTTACAAAACTGATGGAGACTCAAGTCCCATCATGCAATTGTACGAATTCAAAACAAAAACTATGAATTGGGAAGAATTGGATAGTTTAAACAAGTGTACAATGAAACTCTAAATTATGTTGAAATAACGGTTGTTTATTTGTTTTTAATGGTTTTACATCGCTTGTGACACATCTAGGTCATTTCGGCGCGATCAAAAAGGAAGAAAATGAGATAGTAAAAGAAAAATTTTTAAATAAAAGAATTACACTTAAAAGAAAAAGTAAGACAAAGGGGAAATGGTTCAAATAGGGAACAATTGTAGATTTCAAAAGCTTAGCACCAATGTACTTAGTTTGATTTTGATATCACCTAAAAGTCTCATGCAGACACCAGCACAGGATCCCCCTAAGAGGATACACTTAAATGCTTACAGAATATAACCAAAACAGAAAGTATAACTAACAAAACATAACAGAGATGATTTACAATATTTACAAGGAAAAAAATATCATCTCCCAAAACTTTAACTTTCTACATTTGACCTTTCCCTCTGAGCTAAGGACTCCAGGACAAAACCTAGCAATCCCATTCCACGACAAAGACAGAAAGCAACTTGGAAAACAGTTATGAGGGGATAGAAGGCACAGCGTGACCTCCTGCCTACCGTGGGAGCTCCAGACCCCAACCAATTTCTTTAAGATTAAACCCCCACACATAGTGTCTTATTTATAAAGAAATCTGACTAGTCTTATTTTTGTGGGTTTATTACTATTACTATTATTTTGGGTTTTTTTGCTACACTTACCATAATGAAGAAGATTGGAATAATGTAAACGACACATATATATGACATCAATTTCAAAACATCATAATATCAGAATTTGAATACAAAATACAATAAAAATGCAGACTTAGGAAGACTTGTTTTCTTAATTGGTAAGTTAACGGTTCTCGATACATATGTCTTTTTAGTACACGTAATACTTATGGGTCACACACAAGAACCCAAGAAAGTAAGACAAAGAGGACTAGTTCAAAAAAAGTACATATTTTGACCTCGGCAGTATTACTCCTATATTAGGCAAATAGAAGACGATCTAACTAAATGCTCGGCAGTATTACTCCTATATTAGGCAAATAGAAGACGATCTAACTAAATGTTTCAGCTGCAAGGGATCCGTGAAAATGGATATAAAATAGAACAACATTATATTGCCACCTTTTGGTCACTTCAGTTACACAGAAGCTAGCCAAAAGATTATACAACTGTTAGGAGTATGATTTCTCCTACAACTACAAGACCCCCTCTTCATATTCAAAGTACATTTATGGTATGCTCTATTCCCTATTTGAACCAATTCTCCTTTGTCTTACTTTTCCTTTGGCGCTTAAATTGTAATTCTAGAACCTCCTTACTATCCCATTTTCTTCCTTTTTAATGGCGCCGATATGACCTAAATGTGTGGCAAAAGACAAGCAAATATCCCTCTATGAATTGTGAAATTTTTTATTGTTATATATAAGCCTTTTTGTAGGGATCCTGCGATTTCTCAAGATTCAGGACAAGAAACATGATAGCTCATGAAATCTACTTCCCACTGTTTTGTACTCCAGGCAGGGTCTAGAAAAACCAAATGGTCTCAATCCAGAAGTACACACAGCCACGAGAAAAGGTTAAATAACAGAGAGGGAACAGAAGAGGTAGCAAGGTCTTAGATCCAACATCAAAGGGGGTAGCCCCACTGTAAAGGGAGTTCCACTCGCACAAAATCAACTAGCTAAGTCCAGGACAAACAACTAGGTGGAAGAGGTTTTACAAAGGAAGATAAAGGTAATACTGACAAATCTGTACTTTTTTTTCAAAAGTTCTATTTTTAAAGGTGTTACAGCGCTTGCAATACATTTAGGTCATATCAGCTTCAGTAAAAAGGAAGGAAAATAGGGTAGCAAAAATTCGAGAATTACAATATAAGCACCCAAGATAAAGAAAGGGGAATTGCTTCTAATAGGAACCAGATGTAGATATTCCAATGTACTTAGTATGAAATCACCTATAAGTCTCATCCAGGCACAGGATTCCACTAATTGTTGTTTGTTGTTGTTTTTAAGGGTTTTACGGTGCTTGAAACACACTAAGGTCATATAAGCGCCAGTAAAAAGGAAGAAAATGGGATAGTAAAAAGTTCTAGAGTTACAATTAAAGTACAAAAGAAAAGGTAAGACAAAGGGGAATTGATTCAAATAGGGAACAGATGTAGATTCCAAGAGCACACTGCCAAAGTTCTTAGTTTGAGATCACCTAAAAAGCCTCATCCAGACACAAGCACAGGTCCCAACAAAGTGGAATACCCAATCATATATTATAATATGTAAACTAAACATAATACAATGCATAACAGAGAGATGATTTACAAATTACAAGGATAAAAATATCATCTCCCAAAACTATAACTATACATTCGACTGTTTCCCTCCCAGCCAAGGAACTTCGGCAAGGATCAGGACAAAATAAGTAATCTCATTCCAAGACAATGATAGGAAACATTTGAAAAACGGGTATGGGGGGATAGAAGACACAGCATGTACCTCCCTGCCCACTATGGGAGGTCAGGCACCCCACCCAGGGATTCCACTAAGAGGAATTCACTCAAATGTTTACAAAAACAAAAAATATAACTATCACTATCAGCCATAACAGAGAGAAAAATTATCACCTACCAAAACCAACACAGACATTTGACTGTTTTCCTCTCAGCCAAGGACTCCTGTACTGTAAGGGCCAGAACAAAACTAAATAATCCTATTCTAAGACAAAGACAGAAAGCAATGCGGAAAACAGATGTAGAGGGATAGAAGACACAGCAAGTGACTTCCTGCCCATCGTGGGAGATCAAAAATCTGTACTTACAAGCATCCAAGAGAAAGGAAAACAAAGAACAAAATATACCTATGAGATATCCATCCGGATTCCTATATTGAGACCGCCTAAACGCTAACAAAAATCCTGCCATGAGTGAAATATCATCATTCACATGATAAATCCCAGCAAAAGATTCTGCCATGCAGGTCCCAAAGGAATGCAAATGTTCAAATTCAAAAAGCAAGGTGGCAAAGTCAAATGAAAAGGACAAATGGTATATGGATATAGACAAGATAATAAGGATGTGGACCAATGAAGAAACCATAAGCCCAAAACGGCCAATAATTCTCTGCTCTGAGAGGAATTCCACCCAATACTGAGATATTATCTTTTGAAAACAGAAAAGACAGCATAAATCAAGCCATGCTTTAAGAGAGACATTGAAAAAAGAAAGGAAAAGTGTACAATATTTCCTTTTTGGCAAAGATCTTAAAGCATATTCAGAGCAAAAATATATATTCTAGGACAATGATGAAAGGAGAATAAAGAGAAATCAGTCCTAGCCCATGGATATAATCCCCTCTTCCATGAAGGGATCTGAACCAAAAGGCACTTGCAAGACATTTAGGTTATATCAGCGGCAGTAAAAAGGAAGAAAATTGGATAGTAAAAACACTCTAGATGTACAATTAAAAGGTCTTGAGGAAAAGGTAAGACATAGGGGAAATCGTTCAAAAAGCGAGCAGATTCCGACCACACTATCACTATCAGTGTATTTAGTTTGAGATCACCTAAAAGTCTCACCCATACACCATCATATGTTAAAAATTAAAAAAATAACAGTACATAACAGAGATGATTTACAAGGAAAAAAATATCATCTCCCAAAACTATAACTATACATTCGACTGTTTCCCTCCTAGCCAAGAACTCTGGTCAGGGTCAGGACAAAACCAAGTAATCTCATTCCAAGACAAAGGCAGAAAGCAATTGAAAAACAGATACAAGGGGATAGAAGACAAAGGTTTGTTTGTTGCTTTAGGTCTCTTCCAACACAATTGAGGTTATATGAGAGACCGCTGAAAAAAAAAAAACAAGCAATCCAACAAAAATAGTACAAATGTAAATCAAAATCATAACCTAAAGCTATCATAAGCTAAATTATAAATAACCAAGAACAAACAGGCAGAAGATTTACAGAAAAAAAATATCCCCTGTCAAAAATACAATCACAAACCAAAGAAGCAGAATAGGCTAGTAAAGAGAAGAAGAAACGACATCACTATCGGATCGTACACCCATGCGAACATCATAGGTATATGATTCAAGGGTGATGCTCCCATCCAACCACCCGCAGAAGACAAAGGAAGTACCTCCCAACCCACTAATAATTAAACTAACTCAAGCATTATACATTGCATCCTTAAACCAAGGAAAACAAATAAGCAGCTGAGTTCATTTATCATTACAAACAAATTTCAAAACTATAAAAATAATAAGGCACTTATTGAGCATGAAAATATGATTTAATGACATAAGCATCCAGAACATATTCTCCAAACCCCATATCTTGTATTGAGGCTGTGACAAAAAGTCACTTTCGCAACCTTATACTAATATATAATATTTTGTCCACTCTTTTTCGAAACTTAGATAGAGCTATTTCAGAATTTCATTTGGTGCAATAGCCTCTTTGGACAGGTTTTTCATTATCAAATCAAGGGAAACTAAAGACAAATTATTATTGATAAGCTGCTTTGTTTTCTCGGTATCAAAACATCAGGAAACCAACCTTTTTGTCACAGCCTCTTATATAATCAAATCCAATCCAGACCTGCCAACAAGCAACAAATGTTATATGTTTATTTTTTAACTGAGATCAACTGATCTACCAATATTTATGATTAATCGCTTTAAATGTGACATAGTATTGTTAAATTTGGTCGCATAAACATATGTGAAAAGAACGCTTTTATTACTTATCTCTTCTCAAAAAGTTTGATTTAAAATCAGAATTAGTAATCGCATTTGGGTCAAATCTGGCGCTCAAATAAAAATAATAATTCTAATACATATATTATTGGGTGTGAGAAAAAAAAGGAAAAAAGTACAGAGCTATCTCAATATGTCCCAAGTTTAATCCAATAGACTACACAGACCTGGCCACTTCAAAATATAAAAATTCGTAGTTATTAGGAAATAAAAATAGTAGTCACTATAGTTTACTTCATAAACTGAATAATTACCCCGACAATGATCAAATAACACTTTAAAATCCATTAAATTGTGAAATCTGGCATCAACTTTAATTTTCAATAAGATCTAATGATTTAAGAGATGCTCGTAAACTTCTGAAATCAGAGCCAAAATTTCGTAATTCTTCAATGATATACACAGAAGCAGAGTTAATAGAGTCAAATCAAAATGCATGACATTGAATCCTTAATCGATATTAGAAAATGAATTAGGAATTAGATGGGGGGGGGGGGGGGGGTATGCATAGACATATAGCAAAATGGGAGATCGACAGAAAACATCAAAATTTGAGAATTACCCCCCCCCCCCCTAATCTTTGATATAACAAAAGTGTGATGTGTTCACTAAAACAATCGTAAAATTGTGTAAATGAATATCAATAAATGGTCTAATTGTGGTAAAATTATTAATTACTATAGTCTGGTACCTACAGGTTTCTAAACTTTTCATATTTTTTCTCACACCCAATAGATATATACTTATACTGCCGCAATCATTATACATACAATCCATAATAAAGTTGACAGAAGCGGATGTAGTTAAAATCATGGTGTTTTGTTTGTCATGATAAGAAAAAACAAAAAACGGAGCATCAAAATCAAGATGATTAAAAACAATATCAATAAATAAAACAAAGAGAGGAAAATAAAGACCCACAATTGGATTAATTTGGAAGTTTAACAATGCTAGTGACAATTTCTAGTTCTTTGTTTTGCTTTAGGAAGTTTAAGGCGCCTGTGACACTAATAGCTCACTATAATGTTGGTAAAAATGAAGACAATAGAATGAGTGAGACTAGTACAACAGAGATCCAAAGTAGATCCAAGAGCGGTATAACCTTGTGGTTTATCTGAAACCATTCTTACGTTTCACACTGACAGCGATAATGGAACTACACCTAAAGGGATTCACTCATAAGGTTACTAAAAACGTATAATAAATACGGATACACCAAAAGTTCAATAAGTTACTAATACATAAAATTAACTCAAGACAAGCCAACATTCTCCTCGCACTAAGCGGAATTCCACCCACCACTGACCCTTCATATATCAGCAACAGAAAAAAGAATGATGATGGAATAATCAAAGAGTCTAGAGTTCAAATAGAAAAGTAGATCCTTGAGTATATCTATTCGCCTAATAATCCTCCACAAAAGGCTATGAAAGTTATAGTTTCCACTTTGATGTGAAGTTCTAAATACTAACTGGAATTTTTTTAATGTCAGCAAGGTAATATGAGATGCTTTAAAAAAAAAAAAACTTAAAAGATCCTTAATTTTATCATCAGTTAAACAAAGGATGTTACTTTCTCCATCAGCTGCCATAGGAAGGCAATATCAAACCTTTTCTTTTTCAAGGAATAGTATCAACAATTTGGCAAGGAAAAATGTGTAGGAGTCCCAATGGCCATTCTATTGTTATG
This sequence comes from Berghia stephanieae, assembly GCF_034508935.2. Classification (NCBI taxonomy): domain Eukaryota; kingdom Metazoa; phylum Mollusca; class Gastropoda; order Nudibranchia; family Aeolidiidae; genus Berghia; species Berghia stephanieae. The sequence goes on from NC_088360.1 coordinate 35,471,011, forward strand.
GAATGTCTAAAATCTCTACTAATGGAAGTTAAGTAAACAAAGATTTGATAATTGAGACACATAATCTCTATCCACTTACTATACACAAATGATGAGATATATAAAAATATTTTCGACGTATGAAAGACTTCAGAAATTGTGTATAAGAATAGGGCATGCCATCAACACTCATATCACAAAGAGTACACAGTATCCACAAGTATTCCATCAATACACATGTATTTTCCAACCAGAATATCCAAAACGAAACCATTCTTTTAAAAATCCCAAACAAAAAAAAAAACAATCTGTTATAAGTGTGATTTTAAAAACACAACAAAAGTTGAATATTCTGGTTACCAAAGACATATCATGTGGTGAAAGACGAGATATCTTAAATATAGTTTTAAAAAACATTTCATGATATAATACACCAATGCTGCCCTAAAGAATTTCAAGAAATAGGCAATGTAAGTATTGGCAAACAAGATTTTAAATTCAAACATAATGACAATATAAACACATGTACTACTAAAATAAGGAAAAGGGAATAAACTTTTGATGTTTACAAACTTTCATTGTGGTAAAACTTGCATATATACAGAGTAAAGCAGGTAACTGTGAGGATTAAATGTTGAAATTTATGGACGGCACCTTAATACAAATCATCCAACACTTAATCATATTCAGGTTAAAAATATAATGTAAAAACCCCACTTTGAGCCTATGACTTATTGCTATTATATATGAGAGGCACACAGAGGAATCCAGAAAGGTTTGTTTTTAGGGGTTTTGCAGCGCTCACAACCAAAGTATGTAGGTCAGTTCAGCGCTAATGAAAATGAAAATGAAAAGGGGAAAGTTGTAGATCCCAAGTTAAAAGCATCGAAGAAAAAGTAAGACAAAGGGAACCGGATCGAATGGGGATCATAAAATCCACAAACAATCCATCAATGTGCCTATTTTGGCAACACCTTAAAGTCCCATCCAGGGACATGTTAATGATTCTGCAGTGAAGGATATACTTCAAATGCTTACAAAGGAGAATACATTCAAAACTTAAAACAATGATATAAATAATAACAATTATAAAAACAATAATAATAATAATAATAATAAGAGATAGATAATGTACAAGGTACAAAAAACCATCTCTCTCAATAAAAGAAAGAGACTACTATTTGTCTGTCTCGTTCCCTGCTAAAGATTCCCCATGGAAAAAAAAAAAAAAGAAAACAAAACTGAGCAATCTCAATCCAGAATGACAGGGGGATGGGGGGGGGGGGGGGGGGGGGGGGCAACATGGAAAGATAAAGTAGATAAAGAAGATACAGCGATGTTGTTTGTTTTTAAGGGTTTTACGGGGCTTGCAACACATTAAGGTCATAACAGCACCAGTAAAAAGGAAGAAAATGGGATAGTAAAAAGATCTAGAATTACAATTAAAGCACACAAGAAAAGGTAAGACAAAGGGGAATTGGTTCAAATAGGAAACAGATGTAAATTCAAAGTACCAGTTTGAGATCACCTAAAAGTCTCACCCAGACACCAGCACAAGATCCCACTTAGAGGAATACACTCAAATGTTTACAAAGCATATGTTAACAATACATAACAGAAAGATGATTTACAAGGAAAAAAATATCATCTCAAAACTAACCATACATTTGACTGTTTCCCTCTCAGCCAGGGTATCTGGCCAGGGCTGGACAAAACCAAGTAATCTCATTCCAAGACAAAGACGTAAAGCAAGTTGGAAAACAGATGTAGGGAGATAGATGACACAGTAAGTGCCTCCCTGCTCACTGTGGTAGGTAAGGAATCCCACCCGGAAGATACAGCGAGTAACCTTTCTACCTACCAAGAAGGAGACCCCTCCCAGGAATCCAAAACTAAATCACCACAGGCATAAAAATTACAGGGAATGAAAGGAGAAAATGCAAATGACTTGAGTAACATGATAAAAAAACGTCCCACATAACCTACAAACCATATGACTAATTTGCTACAACCTCCAAACATACAAATAGAACTACAGGAGAGAAAAAAAGAATTGTACAACCTACTTAAATCTGCATAGTGCAAGCAATGACAGACACAATGGAAAGCTACATTCACAAAATAACATAGTAACCATAAAAGAGCTTATTATCTTTAAGAATATACAAAACATTAGAATCAAAAGGAAAATGTAATTGCGACCTTAATTTGAAGCTTCATTCACAAATGTGAAAATTACCAGAGGCGAATAAGGAGTGCAATATAGCCAGCACAGTCTGATAATATGCCAAACCTCAGCTGTCTACAACTGAGAGAAAGGAATAGTCTTACATTCCACAACATTGGTATTGAGAGATGATGGATGCGATTGTGGCTTTGTTGGAGCTGCTACAACAAAATAATTTGTACCAAAAAGACTATTGATTAATGGGCTAGAACCAGCCTGTCTGGTGCTCAACACAGTGACTGCTGGTGATATGACATTCGATGTGTTCACAGCACTGGATTGTGCATTATTTTGACTGCAGATGGATGACCTAAGGCCCTGGGACTTATCCAGAAGAACAACAGAGGGAGATGATGATACCACTGGAATTTGCTGTGCTAGATTGATAATTATCTTTGAGGTGCCAAGTTGGGCATTATTACCAACTGGGCGTACAACTTGCATTGTAGTTGGCTGACCAGCAGGACGAATCACCTGCACTGGTGACTGCAATTGAACTGTGGCTGGACGAGTCATTTTAACAGTTGGGGCCTGTGTAACTTGAGTAACAACTTGAGTGGAAATTACATTATCTGCAATTAGCCTGGCTTTAAGATTTTGAATTGTGTTTGGAAGTCTTTGAGGTTGAGAAGGAGCAGTCTGCTTTGGCAAATTCCCACTCCCAGTCGGAAGTGGTAAGAGCACAGTGGTTGGTTTGGTTATGACTGTTGCAGATTCCCTGATCAAAGGCATTGACTGTTTGGACACACTTGATGTCTGACTATCTGGCACTGACATTCCCAAAGAGGGAATGACAGAAAATTGATTATGGCTATTACTAATGTTGTCCTTATTGTTTTTATCACTCAGCACAGTAGAACTGCATTGAACACCAGCAGCCTTGAGTGGTGACTGTATGTCCAAGGCCTCTATTAATTTTGTGAAATTATTCTTGTTCTCAGTGGCATTTCTGTGCTGTGACTCACTGCTATTCTTGCATTCCTCCACATTCATGTAGTTTGAAACAGTTGCCAAAAGATTGAGACCGCCTAAAATCCCAGTATCAGCCCGTTCTTTCCGAATATCCCTGGCAACTCTATATAGCGCCTGAGAAGCAGATGGCCTTAGCAAGTCTTCAATCTCTGGAGTGTTAGATGAACCTTGATTTTGCATGAGATGTGTCAACGCCCGTTGCTCCACTGACTGTGAATTCCCTCCTTCGAAGCGTTGCCTCTTACACTGTCAAATAAATTAAAGAAAACAATGGTAATAGAAGTTTTGACAATTAAACATAATAAATTGTTAACAATTATAACATTCATTCCTATCTTCGGAGAACCTTAAATTGAAGTATTTCAGCAAAAAATTTACTTATCAGATCATCAAATTTCCTTAAATGCACTTTAAATAAGTGTCGCCACCATAAAAAATTTAATTTTATTAAAAAGTCAAATGGGAAAGGGGAATCTTTGGTAGACAGATGAGATCGTAGAAACAAAATTATCATATTTGTATTGGAACGGGGTGGGAGGGGGGAGACACATACCTTACTGCGTTCTCTTGCTTTCAACCTGTTAGCATAAACCTTGAGTTGTGCTTCTGTTTCGTCAATCTCTTTTACAGTATTATCCCTGATGAAAAGACATGTACAGTGCAGGTATTAATGTATGAAAAAACACACTATGTTAAAAACATGTCATAATTTAAGACGTATCTGAATATTCTTAAATCCCTACAATGCATCAAGTTATACCAAATATCAGTATAACTGTCTACCTCTGAAATGAAAAACTGGTAAATATGAGGCACTTCAGACAAAATATTAACAGAAATCAAATTTATATTGCTTTTTAAAACAGTAATAACCGAACATTTTTAAAACAAGAAGATCACAATCAAAATGCAAGAAGGCACGTTTGTTCATATCCAGCAATTAAGATATCTGGAAGTTAATATAAAGACTTTATTCTAAAAAATTCTTTGTGCAACTTGTAATATTTGATCATAATCTCTTCAGACACACAAATGGAGAAATATCTTACTTTGTAAGCTCAGCATTATGATGCTGCAAAAGATGGCGAACGTATGTATTCCTGTTAGAAAATGTACCCTTACAAACTTCATATTCACAAGTGAATTGTTTCTCTCCAGTGTGTTGACGTGCATGACTCTGTTAAGAAAAAATATTTTAAAAATAAACTAAAACAATCTCAAAGCAGGTGTCACCTGTGTGTGTATGTGTGTGTGTGTGTGTGTGTGTGTGTGTGTGTGTGTGCGTATGTGTGTAATTTCAAGTTTCTTTTTTATCTTCTGGATAGTAACAGCAAATGCAAAAATTTTAAGTCATTACAGCACCGGTAATAAATAAATAAATAAAGATAATTGAGCTTTTTTTTTTTTTTTTGTAACTTTTATATAGTGCAATATCCACTTATTGTGCTCAAAACACTTTACAATGGGTCCCTAACCAACAGCAACATTTAACATGTAGAACGAGACATGACACCTGTTAGGCTATATTACAATTTTTTAGGAAGAGACAACGCTGTTAACAGCCGTGTACTCATTTTACACCTGAGAGCGGTGAGAGAATGTGAGTAAAGAGCCTTTTCCAAGGACTCAACTATGCGCCAAGCGAGGCGCGAACTCAGAGGACCTTCCGATCCGAAAGTGAGTGTCATACCACTAGACCACATAGCCGCACGATAATGGATATAGTCCATTGATGCTATGCGTTTAACCAAAACGATCACATTTGCCAGCTGGATATAACGTTCCAACACATAAAACTTGTGTAACCTTTAAACAGTTATAGTCTGATTGATAGAATTTAGTGAGAACTACTCATATAAATGTCTGATTAATAACAAAAATTTCATTCCATCTATATAGGTTATGTATCTATACTAAAAGCTAATTTGCTGGCACTCAGAATAAATTAAGACAAAAGGGACTATTTTAACAAGAAACAAAAGTTGCTCCAAAGAGCAAGTCAATACTACCGAAGACTAATAAATAAGATGCTAATGTTATAGTCATAGAAGAGATTTCTTAGCTATCATCGAACTGCTTGCCTTATAAAAAATCTGGAGATCTTAATCAGGTAAGGAAATCACTATAACTCCGGAGTGAAACGAATTGCAACTTTGATTTCTATTGGGTGATAACAATGGAGAAAATATAAATATTTGTATATAATTCAATGCCTATAAATGGTCTAAAATAATATTTACCCGCTGGTGATGAGTATGGTTGTGAGTTTTGGAACAGCCAGGCTCAGTGCATCTGTACCGTGGTATACCAGCTTCTTTCAAGATATGGTATTGTAATGAGTGCTTTCGTGTGAATGTAGCATCATCCTTATCAGATCGTTTACACCTGCCACATACCCAAAACCTTATACCTAAAAGAAAGAATGATGGAAATATATTAATGAAATGCAATATACTTTGTTTTCTTCAAGGGGCTTTACAGCACTAGCGAAATATTTAGGTCATTTCAGCACCAGTAATGAAAGATGATAGAGAAATTTGGACAAAACAATCAAGCAAATAAAAAGAAGAAAAGTACCTACACTAATGAAAGATGAAGGAGTGCGTCCAACAGAGATAAATCAGTAACACTGGACTAACAAGAGGTATAGATTTTATGTCGACTCACTGTAATAGTATTAGAGTGCATAAGAGGCTTGATATTAAAACATTGAACTATGAAACAGTTCCTGATTTAAAAAAAAATAAATTTTGTTACAATAACCATGATAATTTTGATTATTTAAGGGCATATAATAAACAGTCAGCTTCAAAATGTGGTTCTAGAGAGGTTCAATTGTATAAGGACAAATCATAATATAGAAATTACCTTCTGTTCAGACAAATGACAGTGACTTACCTGACAAACTCATAAGATGACTATACAATGAAGTGCTTGCTGTGTATTCTTTTTCACAGTGTTGGCATTTCTTTGGCTTGAGCTTCCTTGGATACCATTCATAATCTCTAAGGAGTAATCTAGCATAAGCCTGCAAAGAAAAAGAGAGATCTATGACGAACAAAATTTTCAAAACGAATAATTTCTAAATTAACTTATCCAACAACAACAAAAAAGAAATTTAAAAAATCCCAACTAAGTACAATAAAAAAAAAATCACAGACAAATGGGAACTTACCATTAGCCTTAATTTGGATTCATTATCCTTTGCCTTTACAAGCCTCTGCCAATCGTCTGGGGTCATGCTATTCAGCGTCTCCTGTTCTTGGGGAGTAAGGGGATCTTGCAGTTTCAGTTTGACCAGATGGTCACAGATCTCTGAAGATTCCATCCACATTTCCATACTCACTGAAAATATAGAGAACAATTCACAAACAAAATAAAATGTTGTCAAAAAAACCTGTCTGGTCATTGTTTTAAATCCATCCACAAAGCTTATCCATCAGTAAATACACAAAAAGGAAAAAAAAAAAAAGAAAGAAAAAAAAGAGGGGGGAATCAATTGCATTCATGGACTTCAGAAATTTTAAAACTTAATTTGCGTTGAGTGGGGAATAAAACCTGACAACAATAAAAACCTGTCATTTGATGTTAATAGGACATGGCCGCATTAATAACAAATGTCAAAGACAATAATCAATGCATTGAAACGATCAGAATACAACCTGTAATATTCTGGTGTGAGCCAAAAAAAATTTTTTATTAATCTTTTCAAAATTACAGAAAAAGTTGAAGAATACTTCACCTACCACACAAAATTAAGTGACCTAAAAAGGGTAGGGAATATTGCCATATGGTTATCTCAGTACTTACAAATGATTCTGTTCTTTATTTCTTCACTCAACTCCTCCTCTTCTTTTGCAAGTAAATCATTAAGTACCTGAAAAAAAAAAAGATAAAATATTACAGTCTAATAAAAACAGAGTAATGAGCATTTGAAACTTGGAATAAATCAACTGTTGAAAGATCATGAGCAATTGTTTGTTTTTAAAGGTGCGACAGTGCTTGTGATACATTTAGGTCAGTTCAGTGCCAGTAATAAGGAAGAAAATAGGATAGTCAAAAAAAAAACAAGAATAAATTAAGATTTACAATTGAAATAAAACAAGAAAAGATAAGATAAATGGGAATGGTTCAAATAGGGAACAGGTGAAGATTCCAAGAGCATACCCAAGACGGAAAGCAGTTGGAAAACAGATATTAAAAAAATGAACTTTATATAGCGCAATATCCACTAAATGTGCTCAGAGGGCTTTACAAGGGGTCCCTAACCAACAGCAACTTTTAACATGTAGGACGGGACAAGACGCCTGACATTACAATTTTTCGGACAAAGACAACGCCAGGTACTCATTTTACACCTGAGTACGATGAGAGAATGTGAGTAAAGAGCCTTTTCCACGGACTATGCACCAAGCGCGAGGCTCGAACCCAGGACCTTCCGATCCGAAAGTGAGTGTCATACCACTAGACCACATAGTCGCACAGCAAGTGCCTCCTTGTCCACTATCAGGTCTGCCAAATTGAAAACTTCAAATTTAGTAATTTTTATGTCAATTTTTAGTAATTTGACAAGGAAATTAGTAATTTCTGAAATCTTACACAAACAATCACAAATTGGCATTGATGATCACTTCAACATTACATCGTCACGCCTATGCGCTGTAGAAATGCTTTTTTATTGTTATTATTATTATTATTATTATTATTATTAAAGCATTACTGAGAATTTAAAATTCGTAATTTTCCATAAAATTTCGTATTTTCGTAATTGGCCACGAAATTTGTCTAAAATTCGTAAAATTCCGAAAAAAGATTTCGCAGGTATGCACCATGGGAGGACAAAATACACCATCCAGCATGAGTAATAGTGACTTAAGAAAAAGAAAATGTACTAACCTGTTTAAAATTGTCCCATTGAGAACGATCAAGGGCAAAAAGCTTGGTTGACATTTTGTACTGCAATGTCGCCACCCTAGAAGATTAAAAAAAAAGGGAGAGAATAAAAAAGTTAGGGACAATAAAATGACAACACATTCATTTATTGACATTCCTCACAAACATCTAAGTCTAGCCTGACGAAAATTCAAAAACTTCAAAACAAAGCTGCCAGAATCATAACTGGGACAAATAAAGAGAAAATACTACCCCTGTTTTGAAACAGCCACATTGGTTGCCTGTTGAGAAGAGAGTTGAGTTCAAGATGGCCTGTATAAATTTCAAATGTATTCATGGTTTAGCACCGCAATACCTAATGTCATTGATATCGGAGTACAGGCCACGTCAGGTTCTCCACTCCTCAGACGAGAAATAATGTGCATATTACTTTGCAATACCATCAATCTGGAATTCTCTCTCAGTCTTTAGCAGAAGCACTCATATGTTTTGTTTTGATTTTAAGGGTTTTACGGCACTTGCAACACATTTAGATCATATCAGCGCCAGTAAAAAGGAGGAATGGAACAGTCAAAGTTCTAGAATTACAATTAAAGAACCTAAGAACAAGTAAGACAAAGGGGAAATGGTACAAATAGGGAACATATGTAGATTCCAAGAGCACACTATCTTTGTACTTAGTTTGAGATTGGACATACTACTGAAGACAGAATAATTTAGATTTTCATCCCCTTTATACTTCAAAATGTAATAAAGTCCACTCCGGATAAGCGCAACACCTTGGGATCAGCGAAAATGTTGCAATTAACCAAAGTTTCCAATCCCCTATTGCAATATTTTACACATATATGGCAAACTCAAACTAGTTGTAAACATTGTTCTTAGTCCATCACAGACTGAGCAATATAATTGAAATAAAAACCATATGGCAGCCCTGTAGAGATCAGGCAAAAGAAGCTTTGATGCAAGTCAACATCTTAGTCAGATTGGTTTAAGTTTCAACATTTGTATGAGTCAAAAAGGATTAGCCGTGGTGAGAGGACAATAAGCTCTCACCAAACCCATTGGTCACAATGCTCCGTTGTCAATCCCAAAACAAAGGATATCGCTCAGTCTCTCTTTACAACTGTTATTGTCTACCTGTTGTAAAACTATGCCCAGCCCCTCGCCTCCCATTAAATGGTCATAACATCACAAACCATAAAGCCCCGCCCTCTTTTGTCTCTAATAGTGTGGCGAACACTACTGTAGCATTAAATCCCGGTTACTCTCGATTTTTCAACATGTCACGACTTCCATGATGAAGTCATGCTATTTTGTTTGATTGATTTCTTAAATTTATCACTTTTTGAGGGAGAAAATTTGTTGCGATTAACCAAAGTTTGTCGCAATTAACCAGTGACTTTTATAAAGAATTAATTCCGTTTCTTGGGAAATGTTATGATTAACAGAGTTGCGATTATCTGGAGTGGACTGTATTTCATTTTCTTAAAATTCTCATATCACCTCTGACTTGTAAATCCCCATTGAACAAGTAAGGCGGGGTTTGTTGTTTTTAAGGGTTTTACGGTGCTGCAACACTTTTAGGTCATATCCGCGCCAGTAAAAGGGAAGAAAATTGGACAGTGAAAAGATACTAGATTTACAATTAAAAGTAAGACTGAGGGGAATGGTTCAAATAGGGAACAGATGTAGATTCCAAGAGCACACTATCAATGTATTCAGTTTGATATCAACTAAATGGCTCACCCAGACACCAGCACAAGATCCCACTAAGAGGAACACACTCAAATGCTTACATTATATATTCAAAATAACAAATACAACAATACATAACAGAGAGATGATTTACAAGGAAAAAAATATGCATTTGATTTTCCCGGTGTAATAAATGTGCAATCCAGCCCCGTCAAATTTCTCAGGAGCAAAACAAAAACATTGTTCAAGTCATGTAACTCCAACAAATCCCCCAACTCTGAAGGCCTAGGTCAAGGGACTGTCGAGACCCTGACGGAGTGAAGGAGCAGAGTCCCACTGGGAAGGAAAAGAAGCCAAGAGAGCATTACTCACTCAGGATATTATACAGAGTTGAGCTTCCTGATACCCATTTAATTGATGTGTAAAAGGTTTGTTTAAAGTAATAGATAAACACATAGGGGTACCGAGGACAACCAAATTATCAAAATTGTTCACTAAAAGTGGCCTAATGTAAACACTCACCCCTTGCCGTCAGCATCAGTCTGTGTCTGGCAACCTGCCTCCTTGTTGTCCGGGTCCTCCTCATCGTCCAAATCTTGATCCTCCAAGTCCTCGTCCTCTGATAAGGTCTCATCCTTCACCTCAACCAGCTCTTCGTGTTCCAACTTAATGCCATCTATAGGATTACAATATGCATCCTTTTCATTGGTTTGAAGTAAAGGAAGCAGCATTGTGTCATTGTTTTCTGCATCGCTTGAAGATTGTGAACTTGCAGACTCTGTGGACCCTCTTGATCTGGTCCTCCTATTCTTCCTCAGTTGGGTGAACCGTTTATTTGATTGTCCACGTTTTGGTGCAGCTTTAACAGCTGGTGATGTCCTGGACCGTTTAGCAGGAACTGGAGTATCAGATGCAGGGGATTTGTGCTTTTGCCCTAAAAGAGAAAGAAAAGCATCTAATGATAATGGATGACATTAGCAAACACCATAATGAGTAGAGTACCAATTTATAGCAAGATACTTCGAACAAAATCTGATTTCTGTTGTAGAGAACAGAAGAGAAATTCTTTTTGTTGATTAAAAATACTTTTATATTTCAATTATGTATAGTATACTTTGACATCAATCCCCACTATTCCTACAATCGTTTTTGTGTCCCCTCCCACCTTAACTAATTCCTTAAGCTGTTCTGCAGCAAATGAGAAAATGTTCACGCACAACATAAACTATAATATAAATTATATAATATCATGTAGACCTGTAAATGAGCTCTATAAAAATTGACTGAAACTCTTCGACAAACTGAAAATTCAATTATTTTTTATTATTGGAGAGGAGAGTGATAAATACAATACATTAAAATAGTGGGTGTTATCTCTTACTGGAAGTATGACTGCCATAATTTTATGTAGAAGGAATGCTAAATAAGCATGTCATTCACATAGGTAAAGATGACTTCATCAAAGTCATATTCCTGCCTCTGGAATATTTCTGACATAGTCAGAAAAATAATCACCATTATCATCTTTAACTTCTAGCCATGACCAATTGAATTTATTCCTCACATCTTTATTGATGCTCAACAAGTCTGAATTGCGATCCACGAACAGCTCAGCCATTGTGAGAACAATAGAATAATGTAGCAATGAGCAAACTTGATTTTCAATCAGTTAATGACAGAAAAAAAAAATTAAATAAATATGACTTCTGGCCAATACACTGAATTATTAAGAAGAAACTTCGGCAGGCGTAGCGGAAAAATTCAAAGAATCGAAATGAAGGTAAATCGTCACAAAACAGCAAGCTTGCTTGGGCTTGAGCAAAACAATGGCAGAAAACGTCCTGATTTGCACGGGAATGAATTAGGCTACTTACCATTGCTCCTTATAATCAGGTACCCAATCAGTGAAGAAACTGTCAACCAATTTGTTTAAAACGTGCTTGTAGCAATCTATCCTAATCTAACTTTCGATTTAAAGGTGTCTCCCACTATCATCTACTAGAGTAGGTACGGAAAACCCAAATTTAGATTATATAATTGTTGTCTTTAGGTTGCATTCAATAGGTATAACTTTTTTTCCTGATTAATATGTTATAAAAATTATTAAATTTGATTAAAAATTTAAAAAGATATTTTGAAATTTGTAGAAAATCGCCCAAATTTGGGCTGCTTTGAAAGCAACCTTTTGTCCGTTATCAAAATGCCGTATTTTCATAAATATTCAAGTCATACCTCTGTAACTTTCTAACAATGCACATATTTTTATAAACAATATGTGTATTTTTTTCCTGAGCTCAACTCTAAGTAAAATAGAAATAATTTGCCCCCAAAGTTGCTGGCAAAGGCAAAATTGTCAATTTCAACGCGAAGCTAAGAAATATCAGCGATTGTGCCCCTTGCCTGAGTATGAGTGAAGTGAATACAGCAAATGTAGTTGTAGTTTCGTTTTCAGTTGGCTGGTGAACGCAAAGCTATAAATCTTGCTTTCGTATACATCGTCTTAAAGCTGAGATTTTAAACCTTCTTTTGATACCAGAATCGTCCAAATTTTCAAATTTTTCTTTTTTTTTTTATCAATTTAAAGTTTTTAATTTGAAACTTCAAACTTTGAAAAAAATCATAAAAATGTGAATCTGGTATCGAATGAAAGCTTGTTCAATTTTCTTTCTGATGCAGCCAGTGACGTTACTATTAATAGCGCTGACGCGATCAGCCGAGCGGAGAGAAAAGACGACCGTCGGCTACGGTGTTCGAGTAGCGGAGCGCCGGTTTCAAAATCGGAGTTTACTCCTCTTCTTCAACTCCAAGCCATGAAATAATGGCAAATCCTATGAAAAAAGCATAAACATTTTTTAAAAGATGAACATTTGAATTTTAATCTGACACCAAACACGTTTTATTTGACGGACTGAAAATGAGAAAAAGAGAGTGACGATTTGAGTTGAAATTCTCAGTTTGCCAATAAAGCCATGACTCGATAAGAGGGTTTGCCATACGTTACATCCGGCATTCGCATTTTACTTTTTTATACTTTTAAAACCCAGCTTGTAAATGTGGTCAATTTTGGCTTAGATGAAACAGTGAAATTTATCGCTCTGCGGCTCAGTTAAAATTGGCGACCGTTGGGATCACGACAGGTTGGAAAGTGAAAAAAAAATTTAACGGAGGCTGTGTGAAATTACACTGGGATTTGTTCAGTCACGCCAATTCTAAAAAGCACCGCTTAGCCTTGGCAATAAATCCATCGTTAATATAAACGGCTCCCATGAGCTATGCATAGCGTTATGGAACACTCCTAATTACTTTACGGTCATTCGACTACGATTTGTGAATTCTTTCTTTCTTCACTCATTTCTTTCTTTCCTTTTTTTTAAATATTTGAATTTGACAAATTGACTGTTTTCAGTTAATTGACTGAGAATTTACAGGTCTATTATCATGATAAATGAAAAATGAGTGGGAAAGAAATTTTAAGGCTCCAAGGAGGTACTTGTGTCAATAATAACTACCATCCCTAAGAAAAAGAGAAGAAAATGGAATAAAAACCATTCACTGATGAGGTAATGTAAATATAGGAGTTGACAAGCGTGGTATTATACATTATAAAACGCACACACATACACACACATATATATATATATCAGGCCTGTAAATGGTTGGTGAAAAAATTGTCGGAACTTTTTGAACACGCGAAAATAGACACAACAGGACAAAAATATGGACACAACACAGATATGACACGTCAATTGACTAGTCAAATCATGTCACTTTCCCCTACTTATTTATAACGAGGTTCTTATTTTATGGTATCAAAACAAACAAAAAATCCCAATTATTTGAGGTCCCAGGTCCGAGTTAGTTGTAAAATGAAAGGAAGAGAACAATTCCTACCCTTTTGAAGGATGTGTATCTAGATGTCTAGTGCTCGACACGGGAAGCTGCGTATCTTCGCTCATGTTTGTGTTAAATGTTTACGCTGATTCTTTCGTTTATTTGGATTAATTCTTGAAGAAGAAGAAGAAGAAGAAGAAGAAGAAGAAGAAGAAGAAGAAGAAGAAGAAGAAGAAGAAGAAGAAGAAGAAGAAGAAGAAGAAGAAGTGGTGGTGCGGTGGTGTGAGAGCTTTCGGAGAAGAATATATATTTCGAAGAAAAATAATTATTTCGCATTATGTTTTTTTCCGTCTCACATCAGGACGGAACCAAAGAAATATAGAGACTGAGAAATAAGAACCGGAGATATGCATGTGTGTCGGTAGCAAAATAGAGAGAAACCTTCCGGTCCGGTTCGATACACTTCGGTGTGTGCGTTATTTACTGACTAGGTGTGTGTGTGTGTGTAAGAAGACGACTCGCAGGAACTTCGCGACCTCTCTCTCGCTGGCTGTGGCACAGTAGCCAAGCAGTGAATACATAAACGTCTAGTGGAGCGTGTAGGTGGCATGATAATATTATAGCTAACTGATAGACGGCATGTTTTGTCTTTGGTGCGACAAATAAAAAGTTTTTTTTGTTTTGTTTTTTTAAGTCGGCATTTGAAACGGAATAAAATCTATTTTATTTATTTTTTATTGGTCCTGTTCTTTGGCGTTACCAATTTTATTTTTCCTATTATCTTTTTTTTTTTAATCACTTATAGAGCAAAATCGTACTGTCAGAAATCCAACAATAGACGGAAGAATTACAGGACTGATATATATATATATATATATATATATAATATATATATATATATATATATATATATATTAAAATATAATATATATATATAAAATATAAAACACACAAACCTTTGTTTGGCTGATACAGCTGGTTCTTTGTCATAAATTCAGCCTGCTCATCTGAAAAAGAAAAAAATTCACAATGATAAAACATTTTAAAAATCGTTCAATTTAAAGAGCTAAATCTTGCAGTTTTTAAAAGAGATAGGCGGCAGAAATTGTAACATGAAAGTATACAATCTTTTTGTCCTCAATATATATTCATATATAGAATACAAGAAAAAAAAAATTGAAAGAAGTTAGACTTTTTTTCAATACAAAAAAAAAATAATCAGAAACATTCAAAAATTCACAAGCAACAAGATCAAGGCATTAAGTTAATGCATGCAAGTTTAATCAAAAATCCATTAATGGTTAAGAAACTATGCTTGTTCTACCAAAGTCGGATAAAAATCAAGATATCAAAAGTCTCCAAACTTGGGTCTTGTTTTAAGCAGTGATGTGTGACTAATAGAGGAAGTTGCCCCATATTGAAGAAAGAAAAACAAACGATTGATTGGAATAGAGTTTGGAATAAGCATTTCTTCTTCCAAAAGCACCTGGACAATGATGTCCAACATGGTCTATAAAGTCGTACAACACCTTACACAGAAGCAGAATGAAAATAGTCAGTTCAAAATACACAAGATCAAATCACTAATTAACTCTCTCGAGTTCATATGCATGGAAAATCGAACAAATTTGTTCAATTTTCAATGAGAGCGATATAGCAAATATGCAGTGCATCTATTAAAGCAGCTATGAAATCGACACTCAACATATTTTCTTGAAATAAATGGGGTTGATTGGGGTAAAACTGCAGAGTTGCATCAGTTATTGTCTAGCAACCACAGGTTTCTTAACTTTTCCGATTAATTTTTTTTCTCGCATCCAATATATATTTAATACTTTAGTTTACTGCTGCTACCTTTCAAACTGTCAATCTTAATATTTTTTCCTATCATTATTTTACAAACATGAAACCATCAACTTAAAAAATAAAGCAGGTCACCACGTCATATGTGTAAGTAAAATAGCTTATAAACTATGAAATCTAAGAACATTCATAATTTGACGTGTGTAATATATATAAATGTAGGGATTTGTTTAAGTCAGAGAAAAGGCATAAGGAGAATAATTTTCAAGATTTAAGATTCAGGAAAAGTAAGGCAGAAATGTGCTTGCTTCAATTCCGAAATAACAAGCGACAAAGATTGATCATAAAACAAAATGAAAGTCAATGGTATGCTTAGTGTCAACCTAGAAAATGACAGAGACAAATCTTACATTTGTTTTTCAAAATGAGAGAAATTGTTGTAAAACACACAAAAATGTGTCTTTTAAAGCTGATATCACACACGATAACTGAATTTAATTCTGAAATTTGTGACATTACTTCTTCAAATGAGTAGCAAGAAAACCATGGGAGAGCCATTGTTGTCAATATCTTAAACATCAAATGACATGGATGGATATATGGAAGTGACATAGGCATCGGCTAAATTTAACTTAGCTACTTGCACTGCCATTATTGTTATACTAAGTCAAAAGCTATAAAATGATACAAACCAGATGACAATCTCTTCAATGCTTTCACGTGATCCTTCAAATGAGCTCTCATTCCCTGACGTGCAGCGTCTTCATATCGATATTCTCTGAACTCAGTCTGACATTTTCGAGGACAAAAAGTACAAATAAACCTGTACTTCTGCTTAAATTCCTCACTCTCATCTTTGGAGAAAACATTCTCAAGTTCAGATGGAGCACTGTTTCGCACTTTCACAACATCATCGAATGACAACCATTCTTTAAGCATGATCCATTTCTGAAATCAGAGACAAATCATAATGAAATCTCAAATGAAATAATAAGACCACCACAAGTACAAGATCTTCAAAATAGGAGAAACAGGCCTGTGTGATTGTGTGGAAGGAGAAGAAGACGCCCACCATAAACTCCAGACCTGCCCAAAGTATAGCAATAACTATGAAAAATGTTTTTTTCTCTTTTTGAGGAAAATTTTTGTCTAAAAGCAAAGCTCTATCTCCACTGAGTAAATGTTTTTGAATTTTGAAAATCCATTCATAAATAAACAAGTTATGCAGTTTCAAAGGTGTCATTTATTTGGATGACCCGCAAAGAGGAAAAAAACGCGAAAATATGGGACGCTTTTTCGGCATTTTTTTTCGACCTTTGGTTGTATTGCGTAATAAATGGATTAAAAGATTGAAAGTTGAAGAGCAAATTAGGATGGTGTTTTGTAAAATACGGGAAAAGTACTCGTCATATTCATATGAAATTTTACAACCAAAAAGAAGAAATGTTCATGTATTACCTTGTCAGCGACAAAACCTCCACGCCCGGTAGTTTTAGAAATATTTTACTCCAAAGAGTAAACATCTATTTTTAACGGTCTTCTGGTAATCTAAAATTACCTTTTTTCTAACTGTGTGCTTTCAGTCATATTCATCGATAAACAGCGTCGTAATTAATTTTTTTAAATAGCATATAAGAAACGGCTTCGTCCCATATTTTGACGCGAATTCGGGCACTTCGTGAGCGAAAAAGAGGCCCAAAGATTTGTGCGGGATAGTCATTGCTACAAAGTATGCAACAGAAAGAGAAGATTTTTGGCCTGGTACCATACTTCTGCAGACCGAACTGTATGGGCCGCTGATAGTGCTGAGGAAGACAGCGACGTGCCTTCACCAACTAGACATTCAAACATGAATACAATATGAGGGGGAATGAAGAAGAAACAAAACAAAAAACAAACAAAACAAAATAATTAATAATATCACCCCCACACACGCACCACAAAATTAAAAGTTTTGCCAAGACACGCAGCATATATCATGTGAGCTCATTTACAAATTTACAAGAGAGTGATAGAAACTCCTATTAAAACAACCTCAATGTGGTCAGTATATTACATTTATCTCATGTCTCTATTAATAAGCAATTAAGAACTCACCGCTATGCGAGGCATGGCTAAAAAATATCTCTCTTTTGGAAGTGTTTCTGGAATGTAAATAATAAAATATAAAATTAACAGAGGTTTACATTTAGGACCTTTATTAGGTGAGCCATCCATACATTTACCTAAAGGCCTCACCCTCCAAACGGGTCAATCAAGTTATTAAAGTTTAAATGAGATCAATGACTTATTCATTAACTCCTAACCGTATTGATACACAGACAGTTCATCTGTCACATTATGCAGGCCATTTTTAGTGTGACTTAAAGTCGGGTGACATACTACAGAGTTACTCAGATACAGCAAGATGTGGGACTTGAAACGGGTGCTCACTATGAATGTTGTTTTT
Source organism: Berghia stephanieae (assembly GCF_034508935.2). NCBI lineage: Eukaryota > Metazoa > Mollusca > Gastropoda > Nudibranchia > Aeolidiidae > Berghia > Berghia stephanieae. The sequence goes on from NC_088360.1 coordinate 35,488,863, forward strand.
GATTCAATGTTTGCTGGGATGTTGTTTTTTTTTTCTCCTGGCTACATGTTACAATCGATACTAACAAATATTTTATTATGATATTAAGAACATGCCCATTCTTAAGAAGACTCCACTCCTTCATGAAAAGAACATTCTTCTCACCCAATGCTCAATAAAACTGTGTTAAGTGGCAATCGGTTGAGAGAGTCTTCTTGTATATTTTTCTTTTTCCTCATCAAATCACTTTATATGAAAAAGCATTTTGACTTTTCTATTATATAATCGAACCCAGGTTGAGTCCTGACTATGAGGTTAAGTTGGGCTTGTATGAAACACATCTCTACATGAAATAACCTAACGCAGCCAATGAAAGAAATCGGATCTAATAATCCTCTTCTCGCTCTTGTGGTTCAGTTCACAGTTCAGTAAAGTTTAATTACAGATCCAGGGAGACCACATATTGCCCCAGAATACTATGTATGCAACAAAATCCCAACATTTACACTAGTTTGAAGTGGGGAACAAGAATTCTACAGATGAATTAAATTTTCAACAAGAAACACTTCCCATCAAAACTTAGGTCATCACACTAGATTCCTTCACTATCGAAGTCAACTGGTCATGGCGTCACTTTTCAAGTTTTCGTTGAAAACCGAAGACCAGCCAATTTTACGACCACACACGGCCATCTGGGTAAATTAACTTAAAAGATGATCAAAACCATTAACTTATGTACAAAGACAATAATTACCATCAAAGTAATAAACTAAAAAAACATCTGTCTGAAGAATGTTACAAAGTTGTTGAACAAGGCACAACGGTTTTTCGTCTGCTAAAAGTAGTCCCGTCGCTGATACTAACTAACCAATTAATACGCTTGAATTGGGCCCATTTTCAACTTGCTGTACATTTGATGTTGTCGGGACCAAAATACATTTTAAGTCCCTTAAATTTTCTTTTGGCTGAATTATAATGTGCCTTTTGCCTACAAGGTGTGGATTAAAACGAGATTACACGAATTTTATGACATAGAGCGAGTGCTCAGGTTTATGCTTACGCAGTTTAAAAATAGGTAAACTTCCGGTTGTTTCTGAAGCAGACTGTCGCTTTGTTATTGCGTGGTGGTGTATTTGAAAAAATATTATTTTATTTTTTTTTAATAGTATTTATATAGCGCTCTAACCACTAAACGTGTTCAGAATGAATTACTTTACAAGAGGAAAGACAGTTGGCAAAGTGCTTGTCCAGCTACATGACGTGCGAAAAGATGAAAATAACAAAGCTTTGGAATGTCAACATATATATAAAACTAAAACAATGTAAAGATAATAAATGAAAGCCCCGAAAAAGGTTCATCACAGTAATGACATTTACCATTGTGTGTGTGTGTGTGTGTGTGTGTGTGTGTGTGTGTGTGTGTGTGTGTGAAGTGCGATACCCAAGGACCTGAAATTTACGACGATCAGTCATCAATTCAATAACTTACCACGGCCACCAAAGCTAAATGCACGGTTCTAATTCAGCAAACTATTTCAAACTACATTTTAAATCTTGCGTTTCAAATCGCATTACGATATCCCTCCAAATTGAATGTTCTATTATAAATAAACTAGAATCGAATCATTTTTTGTTTTTAAATTCAACTGCATTTATTCTAGCACTTTTTGATATGACATAGATAGTTGTTTAGCCGTAACAAACAAACCTGGTCAGTAAAACTGCAAAAGGATAAAGTCAATACATCGGCTTTGATAGTAGTAGTTGGTGATGTGTAAAACATTAAACTTAAACCCCACGATAACTACTCCTTTATAAAAATTAACGACAAATACACGTTTTTCATAACTTTGATGCAAGACTGGAATATACAATCCGATGCACATCCAAATCCAAAGTAAGAAAAACTGAACATGGCCAGAAAAATCCAAGGAAAGGGTGCATCACAGAAATTGTACATTATAAATAATAATCATTTTAAGTCACAGCTATGTTTTACACAAAACCAACAAAAGTAGAATCATAAGCGCGAGTGAGCTATTAAAATAATAGAATCATTACACAACCAACTTTTTAAAAAAGAAGATACAAACTTTGTTTCGTGGTCTGCTGAGATCGACAGTTTGGACAAGGTAGGAGTAGGAGGTGCCCACGCTATAGCAGACGACGCACAAAGAAGCCACTGACCAATCGAAGTGAATTGCCTCGGGTGGTGGTTGCAGTGATGACCAATCGAAATAGGTGAGTTGTAAACCGTTGCCCCCCTGCGTTGCAACACCCAGCTCTACCCTTTCCGGTATTCAGCGAATCAACAAAATGCATCCGATTGCGGAAATAAACAGAAAATTTGAAAAACACTGCAGGTTGCTCCGTCCATAAATGAAACATCCACATCCTTAGCAGACTACGAACAAATAGCCATCCTGTATCAGCAAACTATCAACCAATCCTGATTTTCATTGGTCACTGCTTGGGCTTTTTGATTGGCTGACATTTACAAGATGGCGGATTTCGGGAGGCTTGACCACGAGGAATATGGTCGAACCGTCCCAAACCCGCCATCTTGTTAATACCCGGCCATTGTCCAATGAAATACTATTTCTAGGCAAGCTTTTTGCCGGTGTCCAAAACTACAGACAATCTCATCTTAATTTAAATAAATTAGGTGACTACTCACGTATTTTAGAATAGAAAGATATATCAATGGCTTAGTAGAGTACTTGACTAAGAAAAAATCTATGACTAGAAATATGGGGGTGGGATCTGGATCCACATCAACTGCGTAGTAGTAGGAGGAGGAGAAAGACGTTAAATAATCAATGTCGACTACTACTACCACTACCAAAGGTTGACGTAAATAGCAAATTGCATGAATAAACTTGATCATCAGTAGATAATAGTAATAGGGAGTAAGAAAATTAACCAAAACTCCCTACTAACTATTATCCATTTCTATAGAAATCATTTGTTTTATCATTTTACACTCCCCCCCCCCCCACACACACACACACACACAAACAAAAGTCAACCTTGAAGACTAATACAAATTTATAGGAAATATGTTGCAATTTGCTGTGAAAATGATTGAAATATATATTTTGTACAGCCTTTGAAAATATGCGGGTGGGGGGGGGGATGAGAAATATGTAAAGTACTACTGAGCCTGAACACCAGATCAAGGAAGAATATAATGGCACCGTGTATCCATTTTATTTTTTAAAATAGACTGACATCATGATTTCCTAAGGCGAAGGTATGTTACGCTGATAAGTCTGACCGCATGTGAAATGTTTCCTCGCAGCGGCAATGAACCCGCCAAAATAATTTCAACCTTTGCTTGTGAACACATCACTCCCTCTTCAAGATAGAGAAATATAAAACCACATTTTCGTCCGTTGGAATCTTAGTTCTACATTGTTAACTCTACAATACAATTTTGACATTATGCACACAAAATTATTATTTTCTAAACCACCCGCCCCCCCCCCCCCCCCAAAAAAAAAAAAAAAAATTAAAATACCCCCCAAAAAAACAAACAAACAAACAAAAAACCCGATCGATCAGTCCTTCGGCCTATAAAAGTTTATAAGTTAATAAAAGGTATTTGGACAATGTAGTCTATATATTCTTATAATGCATTAATACTGTTCTATGTGTAATTATCTATTTTATAGTCTTAATGAAAAAAAAAATATTGCAAAGTATTACTTACCTCCAAATCCAAGAAAGACTACGAATCGATTCACTCTGAAACTCTTCACGACTGACCAACAGAAGTCCACCAAGTCAACTGAACTGGACTCTTCTTCCGTGCTGCAGACGACAAATTTCTTTGTTTCGTCTGCTGAGCGTCACGTCCTACAACTTGCGTAAAGTATTGTTCTAATTGGCTGGCTCGGGTGCATTGAATTGCGTCAGTAGGAGTTGCGTGTAAGTGCGGGTAAGAGAACAAAGAATGACACACACAATCCCACCTTGTCCACCATGGTCACTCTTGAAATGATTATTTTGTGTCCATCATGGTCACTTTTGAAATAATCAATTTTATACGTATTATTACAAATGCTGCAAATAATTAGAATAAAGTCTTAAGATATATTTTTTTCTTTTTTTTTCTTTCTCATCGCTAAGATAGAATAATATTCTTTGGGGTCCTTTTAAAATAAAGGGGGGGGGGGGGGTCATTTGTGGACTAATTCTGAAGTCGGATTCTTTTCTACCGATGTCTTATCGGAGAAGGATTTTGAAACGGAGGCGCTGGAGTTTATCCTGGTTTCTATAGCGAGAAACGGACAACGGCAATTGCTTGCTACCCTTTTGACGTGAGCCTATCGCAAAATACTTTAAGCCAGATCTAGCAAACCCAGAAATTCCATCAACTGCTGGACGGACCGAGGATCGGAAAGAAAAAAAAAAAAAAGAAATCTCGACTTCACCCGGGATTAGTCTCGGTCCCTTTGCGTGTGAAGCGGGTGCTCTACCAACCGTAATACGGGGCCCCTTCTTAATTGAAATGTCTGCAACATAGCCTTCTTAGCCCTAGTCTCTAGTATGCTCTAATCGGTACCCATGTTGCTGGGATTTTTTTTATTTTCTCTCCCATTTCATTTTTCTTGCTCTTTTCATTCCCTTCCCCAGCGTGTAATTATTTGCAACTAATATGTGAATCTCGCCAATGATTGTTGAAAATGTCAAAAGGGAGCAACCAAGATACTTTTTCAAATCATTATGCCATATTAAAAATCTTTTTTTAATTGAATAGTTAAATTGCGCCAAATCCGATAAACATGCTCAAAGCACTTTACAAAAGCGCCTAGCCAACCATACATGAAATATTATAGCCGAGACATGACGCAGTAAGTCGATATTACTACATTTACTATTTTTTTACTATTTTGTGTAAATGTAACCGGTCAGGTACTCATTTTGCATGAGATAATAATATTATGAGCCTTTTCCAAGGACTTAACTATGCGCCGCTCAGAGCGGAACTCGAACCCGGGACCTACCGAGTGTCATATCACAATCATAATGAAAAATTTGTCTTTTCTGCATTTTCTTAAAATTTAGTGTAAGAAAGAGGGGTGTTCATATTCAGCAGTGATAAATCGTCCACAATGTTCACACTGTGACAGGTCGAGTAAAGCAGAGGCTCAAAGCAGTATAACGAAGCCAACAGAGTAGTAAAAAAAAAAAAAAAAAGAAATGCATTAGGACAGGCAACAGATCCTACATTGACAAACTGACATGTGAGGCAGAAGAAGCTGCTGGTAAAAGAAATTTGAAAGCACTCTGAAACAACAAGGACACTGTCGGAAAGATACAAGCAAATTGATAAACCAATTAAAGATAAAGAAGGAAAAACTCTATCCACTCCACAAGAACAGTTAAATCGACGGGCCGAACATTTTAAAGACCTTTTAATTCGTCAAATGCCAGTCAACCCTCCTTTTATACCACCTACAGGTTCAGTTCTACCTATCAATTGTGAGAAACCTATCAAAGCAGAGATTAAAAAAAAAAAGAAACTAAAAAGTGAAAAGACAGCTGGTCCAGACAATAATAATATACCTATCTGCTGAAGCAATAAAAGCAGATCTTGCCAAGTCAATTGAAATCCTCTGCCAGCTCTTTCACAAGGTTTAGACTAAATACCTAAAGACTGGAAGGAGGGCCTAATTATACAGAGTATTGATCTAAGCAACATTATTATTTTTTTTTTCATCCAATTTGTCTATTATTACAAGTTTAAAATATAATATCTTCAATGACCATAGTACAAATTCTGTCATGTCAAGATGTACGCATAAAATACTTGCGACAGTCTTAAAATTCTAAGTTTAAAATCCACAATCCATTCTATTGACGATGCTAAGAAAGAACTCTATATTTCTAATGAGATTGTTTTTGTTAGGGTATTGTTCAATTGAAATATTTCACTTTCGTGGTAAATAATTGTAATATTTTTTAAACTTTTCACACTTTACTGCGCCCTCATCAAATTACGAACTGCCTCCACTTCACAATTTTACAAGGAATATTATTGTTTTCTAACATCATAAACTGATGTCAGAAAGGTCGAAAAGGAATACAAGATGCGCTTGGGACACTATTATCATCATCATCATCATCATCATCATCATCATCATCATCATCATCATCATATTATTATTATATTATTATTATTATTATTATTATTATTATTATTATTATTATTATTATTGTTGTTTTTTAGTTATTGTTGTTGTTGTTGTGTTTTGTTTGATTATTATTATTATTATTATTATATTATTATTATATTATTATTATTATTATTATTATTATTATTATTATTATTATTATTATTCCAGAGAGCTGCATGTCTGATGGCGAGTGTCATAAATTACGATTATGATAATATAAGATAAAGTATTTGATTGAGACTCAGGCTGGTTGGGCTGAGTGGTTTGACAGTGCGCTATGATCTGAAAGGTTCGGGTTTGAGCCCCGTTTCAAACACTTTTGTTTATATCTTCCTATTTGGGCTCCTTATAATTAGCTTCCAATTTACATGAGTGATGATTTTGTGGTCTGGCATTATGACATTTAGACGCTTCGGACCCCGGGAGGGGCAACGTTGAGTCCTTGGAAAATATTCTTTACTCCAGATTCTTTCACCGCATCCAGGTGTAAAATCTGGGTGGGGATCCTGACCTCCCATAGTGGGCAGGGAGGTACATGCTCTGTCTTCTATCCCCCCATACCCGTTTCCCAATTGTTTCCTGTCATTGTCTTGGAATGAGATTACTTAGTTTTGTCCTGATCCTTGCCGGAGCTCCTTAGCTGGGAGGGAAACAGTCGAATGTATAGTTATAGTTTTGGGAGATGATATTTTTTCCCTTGTAAATCATCTCTCTGTTATGCATTGTATTATGTTTAGTTTACATATTATATTATATGATTGGTAAACATTTGAGAGTATTCCTCTTAGTTGGGACCTGTGCTTGTGTCTGGATGAGACTTTTAGGTGATCTCAAACTAAGTACATTGGTGGTATGTTCTTGGAATCTGCATCTGATCCCTATTTGTTCCCAGTTCCCCTATGTCTTACTTTTTCTTGGGTGCTTTAATTGTAATTCTATAACTTTTTACTATCCCATTATCTTCCTTTTTACTGGCGCTGATATAACCTAAATAATGTGTTGCAAGCGCCATAAAGCCCTTAAAAACAAAAAACAAAAACAAACAGGTGTAAAATCTGGCCAATAGCGGCGTTACATCTGATTAAAAAAAAATTTAAAATGTAATAGCGCTCTAAGTTGATTCCTTGTAAAAGATTCTTTACTCACATCCACTCAGGTGTAAAGTGAGTACCCGGTCAATAGCAGCGTTGTCTCTATCGATATTTTTTTTAAAAATATTATTATAAAATCGCCTTCGGGTTTATTAACCAGCCTCATGTCTGGTCCCACATATTAAGTGTTGCTGTTGTCTAGGGACCCCTAATTGTACAGCGCTTTGAGCACATTTGGTAAAAAGGCTCATGATTTTCTTTTATAAATCTGTATTGATATGAAAATGTGAGATAGTAGGCTTAAGATTGATAATGAAAGAAGAGTGAAAAAAAAAAGCCTCACTTTAAAAAATTGAATTGGTCCTCTCATACGAATGTAATATGGATCCTTATGGTTCGTGTGTTGAACGTGCAGAGGTCAAGAAATGGAAATTATTATTATTATTATTATTATTATTATTATTATTATTATTATTATTATTATTATTATTATTATTATTAATTATTATTATTATTATTATTATTATCATCATTATTATTATTATTATTATTATTATTATTATTATTATTATTATTATTATCATTATTATTATTATTATCATTATTATTATTATTATTATTATTATTATTATTATTATTATTATTATCATTATGGGTCCAAGGTAGCTCAATTGATAGAGCACGCGGTTATAAAAATTGAACCTTGTTCAAATCCGTGTAAAATTCAAATTAAAATGATAATTTTGATCCTCTCAGTCAACACAACTATGATTGAGTTTCTGGGTCTTAAAGAAATTTGATGGAAAGCACTTGTGATTGACAAACGCCTTGGGGTTTGTTTTTAAAGTGATATCGGCTCTTTCATGCGAATATATGGAGCTTCATGGTTAATGATTGACGCATCTGAAGAATCGTAAGTGAATTGTACAATCTTTTTCATTCAGCAGAAACTGGGATATTTTTCGGCTCCATAAGTTATCACCATAACATTAATCAAACGATGTGAACTCGAGAGTCTGTGTCCATAATACGTACCATGCGTATATACTACTTTGCACCTAAATGGGTAGCGGGTAGTTTGAAACCTACAGGCTACATAATGTATTTGGGGCTGGTTCGTGGATTGTTTAAACCCTGGTACGCCTCAAGGCACGACAACAAGTCGTAGAATTTTTTTCTTTTCATTTTGGTTCTCTGCAAAAACAAGGTGACAATATGCAGTTGTTGCAAGGTAATCAAATGGTGAACTTAACATTTCGAGTAAGTCACTAGTCATATTTATTCTTAAAATTCTATGGCGTCGGTGGCCAGTTGGTAGCTATGTAGTCTCGTCGTATAACAACACCAAGCGACAGAACTGAAAGCGTGCTTAGTGACCGCTGGGTTACAATGATTTAAAGACCCTCCGGTAAAATGCATAAGACACGTGTCCGCTTTCGATTTAGATATATGAATAAGTTCTTGGCTATATTCATTAAAGGATAATGCAAGATTTTTAGTTTCATTTATTTTATTGAAATATAATTAAACAATAAATGGGAGGGGCGAGTCATTCATTTTATTGAAATATGATTAAACAATAAATGGGAGGGGCGAGTTTATCTTATTAGTATAAAAAAGGAGAGAGATTTGATCTTAGCAAAGTGCTATGGATTTGATCCACAATAAGATTATAAGTGATGGCGCTTATCTTGAAATAATTGAAAAGTACACGAACACACAACAGTAGAAAAAAGACATCTTGACAACTCGACACAAAACAAACATCTAGAATTAAAATGCGAAACAACACATTGATTGACCACCGACGCCTTAGACTTTTATGTTAATATGGCTTCTCTAAAGTTCAAGCTCACATAATTTAGTCAGCTTGCAACAACTATCTAAATATTAGTAGTAATGAGAATACAATAAACAATGACTTTTTTGTTGCCGTGTCTTTAGGCCAACCAGCGTTTAAAATTTAAACAACCCACGAACAATATATGCATTATGTTGCCTATAGATAGTATGCGCTTGGCTAAGAGGCTCACAACATTGCTATCCGGAAGTATAACGGACCAACACACAAAACTATGTGTATTCTTGAAAGTTTATAGTCTGGTTAATACAGTTTAGTTGATAATTACTCATAAACGCGGATGGCAAGAAACAATAACAAAGCCCCGAGTGACGTCAACTTCATTCTATCTATAGGTTTTTAACTACCCACCTACCAACTACCATTGCTGTGCGTCGTAGTACATACGTACTGTGTGCATGAACTCCTGTCAAGTGACGAGAAACGTGATTAGTGACCGGATGGTCACAATGATATGGAGAACTTTAGCGCCAGCGCTGTGACCCCTGGTAAGGTAATTAAGACACATGCCCTCATTCGACTCAGGAGTGAATGAGTACTTGAATATATGGTCAGGGATATTGTAAGATTTTTAATTTCATTCAATTTATTGAAACATATTTAAACAAATCCGGAAAATTAATGGGAGGGGTAGGTTTATTTTATTGGCACAGAAAAGGATAAAGAGTCTGAGATACTGTTCATGAATGTAAAAAGAATTGTACAGAAGGGATTTAATCATAGTACTATATAAAACGCCATGAATTTGATATACAATGAATATTACGATTGGTGGCGCTGATCTCTATCTATGTATTTTATTAACCACGCCTCTCTCTCTCTCTCTCTCTCTCTCTCTCTCTCTCTCTCTCTCTCTCTCTCCCCTCACTCTCTCTCTTTCTCTCTCTCTCTTTCTCTCTCTCTCTCTCTCTCCCTCTCTCTCTCTCTCTCTCTCTCTCTCTCTCTCTCTCTCTCTCCATCGAGAAAGAATTGCAATTCAAAGCCCTTTGTCCATTTAGGGGTAGATACACGGTATAAATTATTACATGCTTTATGTCTCGTTCTAACTCTAACATGTTAAATATCGCTGTTGGCAGCAGCTTCTAATGGTGCTCACACTACTTTGATATGACGATCTATCCAGGATGCAAACTCATTACCGCACTCGTTTACCATCGCAAACCCGCCCGGAAGCGTCGTCACGGTCCAACTAGATGCTATGCGATTTCGGGCTCTTGACCACAGACTAGGAGGGTCCTGTATTCTCTATGCTCTTGACCACAACGGGACAGGTGGCAAGTCCTCACTGATGTATTGAAAAGCCGATTGGCTGCCACACAGTGTCTCTTTTTGCTGTCGGAAAAGCCTGGAAACGAGGGCACCGTCCATTATGCGTTTGAGAGGGTATCCCCATTCGCTCTCTCTTTTATTTAATTAAGCCACTTGTTTGTAATCGTCTCCTGCCGAATCGGGAGGCTGGATTTTGCCATTATCGGACATTCTTTAGGTGTTGCTGCCAGCGTTCGTGAGACTATGCGCATGGACTTGCGAAGTTTCACAACTACCTTCTCAACGAGTGCAGTACTCCGCGGCGGAATAGCATAGTGTCAGGACGACCTCAGAAGGGCCTGACAAGCACCCCAATTTGATCCCGCCAGCTTCCTTAGAAGACTGTTGCGTTTCTCTATCTTCCGGGCAACTCCTTTGAGATGCACCCGATACGGGTTCACATTTTACTTTGAGTAACAAACGCCCAGTCGTCCGCGTATCCCAGTCTCGGGGAGGAAGTGATCGGCATGCTGCTAATGTAGACATTAAACAACATTGGCGCCAGAACAGGTCCTTGTGGGGCCCCATTCTTTAGTTTCCTGACTTACTCGAAGTGTCTCCCATGGCGACATGGAATTGTATTTCCTCTAAGATTGAAAAGAGATTATTTTTGCAAGTTTGAGCATTAACCCTTCGCGCCAGACTGTATCGTACGCCACCGAATAGTCTATATATACAGCAACAGTTCGCTGTTTTCTTTCGAACTCTGCCTCAATATGCTCTGTAAGGCAATGACCGGCTCCGTGGTGCACCTCCCTTCACTGAAGCCCGCCTGCTTGGGTGGCAAATGACAGGGCAGCGTCTAGGACTGGCCTCCATCGGTTCAGTAGACTACGCTTCAAAAGTTTTTATGTACAAGCAGCTCAGAAGTTATATGAGTCTGTACTGGTCTGTACCTGTCGGCCTCTTTTGTCGGTTTTTCTGGCTTTAGGATGGTAACTATCTTCGCCGTTGGTTGGGGACCCTTTGTAAAGCGCTTTGAGCACGTTTAGTTGATATTGCGGTATATAAATAATCAAGTTTTATTGTTTGTTTGTTTTTTTTAATCTCATTATATGAAGTGCAAGTTTAGTTTCCTTCCATTTCATATCATAAAAATGCCAATATTTTAAATTTATTATTTTTAATAATCCAAACTGGTACATGCACTGCTTCATGACAGAGTATGTGGCACATTGTGTGCACAACACACCTCGCATTTGACAAGTTTTGACTAATGATAATAATATATAATAATAATAATAATAATAATAATAATAAATAATAATAATAATAATAATAATAATAATAATAATAATAATAATTATTATTATAATAATAATAATAATGATAATAATAATAGTAATAATAATAATAATAATAATAATAATAATAATAATAATAATAATAATAATAATAATAATAATAATAATAATAATAATAATACACATTTATACAGCGCTCATTCTCGTGTAAAAAAGCAAATTAAAAAAAAAAAACACAAACAAAAAAATAAAATAAAAGAACAATACATAGGCGACAGCACAATCAATTGATAGCCAAATCAATGGTTCATAACATCAATAAAAACAATTAGAGTAAAGATGAATCTTAAGATTCTTTTTCAAAGTAGTCAGAGACTTGCACTCCCCCAGACCACGTGGTAGTTCATTCCAAATCTTAGGACCGAACCAAACAATCTATCACTTCACCAAATTTTGTTTTTGTTCTTTTTTTTTCCGAAATTTTAGTTTGGTCATTACATGATCTTAATGAGTACTTGTGAGATAGACAGGAGCTTTACCAGCCACACACTTCACACGCTGTCCTAATACGTGTGCTTTTCAATGGGCAACCAATGGAAAGAGGCAAAAAGGGTGTTGCATGATCAAATTTTCCTTTGCCAAAAACTAATCTTGCTGCACTATTTTGCAGTAGCTGTTATTAATTGTTTTATAGAAGCTTGAGGCAAGTTGGTGAGCAGGAATTACAATAATCTAGTTTTGAAAAAAAAAATGGAGACAACTAATGTTTTATATATTCCAATTATTATTAAAACTGACTGATCGAACTGATTTTCTTCAATTGAAAGTTCACTGTATAAAGATTTGCAGATAGAAAATAAAGATGAGCTGATATTCTCATTTTTTATTCAAAATAGACACCTAAATTTTTCGGTCTTTGAAAGTTTTATCTTCTCATCCCCAACCAACACCATTCACCCTCAACTGCCCACTATTTCTCACTTCTGTTTTCGACTCATCCATCTTCAACTTGATTGCATTCATCCATCCACTCTTTTACATCAATCACACGTTTTTCTACACGTTCCACAACATTTTCGAGGTTTTGTTTTGTTTTGTTTTTCAGTGGTAGCAGTTGCATATATCTGCGTATCATCTGCCTAGAGATGATAGCGCAGCCCATTAGCCCATGACCAGTGGTGACATTAAATAATAGATAAGTATACATAATAAAAAGAATTGGACCCAAAACAGAGATATCATTTGTCACCACCAACCAAGCCTATTTCTTATTTATTGTTAGTGCAAGTTTAGTTTCCTTACATTTCATAATACAATGATACCAATCTTTGTTTGTTTTTTTTAACAGCCCGAACTGACACGTGCATTGCTTCATGGCAGAGTATGTAACACATTGTGCACACAACACACCTTGCATTTGACAAGGTTTTAATACCAATTCAATCCCAAACAAGCTTATTTCTTATTTGTGAATGCAAGCTTAGTTTCCTTACATTTCATATTAATATTACAATGATGCAAACCTTTTACATTTTTTAAATTTAAATGTTCAAACTGACACGTGCATTGCTTCATGCTGTCGTTTTTTTTTTTTTGTTTTTTTTTTTTTTTTTTGGGGGGGGGGGGGGTTGTTTTGGTTTTTTAAGAACACAGTGTGAACTATTTGGTTAAAATATCACAATAACACCGAAGAGAGTGTGTGGTACATTGTGCACACCTTGCAATCCCAAACTAGCATATTTCTTCTTTGTTACAGCCCCCGGCCAAATTCATGGCGCCAACAGTCGACACAAGGAGAGTAAGGTCAGTCAGACTATTGTTTCTCGTTTACTTGACATGCCTCGGGGTACTCTAGAACGTTCAACTAATTAAAATTATATGTCTGAGTCAATCGATGGTGATGAATGAATTAGGGTGTTAATTACGCATTACAAGTAGTAGGATTGAAACAAAAAGAAAGAAAGAAAGAAATATTTGTTAAAAAGTAGTTTTAGGCAGCTTTTTAAGAAAATTATTTTCCGTTGATAACCATGTCTTGCCTTTATATAATAATATACCAGTTAACTGCAGTACTCTGGCAAGTCATGTTTTTAATAATTTGGCCAGAAAACTCGTCCTTCAAATATCAATCGATTTAAATGACCCTCATCTTGACATAAAGCTGGGACCTCAAGTTAAGTAAAACCACATTGAATGTGGCTAAAAGGGTGATGACGGTTTTCACAAAACACAGCCCTCAGAGTACATACATGAATTGTCATTGAGTAAGCAAGTTACACATAATATAATCTCATAGATCTAGGCGTTCATATAGATAGAATACGCTTGGCCAAGGAGTTCACAACATTGCCATCCGGAAGTATAACGGACCAACACACAAACTCTGTGTAACCATGAACTTTTATAGATAGAATGCGCTTGGCCAAGGAGTTCACAACATTGCCATCCGGAAGTATAACGGACCAACACACAAACTCTGTGTAACCATGAACTTTTATAGTCTGGTTAATACAGTTTAGTGAGAACAACTCACAAACGCGGATGGCAAAAACAATAACAAAGGCCTGAGTGACGTCATCTGCATACTATCTATAGTCTAGTTAAGACAGTTTAGTGAGAACAACTCACAAACGCGGATGGCAAAAACAATAACAAAGGCCTGAGTGACGTCATCTGCATACTATCTATAGACTCTATGAACGCCTCTATGCGAATGAACCCCTGGCTGCAACTGGCGGGAGATATTCTAATAATGAAGCCAATGGATCAAGAGTTTGTTTCATAGATAGAATGAAGATGACGTCATGATGTTATTTGTTTTTGCCATCCACGTTTATGAGTAATTCTCACTAAACTATATTAACCAGTTTATAAACGATCAAGATTACACATAGTTTTGTTTGTTGGTCTGTAATACTTCCTGGTGACAATGCTGTGAGATTTTTTGCCAAGCGTACACTATCTTTAGCGCTAAATGGCTATAGCAAAGTGTTTCGTTGTTTGTTTAGGTCTTTTTTTTACAAGATCCAACAGCTGCCCAATCACTGCTATGTGGAGAAAGGGAGTCCGAATATAACGATCGCACCCGGGATCGATGTTTGTCCCTTCGTGAGTGTAGCGAGTGCTCTACTAACTGAGCTATCTGTCTTCCGACGGATATTGTAGAGTGATCGATGAATAAAATAAATATAAAAATATAGAAATTAACTTGCGCTGGCAAATGAAAAGTGGTTTCATAAAATTATATGACCGCTACAAAGAAGCGCATTGAGCATTTTGAGTTTGAGAAAAAGCGCTATAATGTAGACAAGTTTGTTGCTGTTGTTTTTTGTTGTTGTTTTGGGTTTGTTTGTTTTTTGTTTGTCTTGTTTGTTTTTTGGTTGTTGTTGTTTTTTTAATTTTTTTTTGTGGGGGGGGGGGGGGGGGGGGTTAGGTTGTAGACTCTGCTCTACATCCATAATGAGAGAATATTTATTTCATTAATATTTTATAACCAACTCATTGCCACAAATGCTGCGGTCTCAGAAAAGGTGACAGTATGAGGCTTTTTTGTAATTTATAATGAAAGCTTGACTGCTTAAGACTCACACGCATGACGTTATATAATTTTTTCTCTCTTTTCTGTCTGCAATGCAGTTATTGAGAAGCTGAATCTAAAATTGATATAATATGTAACATAACGTACATTGCGTATACCATCGTCAATTGAAAAAATAATATTATGTAATCACACATTTCACGCTACAGAAAGCTTCGATGAACTCCTGTCTCATAGGTTCCACGGCTCGGAGATATTCCTTTAGCCGAGGCATTTAGTTTGCTCATGTATAACTGGTATTGTAACAAAACATCAGTAATAAATATTTTAAAAAAAGAAAATATTGGTTAAACTGTCTTTGTCTACTGTTTAGAGTCTGATTGGTCTGAGGCCAAAGCACCAGAAAACAAAGAAAGTCAACTCTTTTCAAAATTTATTTATTTATTTATTTATTCATTTATCTATCCAGTCATACATTCATTTAGATGTTTATTTATTTATATAATATTATTTTTTATCTCTTTAGATGGCGGCTCAATTGTGCGAACCATCATATATTTATTAGCGCAACATCATCCTCATCATCATCATCATCAACAACAACAACAACAACGAAATACAACAGTAGCAACAATGACAACTTAAGATAGTCAAAAGGTATACTATTGGTTAGAATCAGCGTGGGTGCGCAACTGGATGCGCGGGTTGACGGAGGTAGGAAACAATAACAAACCCACATGGTTGCCATTACCTCCACCATCATTCTCGCTCACGGTTTGTGGAAAGCACTTCATTACAGGCACGTAATAGTGAATCTAGTTTTTGTTTTGAACATTTCTATTATTATTCTTTGTAAATTGACCCATATTAAAAGAAACATACAAACAAAACAGGCATGACCAGTCACTAACAATGCCGTGTAGTGTGTAGACAGTAACACAGTACGGTGAACATGACTGACACAGGGATCGGAATGTCGGAACCCATGAGTCGTTCGCAACTCTGCCTCACGTATTCATTTAATCAGTCAATTTAATTTTTATTAAGCTTGCGTAAAACATACAAACAAAAAAGACATGACCAGTCACTAACAATGCAGTGTAGTGTGTAGACAGTAACACGGTACGGTGAACATGAATGACACTGGGATCGGAATGTCGGAACCCAGTAGCCGTTCGCAACTCAGCCTCGCGTACTCATTTAATCAGTCAATTTAAATTTCATTTAGCTTGCCTATTCTTCAAGTTTATGTTATATTCACTTTTTCTATTTAAAAAGGGTAATCCAAACAGACCATAAAAACGATTTTATAATAAGCCGACTTCAACTTCCATCACTTACGACACGAACTTATTTTGGGTGGTTTTTTTAACAAAACCGTTTGACTCAAACTAAAGCTTCGGCATTGGATAAGGAGCGAGGTCCCTGTTGCCATCTTGCTTAGTTTATACAGAGACTGGGTTGCCAGCTTGGCTGTTCTTGATAAATAGTAGTAAATAGCACAACCTTGTGCAATGAGAGATAGAGAGAGAGAGATTTTGAACAAAAAACGAATATCTCTCTCTCTCTTACCCTCTCTCTCTCTCTCTCTCTTGCCCTCTCTCTCTCTCTCACTCTCTCTCTCTCTCTCTCTCTCTCTATCTCTCTCCCTCCCTCTCTCTCTCTCTAGCCGTTCGCAACTCAGCCTCGCGTACTCATTTAATCAGTCAATTTAAATTTCATTTAGCTTGCCTATTCTTCAAGTTTATGTTATATTCACTTTTTCTATTTAAAAAGGGTAATCCAAACAGACCATAAAAACGATTTTATAATAAGCCGACTTCAACTTCCATCACTTACGACACGAACTTATTTTGGGTGGTTTTTTTAACAAAACCGTTTGACTCAAACTAAAGCTTCGGCATTGGATAAGGAGCGAGGTCCCTGTTGCCATCTTGCTTAGTTTATACAGAGACTGGGTTGCCAGCTTGGCTGTTCTTGATAAATAGTAGTAAATAGCACAACCTTGTGCAATGAGAGATAGAGAGAGAGAGATTTTGAACAAAAAACGAATATCTCTCTCTCTCTCTTACCCTCTCTCTCTCTCTCTCTTGCCCTCTCTCTCTCTCTCTCTCACTCTCTCTCTCTCTCTCTCTCTATCTCTCTCTCTCTTCCTATTTCATCTGTCACACCGTTTGACAATCTTCTTCACCTGGCTCACTTGTACTTGTAATATCGGGTGTAAGGTAAAATTTTGAACAATTATTATTATTTATAAAATGCAGAAACTTTGCAAATAAACCGATAGACTAGATATTAATTCGATTCGAAAAGTGGAACACAAAAGGAGAATTTGCGAATACCCGGTCCAGACATAAGCGTCATGGTCTTATTTATAAAGTGCAGAATCTTTGCAAATAAACGGATAAAATAGAGATTAATTCGATTCGAAAAGTTGAACACAAAAGCAGAATTTGCGAATGCCCGGTCCAGACATAAGTGTTATGGTCTTATTTATAAAATCTAGAAACTTTGAAAATAAACGGACAAGATAGAGATTCATTCGATTCGAAAAGTGGAACACAAAAGCAGAATTTGCGAATGCCCGGTCCAGACATAAGCGTTATGGTCTTATTTATAAAGTGCAGAAACTTTGCAAATAAACGGATAAGATAGAGATTCATTCGATTCGAAAAGTGGAACACAAAAGCAGAGTTTGCGAATGCCCGGTCCAGACATAAGCGTTATGGTCTTATTTATAAAGTGCAGAAACTTTGCAAATAAACGGATAAGATAGAGATTCATTCGATTCGAAAAGTGGAACACAAAAGCAGAATTTGCGAATGCCCGGTCCAGACATAAGCGCTATGGTCTTATTTATAAAGTGCAGAAACTTTGCAAATAAACGGATAAGATAGAGATTTATTCGATTCGAATAGTGGAACACAAAAGCAGAATCTGCGAATGCCCGGTCCAGACATAAGCGTTATGGTCTTATTTATAAAGTGCAGAAACTTTGCAAATAAACGGATAGACTAGATGTTATTTCGATTCGAAAAGTGGAACACAAAAGGAAAATTTGGGAATACCCAGTCCAGACATAAGCGTCATAGTCCTATTTATAAAGTACAGAATCTTTGCAAATAGACGGATAAAATAGAGATTAATTCGATTCGAAAAGTAGAAAACAAAAGCAGAATTTGCGAATGCCCGGTCCAGACATAAGCGTTATGGTCTTATTTATAAAGTGCAGAATCTTTGCAAATAAACGGATAAAATAGAGATTAATTCGATTCGAAAAGTGGAACACAAAAGCAGAATTTGCGAATGCCCGGTCCAGACATAAGCGTTATGGTCTTATTAATAAAATGCAGAGACTTTGCAAATAAACGGATAGACTAGATATTAATTCGATTCGAAAAGTGGAACACAAAAGCAGAATTTGCGAATGCCCGGTCCAGACATAAGCGCTATGGTCTTATTTATAAAGTGCAGAAACTTTGCAAATAAACGGAAAAAAATAGAGATTAATTCTAATCGAACAGTGGAACACAAAGGCAGAATTTGCGAACAACCGGTCCAGACATAAGCGTTATGGTCTTATTTATAAAGTGCAGAAAATTTGCAAATAAATGGATAAGATAGAGATTAATTCGATTCGAAAAGTGGAACACAAAAGCAGAATTTGTGAATACCCGGTCCAGGCATAAGCGTCATGGTCTTGTTTAAATGAAACAATGCCATTTAAAAAAATATATGGTCAATGAGTAATTAAGCTAAATATGCGGAGTTCAAATAGATAACTTGATCTGTGAATTTTTTTTATAATTAGCTGTTTTTATTCTCCATCATTTAGGTTATGTGATTAAGTTTATAATTGAAATACAAACTTTATCTCACTTATCAATGTTTTGCAATAAAGGAGAGTGTGCGTGAACCTGAGCAAAGGAAATTATTTGAGAGAGTGATATTTATCATGCTTTTCAGTTTGTAGTTGAATTCTAGAATGGATTCTTTATAGTTCTCATTGATTGTATGTCAGTATGTCAGTCTTTAGGACACCAATTACCCTAATGCGGCCACAATTTACAATGTGACGGCCACAAGCCCGTTAAACGCAGAGTGGGGTATTGTTGTTTGCAAGTAATGCTATGGTTTTAATAGGATATCTGTCTCCTATTAAAATACATTCCTGTGTTGGATTTTGGATTAAATTCATGTCTTCTTCGGATTTTGGGATATTTAATTTTCATGGATTGTGATTGTGATTTTCAAGACTATTAATGTAAGTAAATGCCCAAATAGATATTTTTATTCATTATTCTTTATTTATTTTTTTTTAGTTTTGTTTTGTTTTGAAGCATTCATTATAAGAAATATTGTACATATGCACTTATACACCAAAGACTATATCCTTTCAACTGCTTATTATTATTATTATTATTATTATTATTATTATTTATTATTATTATTATTATTATTATTATTATTATTATTATTATTATTATTATTATTATTATTATTATTATTATATTATTATTATTATTATTATTATTATTATATAATAATAATAATAATAATAATAATAATAATAATAATAATAATAATAATAATAATAATAATAATAATAATAATAATAATAATTAATAATAATAATAAGTGCATTGAGTGAAATCCCAATCATGGTTGCCCAAATAAAACTGGCGCTAGAATCCCGACTACCTGTCTAAACGAATGTTGTTTGTACGATACATACTAACTACACGTTCAATATCGGGGGCAGAAAATATACGTTTGGTTTTATGAAATTAAAACAGTAGTCCCACATTGTTCTTTGATGTTATTTGTGGTTGCATTTGCTTTGAAACTTACACATTATATTGTGTTACATTGTTTACAAAATATTTCTGGTACTCGTATGCATGTGTAGTCAACGGACCACCGGTCAATCGTGTTCTTTATTATTTTATTATTAATTTTGGCTTGACATCTTACATATGTGAATTTGACAGGTTGTTATGGATGGTAATTATAACATTAAGTGATTTTTAAACATTTTTACGGCGTTTTAAATGTCTTTCTTGCATTCATTGCCGAGCACCTCCACTTTTCTGTTACTATTTTAACGATCAGCTGATTTTCTCTTGCCTCCCCTTTAATTTCGCGGACTTTTTTCAGAACGAGACGTGGGAGTGGCTACTATTAGAGTATGTGGCCACTTTACATGTGCTTATGGATTGCCCATTATACAACGTGCAACGTTCGAACCACCCTGGGTCACCCCTACAACACTCAACACAAAGCTCTATGGTGAGGCTGAGGACCTAAAGCGGACCACAGACTTCATAGCAGATATCGGACTGCAGCCATAGATGTCCATCAGAGGAACGAAGAAGAAGAAGAAGAAGAAGAAGAAGATGAGTATGTGGTACACACGACACACTGACGGTAGTTATAATAACAAGTTTTAAAGTTAACTACCCATTTACTATTTACCTACTTTCTTACATGTTTCATTGTCTGCTGTTGCGTCACTTGGATTCTTAGTTCGTCGTCTGCTTGGAAAATCGTCACCCTTATGCCGGAGGCTGTTTGACCATGGCCTTTTCTATTGACACATGCCTGAATATTTGAGTTTTTGTTTTAGGAAGAGAACAAGGTGAATTTTACACACTTGTACGTTGGAGATGAGCCTTGGTAATCGGATTGAACTTGATTGTCGCACACAGAGAAGAGGGGGGGGGGGGGGGATGTAGACAAAAATATCTCCACCCTGTATGTATTCCCAGCCCCTTCGCGTGTAAAGCGAGTGCACAGAATAATTGCATTTTTCATTGCATTATTTTGGTATCTAAAATTAAAAGTAAGCATTCATGTAGCGCAAAATCCTTAACTGTTCTCAAAGCGCTTTACAAGGGCCCAGCAAGCTAACCGTAACAATTAACATTTAGAACGACATTTGACTCCTCTTCGGCTATTTTACTTAGTTTGTTCAGACAGAGACATCACTTATAACGCCCAGGTACTCGTTTTACACCTGAGTACAATGAGAGAATGCGAGTAAAGAGCCTTTTACAAGGATTCAACAATGCGCCGCTCAGAGCGTGACCCGAACCCTGGAGCTTCCGATCAGACGGCGAGCGACCCATATAGCCAAACATTTTATGCAATTTTGAAGCCGATTTGTCACAACAAAATGCAGTTGGAATTCCACATTGAAAAAGAAAATAAATTGCAGACTTAGCTACCCAAATTGGGTGGACAGAGAGACTGAAGGGGGTGGGGGGGGGGGGAAGGGGGTAGATAAACTCTTGACATCACCCAGTGTGCATCCCTGCCTCTGGGCGTGTGAAGTAAGTGCTCAACCGACTGTGCTTCTGAACCTCCTATAAAAGAAATTTTAAAAAATACACCGCATGGAATTATTGCGATTTCCCCGTGCATAATTTTGGTATTTTATGCCTTGTTGAAACAGAGTTGCCACCAGCGGCGTGGCATGCTTACAGTATAAAGTGGTGCCAGACGAAAATGACTTACACATGCTACATGTGTAAATATAAAAGAAAGAAGAAAAAAAAATTACATACTTGTAAAGTAAATTTGCATGGTGATGTTTCTATTCCTGCAAATCTTTTCTATAGTTAGTTTATATAAATCACGAACGAATATATTGATTGGAGTTTGGACACTGAGGGAAATGGCTAAAGGGACACATGCAGACATTGAATGTCAATCGAACAAAGGGCAATTTCAAAACTTACAAAGCGTAAGAATGTAAACAGCCCATGGCCTATTAAAAGAGTACTGTAGTTACGTCATGAAACAGCCCCATTCCACTTCGGAAATCAAACATGACACCATACAAGATCTCTCTCTCTCTCTCTCTCTCTCTCTCTCTCTCTCTCTCTCTCTCTCTATCTATCTATCTATCTATCTATCTATCTATCTATCTATCTATCTATCTACCTATCTACCTATCTGTGTGTGTGTGTGTGTGTGTGTGTGTGTGTGTATGTGGGATGAACGTGCACGCACACACACACAAAGTCAAACACGCATATTCACGCGAAGATCATGCATTTAGCATATATCATCACTATCAAGAAATGTTTGACTTAACTCGTTCACATTCCTTCATATCAATTTTTGCAGCAATAATAATAATAATAATAATGATGATGATGATGATGATGATGATGATGATGATGATGATGATGATGATGATGATGATGATGATGATGATAATAATAATAATAATATATACAATAATCACGACACAGAGAGAGAAACAAATGAACTTGTTAATAATCGTGATTTCGATAATAATAAAGATGGTTGAAGTTACCATACTATGACTAGGACGTAAATGACCAACATTAGCTATTTTTCCCCAGTCCAACAGAGTTGGAGCAAAAATTCCTCGGCACCTGAGGCGGGTTTTTTCTCGTATGTGAAGATGGTAAAAATTCGAGCCAGGTATTCAATGTGGCAACATTATACCTAGTACATTATAGTAATAGCCTTATGGAGCCAGCAAAGATCCGCTCCTTGGAATCGTTTGAGTGGGGAAATCCAGTCACTCGCTCAGCCATAGTACACAGTCGCTGACGACAGTCATCAACGGACTGTGTGAATCGGGAGAAAAGCGTGGGTAGAAGGCGTTGTGACAGAAAGGGAGTCTGTTTCGCACTGTTGATAAAAGGCGATATATAATAATAATAATATAATAATAATAATAATAATAATAATAATAATAATAATAATAATAATAATAATAATAATAATAATAATAATAATAATATACTTTATTGCATCCCAAAAAGGAAATTTTTTGTACAGACGTGTTATAATTTACACATAAGATAAAAATACAATGGAAATAGGATGTATATATATAAAAAAGGAGCAGCTCTATAACCAGAGCTGCGCTTTATAATATGAATAATTTCAACACTGTAAAATAGTTAAAACTGTCACTATAAATTGAAAATTGAAAAGATTGCAAAACAAATAAATTAATAAATTAATATTTATATTTTTAAAAAGTAAAAATGAGAAATAATTATATAAAATGATTATTGCTTGTTGTTATAAAGCCTAATACTGGACGGCAGAAAAGATTTTCGGTGTCTCTCTGTTTTCGTTGAAATAGAGAAAGGGCGACCACTTCTTTCTGACATAATAATTGATGGTCTTAGTGGATGATACTGGTCATTTAATATTTTAGTTATTTTATTATACAAAATTTCTCGTATAAAAGATCTACATCGTCAACATCATTTATATAGCGTTTAATGGATTTTTTAATATTTGAATTTATTTTGTTCCTTTCCACTGCTAAGCAATTGCCTCCCCAAGCTGTTATACAAAATGACAAAACACTTTCGATTACTGCTCTATAAAATAATGTGCAGAGGGTTTTATCTATTCTAAACTGAGAGAGTTTCGATAAAAAATATGTACGTCTGCACATCTTATGCCTAATTATTTTCAAGTGTTCATCCCACTTGAGCCTGTCATCAATCGTTACACCAAGGTATTTGTAGTGAGGAACTCGCTGGACGAATTGGTCCTTTAATTTTAACGGTTCTATCGGTTCCTTCACTCTCCTAAAGTCAATCACTAGCTCCTTTGTCTTGCTTATGTTAAGCTCTAGGTGGTGGGCATCACACCAAGACACAAATCTATCAATTTCTTGCCTATAAGCCACTTCGTTGCCATTTGTTATGAGGCCTTGAAGAGCGGTGTCATCTGCAAACTTTATTAAAGGTACACTCAGGTTTTGACTTCTACAGTCATTCGTGTATATTGTGAATAATACAGGGGACAATACACAACCTTGAGGAGCACCAGTATTTGTAGTTATACAGGAAGATTTGTTTTGCCCTAATTGAACATATTGTGCTCTCTCCGTAAGAAATTCGAGCACCCAAGCAATTATATACTTGTTTAAATTCAGACTAGTCAATTTTTGAACAACCAACTGAGGTTGCATTGTATTGAACGCTGAAGAAAAATCTGCAAAAAGCAATCTGCAATAGCTCCTAGCGTGATCTAGATGCCTGTAGATGTTGTTTGTAAACAGCAAAATGGCATCCTCTACGCCACGTCCTGGTTTGTAAGCAAATTGATGACTATCACTCAATGGCATAAACTGATTCCTAATTTTAACAAGAACAAGTTTTTCTAAAGATTTCATGACTATTGAAGTCAGTGCAACAGGTCTGAGATCGTTCATAGTTTCAAGTTTTTCTTTTTTTTGGAACAGGAATAATTTTTGAAGTTTTCCAAATTTCAGGGATTGAAACGCATTGGAGGGACCAGTTAAAAATATGTGTATAAATGGGGGAAAGCTGGTGGGCACATTCTTTTAATAGTTTTCCTTTCAATCCATCCGGCCCAGCAGCCTTCCTCTCGTTTAGTTTCGAAAATACGAATCTCGTTTCCTCTTCACTGACCTCAATAGTCATTTCATCTTCCAAAGCCCTGTCTAATTTATGTTTTTCATTTTCAATATCAAATTTGTTTGCTGTGTCGAAACGTGAATAAAATTTATTTAAAGTTTCAATTTCGATATCTTCTGATATAATCGTGGGCTTTGGATTGTAGTTCACAGCAGTTTTAAGCCCCGCCACGTGTCCCTTATATCCCCAGAAGAAAAGCATTTTTCAATTTTATTTTTGTACTTATTTCTACAACTAGATATTACCCTCTTTATCTCTTTTTGTTTTGTTTTCAGATCTTTTTTGTTTCCACTAGTATAGAGAGTTTTCTTTTTGTTCAATAAAGTTTTAGATCTTTTGTTATCCAAGGCTTGTTGTTAGGATAATATTTTATTTCTTTATTACAAGACACTAGCTGTTCACAGAATTTTAAATACTCACTCACACAGTCATTCAGCTCATCCACACTATCACGTGATTCGATAAAAACATTCCAGTCAGTGCATTCAAAACAACCACGCAAATCTTCACACACACTTCCATTCCAGATCTGTACACTTTTCTTTACTGGTTTTACACGTTTAAAAACAGGGCGGTAGGTGGGGAGTAGCAAGAGCGTGCAGTGGTCAGATAAACCTAATGGGGCACGGGGTAAACATTTATAACTATTTTTAATATTACACAGGAATAAATCTAATGTTTTTTTGTCCCTTGTCTCGCAGTCCACGTATTGATGAAGTCCCGGGAGAGTAAAATCGTTACATTGGTTAAAATCGCCAGTGACCATCAATACGGCATCGGGTGACTTAATTTGAATGTCCTGTATTTCTTTCCTCAAAATATTTTTCGCTGTGGTGTTGTCTGATGATGGTGGAATGTAGACGTTGATGATGATGACATGAGTATATTCCGGGGTAGGTAATATGGTCGTGACGAAACAGTAATAAATTCAATTTTATCGTCACAATACATTTTCTTTATCTGACAGTTATTGGGGTGGCACCATTTGTTGTTAATATATGTGCACACCCCACCCCCAGTTCGTTTATTTACATTAGTCCGATCTCCTCGAAATAGTGAATATTGTTCAATATTAAAACATGATGATGGTATGTGAGGAGATAGCCAAGAGATATATACCATTTCTCAGTTTTATATATTTAAAAAAATGCTGTTATCCATTTTTAAAACATGGATGTGGTGCCAGGCACCATTTGAACCAATAGAGCCGCGCCCCTGGTTGCCACAATGAAATGCAGTTTAAATTTCTCACTGAAATAGATAACATGCTTATTACTAGTGCCGCGCTGAAGACCGGTCTGGACCGCGGTCCGACGGTCTTTTAGCTGTGAACCGAAGACCGGTCCCAGAGGGGAAGATCGGCGGCGGTCCTCACTTCTTATCAACTAGTGCGGGGCGGTCCTTGCAAGGACCACGGTCCTACGGTCTCGCGCCATAGCCTACTACTTCCCCAGCGATTCGTTGCTTCGGTTGCCTATCTTCCACCAATCACCACCCATCCCACTTAATTAATCGCACCCACCCCCCTTTGCCATACACTAAACGACACAGACGACCATACAGGCAGACGACCACCAACCTCCACTCGCAAAACCGCCCTTTCGTGTGTGAGATGGGGGGAACAGGAGGCGCACGCCTTGGACGATTCCATTATACGGGGTAAATTTCAAAATTTACTACACCATAATGATCGCAATGACAATGATCTATGGTGAAGGCATGACCCCTCTTCTCTAATGGGTTATTGTTTGAAATGTATGTGACTACAAAAGATGTGTGTGTGTGTGTGTTGTGTGTGTGTGTGTGTGTGTCGAACCTAGCTAGTAGCAAATCCGATTTTTTGTTTTCTTTTGTCCATCTCTTGTCATCACTCCTTTCTATCGCAGTGTTGTCATTTAAAATAATACAATAATATTAAAATTTCGTTTGGTGTTTTTACTAATCAAATAATATGAGTTTCATTAGTTTCTTCCTTCCAAAAAACCCAGTTATAACGTCTGAATTTTAAAAAAGTCCAATAGAATATTTGGGGACCCCGATAGCTCAGTTGATAGAGCACTCTCTTTATACGCAAAGGGCCAGAGATCGATCCCGGGTGCAGTCGATTTTTTTTCTGAATCCCTGTCTACTCAGCAATGAATGGGTAGCTGAGTTTGTTAGATCTGGCGAAAAGTCACCATCGACCCCTCTTATCACCTCATCCACCCCTCTTATTATAACTTCACGTCTCTCTCTTACTCTTCAATGCTCGCTGCCCTCTAATGTGTGTGTGTGTGGGGGGGGGGGGAGGGGGGAGGGGGGGGGGGTAGGAGTTGCGTGTGTGTATCAACGCCACGAACAACTCGATCAACGCCTTGGGCGATGCCATTATCTCCGTTAATGGGGATAAATTTCAAATTTTATTAAATTATCGAAGTAACAATGAAGTACGGTGAGCAAATAAAGAAGGCATCACCCCTCTTCTCTAATTAGGTTACAATTTGAAATGAGTGTGACTACTCCGTGTGTTTTACTCTGTAGGCCACGGTTTTCATCGTGTAGCGGTCTTTAACGGTTCAAGAATGAACGATCCCACGCTCTCAAAGGTCAAACCGGTTCGAATTTCCAACAGTCTCTCATGAATGTTCAATGTCGAAAAGGACCGGTCCTTGCGGTCTTCATTTCCCAAGGACCGTAGGACCGTGGTCCTTAAGCTTGCCAAGGACCGCCCCGCACTACTTATTACTAAGGCCAGAGGCTCAATGGTTCAACTGTAAGTTATGATAAGTGACAGTGATTGGAAAGCTAGAAATTTGCATGCATTACCTCACTCGACCTTGAATGAATGCTGAAGGAGAGTGGAGAGAGAGAGAGAGAGAGAGAGAGAGAGAGAGAGAGAGCGATAGAGAGAGAGTGTGTGTGTGTGTGTGTGTGGGAAGATTTGTGTGTAATTGAAATAAATAGATAGATAGAGAGGAGAGAGAGAGAAAGAAGAAAAAAAAAAGAGAGATAGAGAGAGAGAGAGTGTGTGTGTGTGTGTGTGTGTGTGTGTGTGCGTGAAGATGTGTGTGTAATTGAAATGGATATAATAGATAGAGAGGGAGGGAGAGAGAGAGAGAGAGAGATAAAGAGAGAGAGAGAGTGAGAGAGAGAGAGAGTGTGTGTGTGTGTGCGTGAAGATGTGTGTGTAATTGAAATGGATATAATAGATAGAGAGGGAGAGAGAGAGAGAGAGAGAGAGAGAGAGAGAAATAAAGAGAGAGAGAGAAATAAAGAGAGAGTGAGAAAGAAAGAGAGAGAGAGAGAGAGAGAGAGAGAGAGAGAGAGCAACAATATTAGCTATTAACGTAATCGGATTCAGTAGTCTGATGTCACGCAGCCCGGCAACGGCGGCCATCTTGGTTCTAAACAAAGAAAATCATTACTTTTTATTCTTCATGCTGGCTAGAACTTTTCATATGCCTTGTGATCAGAATGTGTAAAAGTCAAAACATGATCAAATTTATGTTGTTTTTTTTTCCTCTGGATACGCTTTTATGCTCGCCGGGGAAATATTTCATTAGGGCGTCCGCCATTGTTCCGATAGTTTAGAGCCAGTGTTACTAAGTTACCATGCGTCATTTGGAAGGAAGTGACGTTATGACTGTTGAAGAGGATTAAGAAAAAATGGTAGAAAATGTGCCGTGCAAGAGTAAATGTTATGTAGAGTTTGTTTAGAGTTTGTTTTGTACTAATGTTGATGGATTTTTATATTTATATTTATCCATGTATAATAATATTTATTTATTTATTTATTCTTATACCTAGTTTACTATTACTCCTATTATTGTAAATAATAGGATTCCGACAATAAAGAAAAATATGAATTGAATTGAATTGTTTATTAGTAATTGTAATGCTTTATTATTCCTGTTTATGGCATCATCTCTTAAAACTTATGATTAACAATAAACAATGCGTTAATATTCAATACATTCATTAAGAGTACTGACCGACATGTACTTATTTGCAGGTCTGTTTACTAAATTGTTATGGGCTTTAAAATAAATAAATAAACAAATAAATGAATCATATCGTTTTTTAAATCTGATGCCCTCAGAACAATATATATTTATTCGCAGGTCTGATGACCCTAAATGTTATGGTCTCATCGTTGTAATGGAAATACTCTCAAAACAACACAAAATTAAATATTGTCTATTACAACTATGTTGATTCAAGTCCATGTTAGATTATCAGACCAGCAAAAATGTATGTGCACATTGCCACTGGTCATCATATATATTTGTGGTAAATATCCATCCATTAAAAAAATATTATCATTATTATTTGTTTAATTATTGTTGTATTTTAAAATTTATTTTTAATTTTTTTAATTAAAAAAAAAAAATTTGGGAGGGAAGGGGGGGGGGGTGTCAACTTTTGAGCTTTGCCCAACATAGCACCTATCCTCATTGTCAATTGTACAGTATGTGGACCACACATGACACACACTCGCACTAAACGGTAATAATATAACGTTTAAAATTGAGCTGTGGTGTTTATTACATAACATTCACGTTGTATTGTGCCATTGTCTGCTGTTGCGTCAGCAGACGACGTGAACATAATATGAAGGCCACGGCATGGACATTTTGTTCGTCGTCTGCTTGGAAAAACCTCATCCGTGGCCGGAGGCTATTGACACATTCCTAAATGTTTGAGTTTTAGTTGTCGGAAGAGAATAAGGTGAAGTTTACACATTGTACATTGTAGATAAGCGTTGATATTGTAGATAAGCTTTAAATCCTTTTGTGGTTCCGCGTGTTGCGATTGAGTAAGTTAATAAAAAATAAAGTCCTTCATAGCCATTATTAGGCCAATAGCTCAGAAGTTAACCCTGGTTTTGACCGGACAATAACGATTGCTTGCTATCAATGGACAAGACGCCAGTTTATAGCAAAGTGCTTTCCACCAAATCTAACAGACATAGCTATCCAATCTCTGTTCGCTGGACAGTGGAAGGGGGGGGGGGGTCAGAAAACTTGAGTGCACTACCAATTAAGCTTCTGGACCCCCTTAGGTCCCCACACGAAATTATTGCATTTTTTCCCCCATCATTTTGTTATTTAAAAAACGTAATCAAGTGTAATATCGCTTAACAGGCGTCATAACCCTGGCGTCATAACCCGTCCTACATGTTTTAGTTTTGACCAGGGGCCCCTTGTAACGCGCTCTGAGCACGTTTAGTGGATATTGCGCTATATAAAAGCTCATTTAAAAACGTAAGCATTTATATAGAGCAAGATTCACAAAACACGTGTTTAAGATTATTTAAAAGG